>NC_134533.1:100389061-100693099 GCF_050624435.1 Tenrec ecaudatus | reverse complement strand
CTTAACTTACCTGGTATGTCGTTCTGTTCCAGATAAGAAGGGAAAACAAACAAACACAGTGTATCTTAGGAAACTGTATTGTTATTGTGGCTCTATTATGATATTCAGTAGCTTGCGACAGGGTCAAGCAGGAAACTGACTCTTATTGTACGAGCCTGAAGTCCTCTGCTCTTCAGGCTTTGAGTCACTGCTTGGAAGAAGATTAAACAATATCTCCTTTTCCAGCAAATCAGTAATTAATGATAAATTATTTAGATGACTGCAAATTTCCTTTGCCTTACACTATAAGAAGAGGAGATTTTTAGAAGATATCTGACATCCTTCATTAGTAAGAAAAGATGCAATTGCTAATGAATTGGATGAACTTGCACTGAACACCTACTATGTGTTAGGTTTTGTGCAGAGTGCTGAAATTCAGAAATGGATCAGACATGGTCCCTATCTTTAAGGAGCTCATCATCCAGTGGAAGGGAATGTGGAACCTGTCAGTAAGTGATTATATCTCAGCATGATAGCATAGTCTTCGACAAAAGTGCCATAACCAACAGGAAGAATACGGAAAGCATTGGCAAAATATATCCAAAAGTTAATGAAGACAGATCTTAGAATGAAAAGCTATTGGATTATGTTGTTTCTAGTGTGGGCTGTCAAGTTGATTTTCCATACCCAAATGATGTGGCAAAGTGGAATTTCCCTACAGGGTTTTCAAGGCTATAGGTTTTATGGCAACAGATGACCTGCTTAATTTTCATGGAGCCACTGATGAGGTTCACAAAGCTTTTTGTTAATAGTCATGTGCTTAGCTATGATGTCATAATAGTCATAGAATTTAGAGGTACAGAATGACATATAGGAATCTTTATGTAGAAGGAGAAAGCAAAAAGTTGGTCTGAGACCTACAATGGAGCAAAGGAAACTGTATAGTCAGTTCACAGGCAGGGGTTGGGCGTGGGAGGAGTGGAGGAGAAGGACGTCTGAGTCAGGGCTGCCTTCGGGCCTGTGCTAGAGAAAGCAGATGCAGAACCTGGAGGAAGCCAGTGATCATGGCACCACAGCCAGTGCCATCCCTAATTGCTTCTGAGAGAGCTGGCAGAAGCCTCAATCTCCTCCCCAAGGTACCAGACTAAGGGCAGGGACCGGGGACTCTATAGAAAGGTCTATGCCCACCTCTAATAGGCCTGCTCACTCCTTTCCAAGGTAACTTCATAAACCTGGAACAGACATGCTGTGGGCTTTACCTCACCTTGGACTTAATCCTACAACAGATTCTGCATTTTGCTAAGAGACATGAAGCTAACAGTGTCCAATGTGGAGCTCAATCTGTAAAGGAGATGCTAATATCAATCCATGTTAGGAATCTGGGAATCAACAGTAATGAAAGTTGTAGGGAGAAGAGGCAGGTGACTAAGAAGCAACAATATTATCAAAGTAGCATTAGGCTCTAAAGTGTTGGCACAGCTAGGAATTTCTGTGAGACTTATTTGTCTCGCTTTCACAGACTGGCTTTTGGGAATCCATATTGGAAAAATAACTCTCTCTACAGTCTGCTGTTGTTTTTGTTGGCCATCATCAACTCAGTCACTGGCTAATAGCAACCCCATGCTCACCAGAACATACATCATTGTGATCCAAAGGTTTTCATTGTTGCCTATTCCAGAGTAAATCGCCAAGTCGTTCTTCCTGATGCACCTTTGTCTGAAAGTTCTGCTGAAACATGTTCAGCATCATAGCAACAAGCACGCTTCCACCGACAGACACATGGTAGCTGTTCATGCAGGGCATTCACAGAGAATTAGCAGATGCTTCAAACGGATTTAGAAGTCTTGCATTACTTGAATAGAGCTATTTAGTTCTCTTTCTTTCTTTCTTTCTTTCTTTCTTGTATCATCTATTTACTGAAGTTGCAAAGACCTCTCCAGATGTATTTAAGTTTAACTCTATAAAAAGTCACATCTGAAACTTTATTCTTTGCCAACAGAATGCCATGATCTAGGACTGGTAACATATTGAATATTTTTAACCAAATTCACTGCCATTGAGTCAATTATAGGGAAGATGAGAAATACTACTCCACAGACTGACTGATACTTTAAATCTTTATGACAGCAGACAGCCTCATTGTTCTCTCATGGAGTGGCTGATGGGTTGGAATTACCCACTCTGTGGGCAAACCAACCCTTAACCCACTGAATATGTCAGGAATGCTACAAAAATAATAAATTGTTGAATTTTGTCTAGATGATTATATGTATATGAGGATGGGAAAATAGATCTATGTGTCTATATTTATAGGTTTAGTATTAAGGTGGCGGAAGGACTTTGGTCCTCTACTCAAGCACTCCCTCAATGCATGAATACTTTCCTCTATTAAATTGGCATTCTAAGATGCTCACCCTCCCAACACAACTGCTGAAGCCAAAGCAGGTGAACAAGTAAATGTGGTGAAGAAAGCTGATGGTGCACGGCTATCAAAAGAGATAGCGTCTGGGGTCTTAAAGGCTTGAAGATAAGCAAGCAGCCATCTAGCTCAGAAGCAACAAAGCCCACATGGAAGAACACACCAGCCTGTGTGATCACGTGGTCCCGAAGGGATCAGGCATCAAAGAACAAAAAGTCATATCATTGGCTGCACACCTCCATGATACGATCACTGAGGACAAATGGGTGCATAAGCAAATGTGGCAAAGAAAGCTGATGGTGCCCGGCTATCAAAAGATATAGTGTCTGGGGTCTTAAAGGCTTGAAGGTGAACAAGCGGCCATCTAGCTCAGAAGCAACAAAGCCCACATGGAAGAAGCACACCATCCTGTGTGATCACGAGGTGTCAAAGGGATCAGGTATAAGGCATCATCAAAAAAAATCTTACCATAGTGAATGAAGTGGGAAGCGCAAAGTGTAGACCCAAAGCCCATTTGTCAGCCACTGGAGATCCCCACACAGAGGGGTCTAGGGGAGGAGATGAGTCAGTCAGGGTGCGACATAGCACCGATAAAGAATACAGCTTTCCTCCAGTTCCTAAATGCTTCCTCTCCCCCACCTCACCCCCCACTACCATGATCCGAATTCTACATTGCAAGTCTGGATAGAGCAGAGGTTGTACACTGGTGCATATAGGAGCTGGAGGCACAGGGAATCCAGGGTGGATGATACCTTCAGGACCAGGGGTGTGAGGGGCGATCTGGGAGGGTGGAGGGTGAGTGGGTTGTAAAGGGGGAACCGATTGCAGGGATCTGCATGTGGCCTCCTCCCTGGGGGACGGACAGCAGAGAAGGGGGTGAAGGACATGCTGAATATGGCAAGATGTGACAAAATAATAATTTGTAGATTGTCAAGGGCTCATGAGGGAGGAGCGGGGAGGGAGAGGAGGGAAGAGGACCTGATGCAAAGGGCTTGGGTGGAGAGCAAATGCTTTAACAGTGATTGGGGCAGGGAATGTACAGATGTCCTTTATACAATTGATGTATGTATATGTATGGATTGTGATGAAAGTTGTATGAGCCCCTAATAAAATGTTTTTTTTTTAAAAAGAAGAAGAAGCAAATGTCTTCAAGCTACCAGGCTTCTGGCTAGTCATTGAGTACTTACTCATTTGAGCCATCCAGGGGTTTCTTTAAGCAGAGTTATTGTGCGTTGCCGCCACTCAATTCTGACTGAATAGCTGATGGATAATGTTTACTTGTCCCTCTTTTTGATTTGGAGGACACCTTTCACTTGGAGAATCTCAGTGGTGAACCTAAGCCCATGATCATCTTAAGATACCTTCTCTAAATGAGAGACTAGATGCTTATCTGTGCTTCCTGCCAGAATGTAGAGTTGTGACAGCTGAGGTTATGGCTGTTTTCCAGAGAGCAAACCCACAGCCTCTGCTATGGAGTCACTATGCCTCATACTGATCCTATAGGGTCCACAAAGTAGAATTACTTCTCAGGGTTTCTAGGACTGCATATCTTTATGGGCTCAAACAGTCTCATCTTTCTCCTGAAAAGAATCTGATGGATTTGATTAACAAATTTTATAGTTAAGTAGCTCCCTATGCTACTAGAGGTCTTTGCTTTCCAGATAGCGTGTAATTATGTATAGTAAAATATACACCACCACATGTTTAGTTTATAATACAATGGTGGCTTATGTGTTGCTATGATGCTGGAAACTATGTCCTTGATATTTCAAATGCCAGCAGGGTCACCCAAAGTGAACAGGTTTCAGTCGAGCTTCCAGACTAAGAATAGACTACAACAAAGGAATCGGCTGCCCATTTCAGAACAATTAGCCACTGAGAACATGATGCATAGCACAGAAACAAGTTAGCTACTGGAGGCCTAATAGAATAAATAGAAACAGAACATTGTCAGCTAGTGCCAGAAGACGAGCCCTTCAGGAGAGTAGGTACTCAAAACATGCCCGGGGAAGAACCGCTTTCTCAAAAATGGGCCATAATGACACGATGGAGGAAAGCCTGTGGGGGGAGAGCCTTTTGGACTTTCATTTGCAGATGGGACATGACTTAAAAGGAGAATAAACAGCTGCAAAAATATCTGAACAATTGGAACTTATAATGTACAAATGATGAATCTAAAATAAATGGAGGTCACTGAAAATAAAAGGGAACATATCAAGATGTATATCCTCGGTGCTATCGAACTGAAATGGACTGGTAGTAGCCATTTTGAATAAGAAAATCCTATGGTGTACTCTGGTAGGAACAGCACAATCAAGAGGAGTGGCCTTGAATTCGTCATCTAAAAGGACATTTTAAGATCGCTCTTGAATTACGATGCTGTCTGTGATAGGATCCTTTCTGCATGCATTCAATTAATCTAACTAATCCAACTATTATTGAGATTTTGGCACTACTCACTAAAGCTAGTTATGAAGAAATTGACAAATTCTACCAATATCTTCAGTCTAAAATTGACCAACCATGCAATCAAGATGCATTGTTCATTATTGGAGATAGGAATGCAAAAGTTAGAAACAAAGAAGAAGAAACAATAGTTAGAAAATATGATCTTGGTGATAGAAATAAAGCTGGAGATTGCATAAAAGAATTTTGCGAGACCAACAGCATATATCACTTTGTTTATAGCATATATATTTTCAACAACACAAACAGCAGCTATATGCGTGACTTCTCCAAATGGAATACACAGAATTCGAATTGACTACATATGTGTAGAGAAGATAGAGAAGTTCATTATCAGCTAAAATAAGGACAGGGACTTACAATGGAACAAACTACCAATTATTCATATGGGAGTTCACATTGAAGCTTAAGAAAATTATAAAAGTCCATGAGAGCTAAAATACAACCTTGAGTCTATTCTACTTAAATTTTGAGAACATCTCAAGAACAGATTTCTTGCATTGAACACTTATAACAGAAGACCCAATGTGCTGTGGCAGGACATCAAGAACATCATTCATGAAGAAAGCAAAAGATCATTGAAAAGACAGAAAGAAAGAAAGAAAGAAAGAAAGAAAGAAAGAAAGAAAGAAAGAAAGAAAGAAAGAAAGAAAGAAAGAAAGAAAGAAAGAAAGGAAGGAAGGAAGGAAGAAAGAAAGAAAAAAAGGGAATTCAATGTCAAAGGGGATTCTGAAACTTGCTCTGAATTGTAGAGTAGCTAAGACACATATAAGAAATGATAAAGTCAAAGAGTTGAACAGAAATTTTCAAAGGCAGTTCAAGAAGACAGAGTAAAATAATATAATGAAATGTGCAAAGACTTAGAGTTAGAAAAACAAAAAATACGCTCAGCGTATCTTAAACTGAAACTGAAGAAAAATATCAACTATCGAGTTACAATACTGAAAGACTGTATGAGGAAAATATTAAATAATGCAGAAAACATCAAAAGAATATGGAAAAATACATACAGTCACTGTACCAAAAAGAACCAGTCAACAATCCCCCATTTCAGGAGATTTCATATAAGCAAGAAACAATGGTACTGAAGGAATATTTTCAAGCAGCATGGAAAGCATTAGCCAAAAAACAAGGCTCCAGGAACTGATGAAATATCCAATCAATATATTTCAACTAGCGATGAAACAAACACTGGAAGTACTTTTTCATTTGTGCTAGAAAATTTGAAAGACCACAATTTGACTCACTGACTAGAAAAGATCAATATTTGTATCACCTTCTAAAGAAAGGTGACCCAACAGAATGTGAAAATTATAGTACAATATCAATATCGCATAAAAGTAAAATTTTGCTGATGAACATCTAACAAAAATTGCAGCAGTCCATTGACAGGGTTCAGGCCATATTCAGAAGATGACATGACACAAGGGATATCACTGCTGATGTCAGATGCGTATTGGCTCAAAACAGAGAATACTAGAAAGATGTCTACTTGTGCTTTATTGTCCAAACGGAGGCATTCCGCTGTCTGGATCATAACAAATGGTGGGTGGCATTGGGAAGAATAGGAATTCCAGGACACTTTGTTCTTATAAAATCTGTACATAGATCAAGAGACAGTTGTATTAGCGGAACAAGGAGAAAACTGCATGGGTTAAAATCAGGAAAGCCGGGCAACAGGGTTGCTTCGTCTCACCATACTTATTTAATCTGCGTGCTGAACAAATAGAGAATTTAGATTATATGAAGAAGAATTCAGCATCTGGACTGGAGGAAGACTTATTGGCAACCTGTGATACAGAAGTGACACGACCTTGCTTGCTGAAAGTGAGGGTTTGAAACACTGGTTGATGAAACACTGGCTCATAGATGGTAGCCATGAGCATGGATTATAACTCAATGTAAAGAAGACTAAAATCGTCACAACTGCACCAATAGGCAACATCATGATAAGTAAAGAAAAGACGGAAGTCGTCAAGGATGTCATCTTGCTTGGATCCACAATCAATACTCATGGAAGCAGCAGCCAAGAGATCCAATGACCAACTGCATTGTGTAAATCTCCCGCACATGACACCTTTAAAGTCTTGAATAGCAAGGGTGTTACTTTGAGAACTAAGTTATGTCTCACACTAGGCAGGGTATTTTCAATTGTATCATAGGCTTATGAAAGTTGGACACTAAATAAGGAAGATCAAAGAAAAATTCATGTATTTGAAGTATGGGGCTTTCGAAGAATATTGAAACTACAATACGCTGCCAAAAGATCAAACAAATCCATCTTGAAGGAAGTACAGTCAGAAGGCTCCTTAGAAGCAAGGATGGTTTGGAGGGATCAGTCCCTAGAACAGTACTTTGTTCTTGGCAAAGTGGAGGGACAGGGAAAAAGAGGACGGCCCAGCCAGATGGCTTGCACAGCGGCTGCAACAATGGCTAAAATGTCTGAGGATGGTAAGGACAGGACAGTGTCCTGTGGAACGTACGGTCACTGGGTGTCCGAACCGATGCATTGCCCCCCAACAACAAAAACAAGGACAACATTAAAGGAAGCAAAGCATAGAAAACTAAAATATAAATATATAGAAACTCATGCCTTGGGTCCATTCTGACTCATAACCACCCTCCATAGGCTTTCTAAGCCTGTTGATCTTCATAGGACCACACAGCCTCATCTTGGTCTGAGGAGCAGCTGGTGGGTTGACACCTCTGACCTTTCAGTGAGCAGTCAGAAACTTGCCTGGCAGTGCAAGGAGGGAGCAGAGAACTGAAGGGCATTTATCCTTTCCTTGCTACAATGTTTCTCATCTGCAAAAATAAGGTTACTCTTAGCAGAAGGGATGCAACAAAATCACCAGCAGAACTTGATGACATAAAAGAAAACAGCTTCGTGAGCATTGACAGTATCCAATTGGAATGTTTGGGGCGTGAAGTGGATCCAGCAGATAAGTACATTCTGCCCATCCCACTAATAATGATCCAGAGAGCCTAACGTATCTCCAGGTTCCACTCCAGCTTGCCGAAGCTACTTTCCCCTCAGACATTTTTATATATTACCTTTTTAAATTTTATTTTGGTGACATGCTTTCATTTTAAAGACTGCAAAGCAGGAACGAAGAGTAGTCTGTGTTGGTTTTTACAGTAGAGCCAGCTAATGGTCTCATTCTAACATATGCACACACCACTTCCCGTATTACGAGTCATCATACTCATAGATTTCTAAGTCTGAAAATCCGTTGAGAAAATTTATAAAGTTGTAGAAACTTATAAGCTCACAAATTCATATTGAAGAGCAATGTAAGACATTTGCCTCTGAGGGAGCTATAAACTGCACATCTGCCTTGTGCTTTACAAAGAAAACATGCACCCTGTCGATGTGCAATGGTGTTGTCCTCTGTTAGGCAAGATGCCGCTGAAGGCTGCCAGGTGAACAGGATCACACTTTGCCTTTCTGTTATGCTTCTGGCTGAGAATGAGAGGAACTGACCGCAACGCTCTTCACAAGGTCCCCCGCACACAGTCGATGTCCTAGAGTCAAAGACAAGAGTCTCTAATGTGAAATCAGAATCCGCCTGCTGCTCTGCGGGCCACCGCATGGATGTTGCTATAAACCTTTGGTGGAGGATTTCCCGGAATGAGGTTACAGATGGCAGTTCTTGACATCTTGATGCTTTGAAAGAGCTAAGAACGTGAACTTTCACAAGCACCAGGACATTTGTGGCCAGGTCACGTTGTCCAGGGTGAATTTGGCTTTGGCTCCTTTACTGGGATCCCTCTGATTGCTCTTTAAAGGTGGTCTGCCTTCAGTTGACTTAACATCTGCAACTTCAAACGGCTCCAGGAAGAGGTGGTTTAGCCTGATGAGGGCGAGCTGCAATCCCAGCAAAAAGGCTTTCAGGAAGCCTTTGTCAGGGCACGAATGTCCATGGATTCTTTCCAAGTCCTGATTTCCACATTCCTTGATTGCACGTTAAAGTGCATCTGAAGTTCCAAATGCTCTACACGGGAGTGAATATCCCCATCCAGTTCTCTTTCACTGGTGTGGATCTGTTTGCTGGGACTGAGATTTTCCTTGTTTCCTCTTTTCCGCCCAGGAACCCATCCCCAGAGAGGGGCGGGCCTCCTCTGTGTCCTTTGGTCCAGGTCTTTGCCCTTGGAAGTCACCAACAGCTGCTCAGGTCTGTGGGTCTCCTGTGTAGGGGAGTGTGAGCAAAATGGTCCTTGGCTGGGGTGCTCTGTGCCTCCATCTCACCTTCTATCAGCAACAGGTTCCCCCGTTTTATACATATGTTTCTGGGGGGAGGTTAAATTGACCTCATATGTAGGAAACGCTTAAAACATGTCCTGCCCTTTAACTTAGTAAATGCTATTATAGAAGTGTGTCCAAAAAAATTAGGCCATAAACGTTTGTATTCAAGAAAAATCATTCTCTTGTTTTAAAAGAAATTTTTATTATGAATTATGTAGGTGGCAGTTCACGGAGTACATTATCATTTCTACATTCAATAATTCATTCTCCCTGGGCTTCCTCTTAATACTTCTCTTCTTCCCTCCCCCTGTGTACTTTGTCTGGGTAAATGCTACTCTTCTGATCCTGATGGTGGATCATTCGGCATGAGGGAGAGTTCAGTTCCAGGCCTGAGGAGATGACAGAAGGCTACGGTTTGGCAGGTCCCAGTAGACTCCTCTTCATTAAAATGTAAGCAGTTGAAACAACAGTGTTCACCATAATATCTTATTTATGAGATATGTTACAGTATAAATGTAAAACAGAACACTGCAGTTATTGAAAAGTAAATACAGGAAAACAACCAGTGATATGCAAAATGTGGTCTATTTATAAAATTCATGAGATTTTAAAATGTGAGTATAATCATCTATGATTGTAAACATGTGAGAATTATGCTGCAAAGATAAACTAGAGAGGTTAAACTCTGTGGAAGTTACATAATCTGGTGTCAACTTGAGACTATTCAGAGTAAAGGGGTAGAGTTTAGCCTGTCAATCAGGTCATAGCTTGATGGCCTCATTTGGAGGCTCAATAGAGATGAATAGCTCACTGGAGGCCAGACACACTCTCTGCTTCATCTTCCTGCTGACAAGCCAGATGTTCTACATTGATGGAGCCAGAGCCATGGGGCTGGAGGAGCCATGTGGAGACCCACACCAGTACTAAGAGGCTTCCACTGCCAATAGAGCCACAAGACTTTCCATCACTGGCCTGTGATCTTTCTTCCTGCATTTGACATCATTGCATGTGCTGCGTGAGTCTGAAGAAGAATTTATAGACTGGTAATGGACATATGGGCTAAAATTGGATTTATGGACTTGATCTGGACTGGGCTGGGATGTTTTCTTAATGTTCAACTGCTATTGATATAAAGTTCTTCTTTGTGGACATGTGAGTGTCTTTAAGTTTGTTACTCTAGTCATCCCAGACTAACACAAACTCTAAAGAGTAAATAATGTATATTCCCATGTTCACAAAACTCTAGAAACAACAAACCTTACCAACAATGAGATAAAGCAGATTAGGACTGACTCTTAAAGAGAGTGGAGAGAAATAAAGTTTAGCTGGAAGGGTCTCAGGTAAACTTTATGAGATGATGGAAATGTTCTTTTTCTTGGCTGTAGTGATAGATACAGAGGTATACACATAAGGTATATAAAATAAAGAGCAGGTGTTGGTCACACAGGCTTGAATGTGAAGTGAAAAATTTGTCTCTTATACAAATTAGATCTTCAATTACAATGTAGTGTTTTAATTATGTAAAATGAACATATATAAAGCTATTTTTTAATCCTCAAAATGTTAAAAAGTCAAATTTCTGAAACAAATTCATGGGGACACAGTTATTCATTTTTGCAATCATGTGATTGTCCTTTCTAAAAAAGAAGAAGCTCGTTTCCCTTTTGTAGTACATGAAACCCAGGGTTGTTGACCTCTAGGGACAACAAGTAGAATAAGGGGTTTGGAGGGAGGGGGGATAAGAGTGGGGGTGGGGAAAGGAGATACGGTTTCAAGGAGCCCATGAGAAAAAAAATGGTTAGAAACTGATTGTGGGAGCAACTGTACAATTCTACTTCACGTGATTGAAAAATGGAATTATATGACACATTAAATTACAACTAATAAAAAAATTAAGTAGCTGCATGCTTTTTCAATTAAATATATATATAAATGTAAATAATAATTCTGTCTGAATAGTGAGATTGCAAAAATAAAACAGACTCATTGCTGTCCAGTCAATTCCGACTCAGGGTGACCTTATAGGACGGAGTAAAATGCCCCATACTTTCCAAAGATGCCATATGTTACACAAGCTGATTGTCACATCTTTCAGCTGAGAATTGGGTGGTGGGTTTGAACCATTGACCTTTAGGTGAGCAACCAAGCACTTAACCACTGACCAGCCAGGGATCCTAGCGATTGTACTTTCTTATAGTTCAAGTTACTCGTGTCTTAATAAAATGGGGGCTTTGCTTTTAAAACCATACCGGTCAGCAGCAACAACAATGTGGTGAGAAGTGGCACAGTGGAGACGTGCAGAATTAGGGAAGTGCCAACGATAGAACTAAGTGTGTGGGACAGTGTGAATGTCTGTTTTCTCCTAGGAGATGGCCGGAACTGTGGCCCGCGGGAACAGAAACCCGGGCCTATTTTTGTTCTGGAACTGAGCGTCCGCAGGTTTCCCAACCTGGCACCTCCACACTTCATTGTCCGTCTGCTCTCCTGCCCAGGGTCCCTGCTTCCCTGAATGCACATCACAGCCTGGAACAGTGTCTCGGGCGGTTAAAGAGCCAAGGGACACACCAGAGATGAAGGAAGTGAGACAGGTGATTGCTCTCGAACAAATAAGCAAAGGGAAAAGCTATGGCTGGGAACCCAAACAAGGAAACAGGAGCACGGAAATAAACAAGCAAACAAAGCTCAAGCCCAAGAGCTCCTGGAACAAAAGCCCTGCAAGGGAAGGGCAAAACTCTCCACACCAAGCCCAGAGGAAATGCATTTCCTGAGTAGCACTAACTTGACACATACCTTACAGACCCACTGACTGTGAAGTTCTAGTTGGCTCTTTAGCTCCATTCGTTCCAAAAGAATGAGACCGCTCAAATCCAGAAAGCAGTTTGCTGCTGGCAGAGTAAACTTGAAGTCAGCCAGATCTGCACTCCACAGCGAGAGATCTGAGGCTTCCCAGGTGGAGGTGGGCTCTGGGGAGGGGAGGGAGCCATTCTTAGAATGCAATCTGCAGCAGTGGTCCTCAGCCTTCCTCAGGCCGCGACCCTTTCATACAGGTCCTCGTGTGGTGGTGACCCAACCACAAAGTTATTTTCGTTGCTACTTTTTAACTGTCATTTTGCAACTGTTATGAATAGTAATGTAAATAGCTGATAGCAGGATGTATTTTCATTGTTAAAATGGAACATAATTAAAGCATAGTGATTAATCACCAAAACAATATGTAATTATATATTGTGAAATATTTATTTCTGATTACAAGTAAATGAAATTTTGTCTTGAAGCATGGTGTAGCATGGGTAACAGTCTTCACACCGGGTACTGTAAACAGGCGTATCTGCATGTGGGCGGACCCACCTGGAGACAGAGGAGTGGTGTCTCTGTTCCTAAGACCGTCAGAAATATGTGTTTTCCCATGGTCTTAGGCAACCCCTGTGAAAGGGTCGTTCAACCCCCAAAGGGGTCGTGACCCTCAGGTTGAGAACCACTGATCTACAGTGCCTTCTGGGGTGGGGAATGAGACAAAATTTACCAAACCTCATCTTCCAAGTGGGTTTAAACATGTCTGCCTCATATTCTGTGGTCCAGAGCATGTATTGTCCATCTTCTCCTGGGCTCACTAATTTCTGGTCCAAATGAAATGACAATAGGTTTCATTGTCTTTTTCCTGGTCAGTTCCCACACATAGTCCCCCCAAAGGGCAGCATAGACTTTTCCTATAGGGTTTCTAAGACTGTAAATATTTAGGGGAGCATATAGCCTTCCTCATTCCACAGTGAAGTGGCTGGTGAATTTGAACTACTGACTTTGCAGTTAACAGCCCAACTCATCACCCACTAAATCACCAACTCTCAAATAAAAATTGACAAACAGTACCAAAGCAAGAGAATAAATGGATTTAAGAAACTAAGTTCAGTGAGCAGGGCAAAGAAGTAAGGCAAAATAATGTCATTTTAACAAGATAGAACATACAAATATATTACTGATTGACTGCCTCAGTCTAAAAGTCTACTAAAATTGGTGGAAACTCTAGTGGTTAAAAATGGCCATTGGTATATTTTTATGCAACGTGACAATTGACTATATTTATAGGATCAAAATTCCAAAAGAAATGCCTCCAGTACACTTGGAAATAATTATACAGTTGCTGAAAACTCTTGTCCTGTTTGTAGAGGAACATCTAAGCGAGATGAGAAGGAGCTGGCCAGTCATTGTAAGAAAACAAAGATCCAGATTTAGAACAGCAAATCTAAGAATAAAACTGATAGGGAGATTCTATTGTTCAGTCCAGGGAAGTGATGGCGGAGAGATGATTTAATATGTGCTCTAGTCTAGAAAGGGTCATTATCTGGTGGTTTATGACCATCTGTTCTCTACCTGCCCCACGGATGGAAAGGAGGAAATGGGCTAAAAGTAAAGGAAAATCAATTGAGGTTAGACCAAACCAACACCCAGGCGGGGAGCTATGTCACATTGCAAAGCAAGACAGTTACGGCATTTCCTCTCGGTCCTCAGCTGGGACACACACAGCCATGGACCCAGCTCAGGTACATTCTGCATCATCTGGCTGGGTCAAACCCTTGACTCTTTTAAGACTAAAAAATAGAAATGTATAAAAGATGATGGAAAGTCATTTTGGTATACTTAATCTTTTCTGCCCTAAAATTTTGGATTGACCAGGCATACTTCCTATATTCTGAGCAAAGGGCTATCCCTAGATACTACAGACCCATGTTTAATTGGCTTACCACTGAAATGTGGGCCAGTTCATTTGCGCCCTTCTGCCTGTTACTCAAATATCGCAGAGTGCTGTTTCTACAATACAGAATGAGAATGGCAGACGCCTGCGTAAATCCTACAACAGTCCAAGGGAGCCCCCAAGGTACAATGGGCTGATGTTGGACTGATAAACATAGGATCGGTAATTCAAAACCAACAGTTGCTCTGTGGGATAAAGATGAGGTTGTCTGCTTCTGTAAATATTTTTAAAGATTTGTAGCCTCAAAAACCCTACGGAGGAATTCTCCTTTCTCCTGTGGGGCTGGAAATAATTCAATGACGGTAGGTTTGGTTTGGTGTTCATTGACAACCCAAAGACCTTAGCACAGGCGTTAGCTGGGTCTATTGGGCAGCTGTAACTCATCTTCTGCCTGTCTTTCAGGTGAGCCTCAGGTTGCAGCAATGCAGGGCCACATACACTCAGTAAGTCATGGGCACCTCATATGCATTTTCCTTTCCCTCAAATGCGTTTGAATATTCCTTGTGTGGAAAATTAAAAAATCTTCAATTCTCTATGCAATGATTTAGCATTTCTCAAAGTCTATAAATAAACTTCAGTCCCTTGAGTACATATTTGTCTCCATAGAATTTGACATGCAATATGATGGGCTTCAAGTCTATTTTTCCACCAAGCTATGGCCAATTTGAGAGAATAAGGAGGGATAATTTTTTACTCGTTATGCCCAGTTTCCCAATAAATTTTTTTCAATAGAAAATATGAATACATTAATGATACATAAGAAACTGTGCATGAGGGCTGACTGTGATGATGCAAATACAACTCTTTTTAGAAGCAAGTTAACTATGGAAGTGTATGATATGTCAATATTATATATAAAAATCTGCTAAAAAATAGATACCAAACTTGACGTATAGTTATCATGAGTGAAGGAGGGACAGGTTTTGTTCAGGGGGCTATTGAGTTCATTTTAATGGTGGTAGAATAATTTGTAGAGGGATACCAACAAAGGTTGTACAACACAAAGAGTACAATCAATGGCACTGAATTGTACAGGTAGATGTTGAATTGATTAATATTTTGTTGAGCATATTTTTACCCAAAATTGAAAAAAAATTACACAAATAATGTGTGGGGAAAAATAAATTGTTCTAAAATTGATTATCATGAAGATTGTACAACTCTTCTTGAGATGGTTGAACTATTGATTGTATGATATGTGGATGAGAGCCAATAAATTGTTCATAAAAATAAAATTATGAAATTGGTCTCTTGAATTAAGAGTACAGATTAAAAGAACCAAAAATGCTGGAAAGTGTAATGGTAACAAAAAGAAGAGACTTTCGTTTTAGTTCTTTTTTGTAGTTCTAGCTCCGAACCAATTATCAGCCTTTCTTTTGTAACAGCAAAACTCCTTCATATTTCTGTGGGTTAGGGAGAACAAGTACAAATATAGATCTTTGGTAAAAGTGAAGGGGCATAAAGCAAACTTTGGAAAGTGGAGCATACCTGTAGTTCAGGCTGAAGGAAAGCTAAACCAGGCTATTGAACACAAGGATGAGGAATTGGTACTTTACTCAGTAGTTGATGAAGAGATGCTGAAAGTTATTGATTGGGAGCGTGATCAACGGTATGTGGACACTCTGAAGTAGAAGGAAAATAGTAAAGGAGACTGATTACAGCAATCTATGTAAGAAGCAACAAGGGGCTGGTTGATAGGAGGTAGCAGTGGGAGTGACAATGAGGAAAGCCAGACAAGATTTTTTGTAGAGACAACATGCAAGCTTCAGGATTAGACGGCAGAATGGATTAAATTTGAAAAAGAACAGAGAGAGGGAGTCCAGGGATGATCTGCAGTCCCAGCTGGGCTCTATGGGGGTGGGGTGTCGGGTGACGCAGCACAAATTAATACATTATGAAAACCAGAGGGACACATACAATAACTGAGGTTTTGGTGTATGTCTAGGTGCATGCCAAAGAAATATGCAGATGAAACCACCTTTCAGGTTTCTAAAGATGACTGTCTGCTAGAATTCAGGCAGAGGTTTGGGTAGAGAGCTAGGTGTCAGCTGCACAGAGACCATGTTCCAAAGTATAAGTTCCCATTCACAATCCTTTAGAGGTCCCTACGCTTTGTGAGAGGCAATACACTACAATTCACTTCACCTTTCTATCGTTGACATCTGTGAACTAGGTCAGCATTTTCAGTCCCAATAGAGCATGGACTGCCGGCAATATCACCACATGTCTGCCAATGCACTATACTGTTGGGGCTTGTATATTGCTGGGTTGGGGCTTGTATGTTTATGTTGATGTGAGGCTGGAGATTGACCCCATGGACAGGTTTCAGAGGACATCCTAGACTAGGACAAAGGAGAAAGGCCTGACAATCTATTTCCAAAACTAAGTCAATGAAAATATTATGAATCACAATAGAGCATTGTCCAACTCATTTGCTTTGAACATGGAGACAGTAAGGATCAATCACTTGAAAGAACATCTTTGTTGAAGGGCTAGCTAAGACAAAGAAGACCCTGGGTGAGATGAATGGCACAACGTGGACTTCAGTGATGGACTTCAACACATGGGATTGGGTAGTGTCTCGTTCTGTTGTGAATAAAGTTGCTTGGGGTGAGAATCAACTCAATAACAGGTATTTTTCCATCTATTCATAAGTAAAAATGTGTTTATAAAGTCTTTAAGAAATATCAAGTGCTCTATGGATGTAACATGATAACCATAGCCTGTTTCTGGATCATGAACAAGTATGAGAGAATTCCCTATAAGATGCAATGGTGATTAAAATGAATTATCCCCAATTGGAGAAACAGAGGGAGAGAGAGAGAGAGAGAAGAAAGAGGGAGACAATGATTTTTTTTTTTTTAGTACTTTCGGTAAACATCAATTTTGTCCTGGTTCTGAGGGTTGGGAAAAGTTCATGCTTTGTAAAGGTTTACTTTTATCTGCTGTAGATGTAATTTGGCACTGCAAGATAGTGTTCAGATGCACGCACAAAACTTGCTCGTCTTTGAGAAGCTGTTTCTTTGTTTTCTTCTCCCTAATCGATCCTCAGCTTGACATAAGACTTACCACCCAGGTGAGAAATGATGAAGTCCATTTTACACACTAAAGGAATTCCAGAAAGAGAATGTTAGTCCTTTACTTGCTCTCTGTTCTCTACGGTGTTTTATTTTATTTCCAATTCCAAAAGTCTCAAGGTCAACTTTCTTTCATAAGCCAGAGAGGAATTATGGCTACCCTACAGGTTATAAGGAACTCTGCCCATGTTGTTCTTTATTACAACTCTATAAAATAGATGAGGACCACCCAGTTCCCCTGACTACAAGTAAGATACTGATTCGGTTAACTTTTTCATTCCTTTCAATCTCATCACAAAATTAATGATAAGACCTTAAAAGTGCTTTGTACATTCAACGTATTTGCCAAGAAATATTCCTGAGAAGTTTGTCTTAAAAAATTACATTGAAATAGAGGGTACCTACCTGGCTCATGTGACATGCTTTTCTATTTCTGACTATGTCTTTTAATCAGTTTATCAGGTAAGCCATGGCTCCATGCAATGCACATACCTTCACAAGATGAATGGGGTTGCTGTGTCTTAGAAGGATTACTTGTATTGCTGTGAAAACCGCATACCGTATATACTCGAATATAAGCCCACCTGAGTATAAGCCGAGGTACCTAATGATTACCTGGGAAACCAGAAAAATGGATTGACTCGAGTATAAGCCTAGGGTGGGAAATGCAGGATGTGAATTAACACAGAGACCAGAGGGGAGAGATGGAGCGCAGCCACAGACACATCCTTACCAGTTCAGCTGCCTGCGTAAGTGAATCACTACTGGTGCTTCTGCGAATTGGAGCCATCACGTCATAGAACGACTCTGATTGGTTAGATGTGAGTAAACAAACATCCAAAGCCCTGCAGTGTCAGCGGGGCTTTGAATGTACAGCAGAGGAACGGCAATCACCCGCGAGATGTTACACCTCGCTGGGGTACTACTGACCGGTGTATAAGCGGAATCCCAGTTTTTCAGCACATTTTTTGTGCTGAAAAACTCGGCTTATACACGAGTATATACGGTAGGCTGGAAAATTTTTCCTGTGCTTGTGATGATGGAAATGATGATAATGATAACTGAACTGGAAAAAGCACTTTACAATGTCTTTAATGAAGATCTTCCCTATAGCTTTTCTACGACCCAGCAGACTACCTGTCTCATTCTCATGCTTGACTATGAATACTGTCTAGCGCCATCATCTGGACAGCCCACCGTATTCAGACTCTCAGCTACAAGCCCAAACAGGCACTGTATTCCTTTTCTCTAGAAACACAATCTGTGCTCTGGCTCCAAAAAGTAATTTTCGTTAAAAGTTTAAATGCCACATCGTGGTTATTTATCATTCTTTCAGAATAACTGACAATTTCTCACAGCATGTTATTGACAATTAAAAAGTCAAGAAATAGGAGATAAAGAATTCCTAAACAAAATAATGAATAGCTGTAATTTTTATTCCATAAAGTGAAGGCCTACTCGAATCATAATAACATGCTGGGAAACATGATCTCGCAGCACCTGCTAGGATCCTTTGAGATTAAAGCAATGAATAGAAAAGTTGGAGAGGAACCACAATGCAGAAACTACATTGAGAAATGACTCTCTCTTGGGAAAAAAATTGAGGAGCTGATACCAAGGGCACAAGCAGAAAACAAAGGTTTTGAGAATGATGATGGCAACAAATGTACAAATGTGCTTGATGCAATGGCTGTATGTATGGATTGTGATGAGTTGTATGAGCCCCCAGTAAAATGGTTTTTAAAAAATAAAATAAAACAATTTAAAAAAAAGAGAAATGACTCTCAGTTCCCATCTCTAATCTTGTGGGGAGAAGGTAAGCCAAGATGTAGCTGAACACTCACTACGCAAGCAATGGCCACACAGAAGATGTTCCCGCATATCCAAATGTTAACATGAGGATAAAAAGCTTTCTCATCAGTTTTGTTTAATCTTCAGATAGTTATAGAATCATATGCAGCTATAAAATTAATACAGAAATATCATGTACCCATTCCCTTATTTCTCCAGTAGTAACATCTTAGAATACTATAGTGCAGTATGTTGATACTGCTTTGGTCAGGATACATACATACATACATACATACATACATACATACATACATACATACATATATACAGAGCACGTATCATTGCAAGGATTCATTTGATCTTGGAGCCACACCCACTTCCCTTGCACCTTTACCATCACCTTAACACCTGACACTGTGCATCTGCTTTCCATATCTGTAACTATGCCATTTCAAGAGTACAGTATAAATACAATTATGCACTATATAACCTTTTAGGATTGTCTTCTGACTCCATGCAAAGACAATTTGTCTATAGAATTCCTCTAGGTTGTTGCTTGAATTGGTAGTCTATTTTTTCATTGCTGTGCACTATTCCATCATCTAGAGGTAGTGCAGTTAATTTATCCACATTAATATGATTTTTGTTGTTGTTATTGTTCTGGGTCTTTGATGCCCGATACCTGATCCCATCAACACCTGTGATCATACAGGCTGGTGTGCTTCTTCCATGTGGGCTTTCTTGCTTCTCAGCTAGATGACTCCTTGTCTAGATGCTATAAGACAAGCCTTTAAGACCCCAGATGCTATATCTTTTGATAGCCAGCACCATCAGCCTTCTTCACATTTGCTCATGCAGCCATTTGTCTTCAGTGATCATGTCGGGAAGATGAGCATCACAGAATTCCAGGTTATAAGAACAAAGTGTTCTTGCATTGAGTACTTGAGTAGAGTCCCAATTTCTGTCTCCTACTTTAATACTTAACATATAAATATATGTACATAGCTCTATTTCCCTATCATTATATATGAATATATTTACATATGTACATGGCTGTATTTAGACCTCTCAAAATGTCTTTTGTCTCCCACTTCTTTCCTCTATCTCCTTTTACTTTCCTCTTGTCCCACAATCATGTTCAGCCTTCATTTGGGAAGGGGGTTGGCAACCAACCCAGGGACAAGGGAATAACAAGTGATCTGAAATTGATGACGAGGAGGGTACAGGATGACAGGTGGGGTTTTATCAAGGGCAATATAGCCGAGAGGAATTACTGAAACTCCGATGAAAGTCACACATGATTGTGGGACTGTAACTCTTTCAGGGAGTAGAAAGTCCTTTCTTTTTCCAAAGGAGCTGCTGATGGTTTTGAACTTCATAACTACTTTGCACCAGGGCTCCTTTTTGCCTATAGGCTATTATAAATAAAGCAGCTATCCCCATCCACCTACAGATTTTCCATGAATATAACTTTTTATTTGATGGCCATGAAGGCCAAGAGGAAAATTTCTGGATTGTCTCTTACTGTGTGTTATGTGCATCAGCATTTTTGCTGGCAGTTAGTGCTGTCACTAAATTTAATTCACCAGGCTCACTGTGGTTTTCATTTGTATTTGTCTAATGGCTAATGTGTGAGAAAGATGAGGCTTTCTGGTCCCTATAGAGTGACAGTGTAGGAAACCCACAGGGGCAGTTCTACTTTGTCCTAAAGGATCATGATGAGTTGGAATTGACTCCTTGGTAGTGAGTTTTGAAATGACTAATGATGTTAAACATCTTTTTATGTGGCTATATGCATCTGAAACTCTTTTTTGGTAAATGTCTCTGCATTACTTGTATCGATTTTGCAATTCTGTCCATTGCTATTTGTTAGTTTTCTGTTGTTTTGAGGGTTCTTTATATATTCTACCTACTAGATCTTTATCATATACACATTCTGCAAATATTTTATCCCATCCTGGACCTTATTATTTTATACTCTCAACAGAAAATATTTGATAGTCTATTTCTGAGTTTGACATTCTGTGATTTTGATCTGCATACCTATTATTCTGCCAGCTTTCCACTGTATACATTATTGCAGTTTTGATTGTTGTATAGCTACAATACAAGAACAAAAAGTGGGATATTGGCAGAATAATAAACCTGCAGATCAATAGAATAGAATTTAAGAAGGATTGATGCATTTCCATTGCGATGCTGGAGAAGAATATTGAAAGTACCGTGGACTAATAAAAGAACAAACTGACCCGTTTCTATTTTTATTTTATTGCATTAGCTAGAAGTTCCAACACTCTGTTGGAATAAAAGCAAGATTCTTGCTTTGTTCCGAATCTTAGGAAGAAAGCGTTCAGCCTTCTACCAATAAATATACTGTTAGCTGTAGTTGTATTTGTTTTAAGTTTTTTCTTTTTCAAATGTAGGAAGTGTTCCTCTATGTCTCATTTTCTGAGCTTTCTTATCAGGAATGGATGTTGAATTTTGTCAAAAATCTTTTTTGCATTGAATGACATAATCCTGTCATTTTCTTCTTTAGTCTGCTAGTGTGGATTACAGTGATTGATTTTAGACTATCTAACCAGTTTTCCATCCCTGATATAAATCCCACATGGTCATTGCGTATACATATTTATGTATTGTGGATTTCTGTTTGTTAATCTTTTCTTAAGGATTTCTATATCCATATTCACAGATTGTAGGATTTTTGTTTTATTCTTTATTGTATTTGGATTTGGTATGAAGATCATTCTAGTTTCACTGGGTAAACTAGAAATCATTCCCTTCTCTTCCACTTTCTGGAAGAGATTGAATATCGTTTGTATAAATTCATTTTTAGAAGTTTCAGTAGAATTATCCAGTTAAATGATTTATGCCTAGAAATTTCTGTTACGGGAGTTTTTAAATTACGAATTCAATTTCCTTAATAGTGATAGGGTTAATTAAATTATCTATTTCATATTGGGTGAGTTGTATTAGTTTGTGTTTGTCAAGAAATAGTTCATTGCTTCAAAGTTGTCAAATTCACGTGTACACAGTTGTTTGTAATATTCCCTACGTCTCTTTTGGATACTGTAGGGTCTGTAGAGAAGTCCCTTGTTTCACTTGTCATATTGGTTAATTTCAACTTCTCTCTTTTTTGCCCCTATGTTAGTCTTGCTAACCGTTTTGAATTTTATTTATTATTTTTAAGAACTGTTTCTTTTGCTCAATTTTTTTTCTGTTCTTAATTTTATTAATTTCTGCTCCTTTGATTTTCCTTCTACTGTTTGCTTTGAGCTTACTTTACAGATCTTTTTCTAAGTTCCAAAGGTAGATATTTAGATTATTTGTTTGAGACTTTTTCTCCTTTTTAAAATTAAATTGTATATAATTAGACATCAATTCTACTCCCATCATTGCCTTAGCTGTAACTTACAAATTGCAAAGTCACAGTTTCTTGCTCATTTATTCCATAGGTTTATCATTATTATTTTCTTTGATAATTCCACTTTTATCTCTGAATTCTTAAAAAATGTCTTATTTAGTTTCTAAGTGTATCTAAATTTTCTTAATATATTGTTATTACTGATTTCTAGTTTTCTTCTATGGTGCTCAAAGAATGCACCCTATAAGATTTACATGTTTTAAATGTGTTGACGTTTGTATTACAGTGCAGGTTATGATTTATCTTTATATATATATTAAATAGGCATTTAGAAAGGAGAACGTATCTTTTGCTGCCATCGGTTTGTGTCTAAGAATAAGTGGCTTGGTGGTGCTGTTGGGTTCTCGTATACGCTAGCTGAAGTTCTGGATGGTTGTTCTGTCACTTACTAAGATATATCTTTTTCCATACTTTTGTTTAAGGTTTTATCCTTTCACTAGACTAATTGAATCTGTATGTAAGTCAATAATCCAAGAAGTGGGACAATGCAAAGAAGACCGTTACATCGGGATTGAGAGAAACCTCACTAACAATCTGTGATATACGGATGATTCCTGAGGACTTAGAGCATGTACTGATGAAAATAAAAAACTAAACCCTTCAATATGGATTTAGCTTCACCATTAAGATACAAAACTCCCCATGGCCAGTATGCAGCATCACAATAAATGGAAGGGCGGGTGTGAACTTCTGGAGGATTTTATTTTCCTTAGGTCTTTAAGATTGAAGGCCCTGGAAACAGCAGTCAGGAAATCAAATGATGTGTTATATTAAGCCCAGCAGAGCTTTGTCTGGTTTTCTGGGGTATCCCCTCTGTGTACTTAATCCTCACTTCCATCCAGTCCATTCTGACTCAGCATGCCTATATTACAAAGTAGAACAGCTACATCCGTTTCCGAGGCTGTAAAACTGCATGGGACTAAACAGGCTCACCCTTCTCTCATGGAGATGTTGGTAGTTTCAAACCGCCGATCTTGTGGTTGGCAGCCCAAAAGTAAACCACTACGCCACCAGGGCTCCTCTTGGACTGGCCTAAGGACAAATACTTCTGTGATGCAAGAAGTATACCAGAATCACCCTTAGAAGCGAGGATTGCCGAGCGTCTTTGTCTTACATACTTTGAAACTGCTACCAGGAGGAATCATTCTTGGGGAAGGACATTGTGCCTTGAAAAAGCGAGGGTCGGTGAAAGAGAAGAGGCCCCTCAAGGGCTGGCACATTGACGGCAGCAATGATTTGAGGATGCTACAAGATCAGGGCAGCGTTTCATCCTGTTGTACATGGGAACAGGATGTGTTTGTGTACTCTACAAGATGGCATTTAACAACAACAGCATATCATTATGTTTGAAGTTAGTCTATTTTTTTCCTTTGTAGATAGCGTGTATTTGCTTGAATTCACTTGGCGAGTCTCTGTTTTACCTTATAGTTTAGATTCCAACATAAAGAAAAGAAAATCAAAGGAATGGACCAATGAGCAAAGCCATGATAAATGTAGGGAAGTCTTTTCAATCACCTCATATACATGTAAAAGCAGACCAAAGGAGCATTGTTGCCTTTGAATTATGGTGTTGGGAAGTAATAGTAAATATATTCCGGACTGTCCGAAGGATGAAGAGCTAGTTGCAAGTGGTTACACATTGGTCAGCCAGCCCACCGCAAGGTCAACAGTTTGAAACCACCAGGAGAAAGGCAGATTTGCTACTCTCATAAAGCATTACAGTCTCAGACACCCACTGGAGCAGTTGTACCCTGTCCTATAGGATCATTATGAGTTGGAATCAACTTGGTGGCAGTGAGTTTTGAGTTTGAGTCAGAGAGATGACTAAATCTGGGTTGGAAAAAGTATAGCTAGAATGCCCATTAAAACTGAGACTAGTGGGACTCTGTCTCACATACTTTGGACATTTCAATAGGAGGGGCATTCTCTGGAAAAGCACCTTTTGATTGGTAAAGGGGAAGGTCATCCCAACAGAGAAAAGCCCTCAGCTGGATGGCTTAACACAGTGGCCGCGGCAATGGGCCTGAACCTAACAATGATTATGAGGATGTTACGGGACTGGGCAGCATTTGGCTCTGTTGAATATGGGGTTACTAAGCATCAGAACTGAATCTTGGTCAGCTAACAACCACTATGGGATGCCGAGATCAATTAAGGTAGGGACTGTTTTAACATTTTACACAGAAAGGAACACATGTTATTGTGAGCTACTGTCCAGTCATCTCCAACTCATAGTAGCCTTAGATATGACAGACTCCAACGGCCTTCCCATCACCAGCACTTCAAGCCAGTCATGGTGAGTACAAGCCAAGTCACCCCACTGAGGGATTTCTTCTCCCTCATCGGTCCTTCACTCAACAGTAAGAATCCCCTCTGATATGCACAAAGCAAAGGTGTCTTTCTTTTGTGATCCATAAAACTTTGCTTCACTAGCTTTTGGGAAGAAGACCACTTGGCCTTTCTTCCTAGTCTGTCTCACTCGGGTCTGCATCCTCTATTGAACCCTCTTTTGTCTACAAGTGACCCTGTTGGTATTTGAAGTACAGAGGCACGGCTTCTAGCATCAGCCCTTACACAGGTAGCAGGACATGCCCTGCAGGAAACTTCCATTCAGTTGCATCAGGGTTATGGCCTGAGTGAAAGAGCTGCCTTCCACCCTAATCTTATAACCGATTGGCTGTTCATAGCACATGGCACTGTGGAGTTGATTACGTTGCTATGTCACATTGTGGGAGATAACGAAGTCTTAACTGTCAAACCAGGATGGCCAAGCCAAGTTGACACAACACTTAACTTCTTTTTAGTCTTAGAGTACACAGAATGTAGGAAGATAAATATTTGGGGGTGACTGAGTCCACATCCCAGTACTCATGTACATATTGTCCCTGAACAAAGGTTCAGGGAAAAAGGTGGAATCTTCGATGGCTTCAAATATACACGGACAGGACATTCTTTTAGAATGTGCGTCAGACACAGTTGTGCTTTCCGATCTCACATCAAAAGTGAGGGTATTGACCTTCGTGTGAAAGGAAATGCAAGTAGGAAGTTAAACACATTTTTCGTAGCTTTGCCTCACAGACTTCCCCTGTATTGTTTAAGCCCCGTGAACAAATCCCGCAGGACTCAGCTCACACAAGTGAAGCTTGAGAAATAAAGGCGCCTCTGCTCTCGGGGTTCTGATTGGATGCTAATGTCTGAACGATGTGCTGCCTGGATAGTTTCTTTACCAAATATTGGCTGGTGTATGTGTGTGTGTGTGTGTGTATTTCTCTAAGAATTCCAACTCTCTCATTTGCATCAGATGTGATGTAGCAAGTTGTTTTTCCTGCCTTTAATTGTTTTCTTATTTGCCCGGGTTGGGATCTTTCTATCGACTTCAGAAAGATTCTTCCTCACTTCCCTGCAGGGGAAGAATGATGCTCTCATCTTTTCCTCTGCAATCATCCAAGGCTGCCAAAACATGGCATTTAGACGACTGCCGCAGCATCTCTGACTACAAGCACGAAGACGTATCGAACAGCATTCAAACCACAGGCCAGTTCCCTTGGGGAAGAAGAACAGCAATGTAGATGCTGCGTTCCAAATTCCCGGGGCAAGTGAACTACCTTCTTAAAATGTGCATAGACAGGGAAAGGCACACACTACTTAAATTGGGTTAATGAAACAAAAATAAAATGAGAATAATAATCCACTTTTCCATACATAAAAATGAAGTATCCTGTCTCCACACATAAACAGTGTAGTTCTCTAAGTGTTAAAATGAAGTAGTTAAAAAAGAAAATGACATTTTTTGCCTTTGTTTTTGCCTATTGTGTTTAAATTATGCCTATCATGTTGCCCTTACATTGGATTTTAATACACAATATCAGTTTCTTTTTTAAAACTTTGATTCAACCCTTAAGTGCAAGTACATGCATGCTAGCCCCTCACACACGAACAGCATAGCATCTCCCTCTGCACAGGCTGTTTGTCAGCATCCTGGACCATCCAGAATGCAAATGCTAACTGGAGAGAATGCAAATAGGATCTCTTAAAAGAGAGAGATGTTTTCATTTACCTACCGTAGATTATTGGTTCTCAAGATTTTCTGGTAAATCCTGTAACTATTTTCAGACCTTCCATGAACACTTTATGTATGTAGTATTTTCCCAGCAAGGAGATGCATGGTGCTAATTGTAACCCAAAACAGACCAATAAAAACAAGACCTTCGGTTTTATTCTGACTCATAGCGACCTTAAGTGCATAAAATGAATTAAGACGTGTTCGTTGTTGTTGCTGTGCGTTGCCGGTGAGTCCGTTCGACACTAGCAACCCTGATGTACGACACCCTCTCAGTGGGCGCAAGGCTCGAGCCCGCCATGGCAGCCACGACGTCAATCCATTTCCTCAAAAGTCAGTCCCTCTCTCACTACCTCCACTTCACCAGGCAGGCTATCGTTTCCCAGGCACTGGTCTCTCCTGATAATATGTCCAAGGTACATGGGGCACAATCTCTTTATCCTCTCTTCTGAGAAATCTACTGGCCGTGCTTCTCCCAAGGCAGAGCGGTTTGTTCTTTGACAGCTGGTGGGACTCCCGATGCTTCCCCCAGCACCACAATCCAAATGCATCGACTCTTCACCAGTCCCTTTCCCCATGGAAAGGAGGTGATTGCAAATACCATGACTAGAGGCAGGTGCGCCATAGGCCTCAAATTAACATCTTCACGCTTTGAAGAGGTCTGATGCAACAGATCTAATGAAATACATCTTTTGATCTCTTGACTGCTGCTTCCATGAGCAATGATAGTGGATCCAGGCGAGATGAAATCCTTGACAACTACAGTCTTTTTTACCTTTATCACGACATTGCCCATTGGTCCCCTAGAGACTACTTTGGTTTTCTTTACATTGAGCTGTAGTCCGTGCTGCAGACTCCAGTGCTTGATCTTCAAGTGCCTCACCTCCTCTTCACTGTCAGCAAGCACAGTTGCATCATCTGCATATCAAATGTTGCTAATAGACCTTTCTCCAATCCTGCTGCTGTGCTCTCATTTTATTAAATAAGCTTCTCAGATTATTTATTCAACATACAATACATATATGAAAGGACAGAATCCAGACACATCCAGGTTTCTTGATTTTGAACCATGCAGTAATCCCTTGTTCTGTTTGACCAACTGCCTCTTGGTCCATGTACAGGTTCCACATGAGGACAATAAACTGCTCTGAAACTCCCATTCTTCTCCATGCTGTCCAGAGCTGGTTATGACCCAACTTTGTCCAGCACTTGTGTATAAAAATGCAATGCCTACATCAATTGGCCAATCACAATGCATTTTATCCTCACAAAAACCTTATGAGCCAGTCAGGGTGCAGGGTAGCAATGATGAAACATACAACTTTCCTCTAGTTCTTAAGTGCTTCCTTCCCCCCACTACCATGATCCCAATTCTACAATACAAATCCAGCCAGACCAGAGGATGTATATTGGTATAGATAGGAACT
Source organism: Tenrec ecaudatus (assembly GCF_050624435.1). Lineage (NCBI taxonomy): Eukaryota > Metazoa > Chordata > Mammalia > Afrosoricida > Tenrecidae > Tenrec > Tenrec ecaudatus. The sequence goes on along the minus strand of NC_134533.1, from coordinate 100,665,460 downwards.
GGAAACACAGGGAATCCAGGACAGATGACCCCTTCGGGACCAGGAGGGTGTAGGGAGGGTGGAGTGGAAAGGTGGAACTGATTACAAGGATCTACATCTAACCTTCTCCCTGGGGGGTGGACAACAGAAAAGTGGGTAAAGGGGGACATCTGACAGTGTAAGATATGACAAAATAATAATAATTTATGAATTAGGAAAGGTTCATGAGGAAGGGGGTAGTGGGGAAGAGGAGGGAAATGAGGATTGATATTAAGGGCTGAAGTAGAAAGTAAATGTTTTGAGAATGATGATGGCAACAAATATACAAATGTGCTTGTCACAATGGATGTACGTATCAATTGTGATAAGAATTGTATGAGCCACCAATAAAATGGTTTTTAAAAAAAGAAAAGACAGCAAACATACTAAAAAAAACCTTATGAGTAGGTGTTATTGTTAAGTTCTTTTTACACACGAGAAAGCTAAGACACACAGTGCTTAGGTATTTTAACTAAAGTCACCAAATTAGAACAACAAGCTGGAATTGAAGGAAGGTGATTGCCTCCAGAGCTCATGACCTTAGTCAAACCGCTATCCTGCTCCTCCCTCTTCTTACAAATCAAACTACAAATCATTAGTGAGTTTCTGTCACGTGATATTTTAAAATAGATACATCTGACAAATAGCAGTCTGTGTCTTATAACCTATTTTGCATATAATCTCATAGACCTCATAATTGTGCCCTTTTTTTATATATTCCTTGGAAACCAATGTGTTTTAAGGACTAAGGGACGCCTGACCCACCTGACCCAAGCCATGGCATTGTCAAGCGCTTCATATGCATGTGGTAGGTGGACAATGAATAAGGAGGACTGAGGAAAAATCAATGCCTTTGAATTATGGTGTTAGTGATGAATACTGAAAGTACCACGAACTGCCAACAAGAACAAATCTGTCTTGAAAGAAGCTCAGCCAGAATGCTCCTTAAAGACAAGGACGGTGAGACGCCGTCTCATGCACATTGGATATGCTATTAGGAGAGGCCGGCCCTCGGAGATGGACACCATGCTTGGTAAAGTGGACGGACAGAGAAAAAGAGGGAGAGCCTCAACGTGACAGACAGGCTGTCACAGTGCCTACCACAAAGGGCTCAAACACAGTAACCAGCGTGAGGACGGCTCAGACCTGGGCGGTGTTTCTCTCTGACCGGGAGCGAGAACGGATGCCAGAGCTCTTAAAACAATAAAAACAACGGTTCGGAAGTTCAATAACATTGCTTTCAAGACATTTTTATTTAACTTAATGCACAGTTTTACTGCCCCTTTAAAAAGACTGAGGGGAAAGGTGTATTTTAAATTAATCTCTTTCAAAATGCAAAAATAATGGATTAAAAAAGGAAACAAGAGAGACAGACTCCATATACCATGAAGCTCACCAGGAAACGAAAGAACGAAGACCAGAGTAAGCCTTCCCTTCGAGCCAGAGACACAATTCTAGTCACTTAAACTGTGAGAAGACTCATGTCATTTGCTAAGGACACCCAATTGTAGTATTTTTGACATAGCAGCATGAGATGACAAAGACAATGATTCTAGAAATTGGGAATCATACAAATGATTAATGATTAAACTAAAGGGAATTTTTTTAAAAAAACATATAGCTCTCGAAATATTTGCAAAGATTTTCAGCAGTAACATTTTACAAACTGGAAAATAAAGGTTTCAGAGAGGTTCTTTGGCCAGATTTTGATGATGAATATAGAAAGTAGAAATTTCTCTCACTCCTCTCAAACAGGGAAGAAGGATCTTTTCCTCACATCCCATAATTGCCAGAGTGACAGCTGCATCCACTATCTGCACTTTCTTCACATTATCCCCTCAGGTGATAAGTCAGACAAGGTCTTTTGCCATCTCCCAACATGGATGTTCAGAATGCCAATCAAGACCACACATAAAGACAGAGGATCATATCAGATCGGTCTGTGGGCTGAAAACTAAGTAGCTAGTAACATTTATTACCAATCAAAACTCAAAATCTTCTCAGAAGATATGTATGCAGAAATTATTCAAATATAAAGTCTCAGTCGAGTCAAGAATAAAGTCGTTGCTGATCAGACACATCAATCACTTCTCAATGATAGAATCCCTTTAAAAAAAACCTTGTCTTTGAGATTATGTAAAGGACATGTGTTTTTTTCACAAAGCAACCTTTTATAATGCACCACAAACCTCTTCTCCTTAATACCTCCTGCAGGATTTTGTAAGGGAGTGTTGTGAAGAAAGATTCAAATTCATGAATAGGTTCTTTTAAAAATCTCATCATAGATATCTTGTGATTAAATCCTGATTATCATTTATACAGATGTACCGGCACACCTTTAGACTGCCCCTTCTGCCTTTTCAAACCATTGGTATGATTATTTAGAAAAAGAATAAAAAGCTGTAAAACCAAGCTTAACATGGGGAGCCAAACAATTCCAGATATTAGTATAATGTGGTTTTATGAAAAATTATGTAATAGGAATGTCAAGACACCTAAAGATCAGATGCTTATCAAAGCGATAAAGATTACCTTCATCTTGGGAAGTGATTGGCTTCATTCAGATCCTGTAATTTTGCTGCTAGTGAGGACATGATGAACTCTTTCCTCCCAAGGCAAGCAGTAAAGTGCTTGCCTTCTTCAAAACAAAACAATAAAACAATCACACTCACTGTCATGGAGTAGATTCCAAGTCAGAGCAAGCCTGTCGGACAGGGTAGAACTTCCCCTGTGCGTTCCCGAGACGGCTACTCTTCACAGGAGCAGAAGGCCTATCTTTCCCACAGTATGTTCCTTAGGTGTGTGAAATTATTACAGTTATAATTTTTACTCTTTGTACAATGAAAAGATAAGGCCCAGTCCTTCTGTACAAACTCAAGAATGACTCTCTATAACTCTCACTGTGAAGCAGGTCCCACTTGCTATTAGTTCAAATTGGCTGCCCATGAACGTATAATGTCATGGAGACTGGACCGTCCCCTGCAAAGACTACTGGAACGAGTCAGAAGAGATAGGGCCCAACTAGATGCGCCATTTATTTGTTTGTTGATAGAGGGAGTCTCAGAAGCATAAAGAGTACACTTCTGGTGAGACATTTGTAGACTGAAAGATGATACATCCACCATGAAAAACATGTTTCTTCCTTTAAAAACTAAATATAGAAATGGGATACTATCCAGCAAACTCAGTTACATAGTGTAGCCTAGAGAGATAAGAGTTATGACATAAATAGACAGTCGTATACCCAAGTTCATCACAGTATTATTAATAATAGCAAAAAGATGGAAACCCTCTCTCTATTCTAGGAGGCCTGGTGATAGAGTGATTTGGCGTTGGGCTCTGATCTGCATGGTCAGCAGTTCAAAACCACCAGCATCTCTGAGGGAGAAAGGCTGGGTTTGCTACTCCCATAAACTGTTCCAGTCACAGAAAACAACAGGGAGTCACTCTGAATCAGTCGCTCTGGATCAGTATTGACGTGATGACAATGTGTTTGGTTTTCTTAACTGTCCATCAGTAGATTACTAGATGAACAAAGTATGGGCAATATACATAAGGGGGCTTCAACAAACGGAAGGAATAATACCATTATCTTTTCATCCCATTTCTCAACAGACTTTCTGAAGCCTCCCCGTACAATGGAATACTACTCAATGATAACGGACCATGACGAGTCTGTGCAACACCTTATGGCTTAGACACATCTGCAGGACTCCAGGCTGCGTGCAACAAGGAAAACACGTAAGGACAAATACTGAAACCACTCTTACAAAAAGCCCAGGACCGTTTACCCACAGACAGAAATACTGTTTGATAGCTACCAGGGAGGAGAGGGAGAAGGATGGAGAAGCACTAATATACAACAGCATGAAAGCAAACTGCCATGGCGTCTATGCAGACCCAAGGGCCCTGCATGATAGAGTGGAACTGCCCTGTGAGTTTCTGAGCCTGTAATTCTTCCGAAGGGGACAGAGCCCCACCCTTTTCTCATGGAGCAGCCGGGGGTTTTAAACTGCTGCCCCTGCAGTGAGTCGCAGTGACCCTGTTTCACCAGGGCCCTTCTAGCGAGCAGGCAAGAGTGAATCCTTGTAAAGAGAAAGACAGTACACAATTTGCGGGACGTTAGCACCATGTGGCCAAGCCCAAGGAAGACATAGAAGAGAGGCACAGAAGAACTAATGACAGAGATGCCGCTGTGGTGGCACATACCATCTCAGAGACAGCATTACTAATTAACAACTTATGTGAAAATAATGAGGTAAATATGTGAAGTAAATAGTTCAGGGGGATCATGTGGGAATATACCCTGCATATCTATAAGTATGGTGGGTATATGTCTACATACACACGCTCCACGTGTATTTATTTATGTAAAAGAGCACATAAGGAGCATGATTGTGAAGAGTAGGTCGATGTCAGAATCGAACCTCTGGACTTGAAGGCAAGGAACAGAATTCTCAGGGGATGTGACCCTTACTTCATAGGACTCCTCTATTGTGTGATGTGTTGGAAGCGCTAAACGTCTACTACGCTTGTGGTGATAGTCCCATTTTGCTGTGAGTGAGGAACCCCGGTGTCAGAGTGGCTACACGGTAGGTTGTTAAACACAGGTCAGTTTGAAATCACCCGATATTCCAGGCCAAAGAAGAGGTTTGCTAAAAAGAACCACAGACTCAATATCCCCCGAGCAGTTCGCCTCTCCTGGGGGGTCCCTAACAAGTCAGAAGAGACTCGGATAGTGGTTTGGTTGGACTTCTGGAATCTGGAATGCCAATGAGGCAGGGTTAGGGTGAAGTGTTATGTTGCGTGTCCTCTCCTTTCTAGAGGCTGTGACGTGAGTCGCCGCCTTATAAGGTGCTAAGGTTCTGATCTGCAGATTAAAACTTCCAAGGTGAAGCTGTTCCCTTGATAGGAAAACCACCTGTGGCTGGATTCCCTGAGAAAAGCTGGCTGTGCAGACTGTGAAACCGGCTGAGACTAGAGCTGACACACCTAAGATGTGAGTTTTCCACCTAACTGTCGGACATCAGAAGGCAAAAGCCACACCTCAATGAAAGCCCCAGACATGGACAGATGCCATCTTGGTGACATCTACGCACCCTGCCTGCCTGACTAAGCAAGAGAAGAAGGCCAGCGCAGGCGAGCTTCGATCAGAGGCCAGCTACCACCGGCACAGGGCTCGGAATCTGCACACGTGCTGGGCAAGAAAGACAAAGGTCCGCTCTTGCTCTAGATCCTGCATCTGGCTCCTCCACCTAACCCATGGCCCTTAGGACATGAGCTGGCAGTCTAGGCCCTGCCAAGATTCATCAGTTTCTGTGATATTGCAAGATGATAGCTGGGTCTTTTTTTTTAACATTTTATTAGGGACTTTATTATCACAATCCATACATACATCAATTGTATAAAGCACATCTGTACATTCTTTGCCCTACTCATTTTCAAAGCATTTGCTCTCCATTTAAGCCCTTTGCATCAAGTCCTCTTTTTTCCCTCCCTCCCAGCTCCCCCCTTCCTCATGAGTTCTTGATAATTTATAAATTATTATTTTGTCATACCTTTCCCTATCTGGGTTTTATGTAAGAGTCCTCCAAACAGACATCTGGACTTCCACATCTGGCACTCACCAGTCCCCAGAATCCCCATGAGCCATTTCCTTGACTTTCTTGAGTACTTTCAGATATTGCAGCAAATTCCAGAGCTCCGGGGCACAAGGTAAAAAACAGATGAGAAGAGGTGGTTGGTATGAGGGCTGATGGATTCATTAGTACAGCATTTCTGGAAAGTTGGACATTTGGGAGCTTTTAGGAAAGCTGGAGCTTTAACTTCCACCTCATTGAGACCTGTCTTTCTAAAAGCAAGTAGTATTTCAGGACATTTAGATTAATTGACAAAACAGGATTCATGATGATTATGTCCCACATCCTAAAGTAGTGTCTGGGATTTTAAAATCTTTCAGGCACCCACTCCTGCTCTCCTTCCACCCGGCACAAAAGAGGATGAAGAAAACCAAGGTTTAAGAAACAATTGGTTCAAAGGGCTATTGACAACATGAACCTCAGGCTCTTCTAACCTAAGACTAGAAGTCGGTGGTGACCAGCAACCACAACCAACCACTTTTAGCCAGGACCACAATAGAAGGTCCTTATTAGAGTGAGTAAAAATGATAGAACAAATTCAAAGGAACAACAAGAGAAAGAATTTTACTGGTCTAAAAAAAAAAAAAAACAGGAACCCCTGACATTATTGCCCTGAGACAACCTTCTAAATTGAAACTGAAGCCACCTTTCAAACAAATATAAAACAACATAATGAGAGATGCTAGATTAGATGAAGAAAACTTTGACATCAGATTGGACGAAGGCTTCTTAACAGCCTGTGATACGCAGATGACACAAGCTGGCTTGCTGAAAAGGGAGGAGGACTTGAGGCAGTTGCTGATAAAGACAGAGGATGCACTATTGATTGAAAAACAAAACTGCTATGTAAATTTTCACCTAAAGAAAAAGTGTTAAAAAAGGTTTGAAGAACACTCCCTCAATGCATGAATACTTTCTTTTATTAACTTGGAACTCTATGGTGCTCACTCTCCCGACACAACTGCTGGAGCCAAAGGGGGTGAACAAGTAAATGTGATGAAGAAAGCTGATGGTGCCCAGCTATCAAAAGAGATAGTGACTGGGGTCTTAAAGGCTTGAAGATAAACAAGCGGCCATCTAGCTCAGAAGCAACAAAGTCCACATGGAAGAACACACCAGCCTGTGTGATCGAGTGGTCCCGAAGGGATCAGTTACCAGGCATCAAAGAACAAAAAATCATATCATTGACTGCACACCTCCATGATAGGACCGCTGAAGACAGATGGGTGCATAAGCAAATGTGGTGAAGAAAGCTGATGGTGCCCGGCTATCAAAAGAGATAGTGTCTGGGGTCTTAAAGGCTTGAAGGTGAACAAGCGGCCATCTAGCTCAGAAGCAAAAAAGCCCACATGGAAGAAGCACACCGGCCAGTGCGATCACGAGGTGCCAAGGGACCAGGTATAAGGCATCATGGAAAAAAAAAATATATGTGTGTGTATGTATATACATGTGTATATGTATATATGTGTGTGTGTGTGTATGTATGTGTGTATATATATATATATATATATATATATATATATATATATATATATATATATACCATAGTGAATGAAGGGGGAAGGGCAGAGTGGAGACCCAAGGCCCAAGTGTCGGCCAATGGAGATCCCCTCATAGAGGGGTTTAGGAGAGGAGATGGGTTAATTAGGGTGCGAGGTAGTACCGATGAAGAACACAGCTTTCCCCCAGTTCCTGGATGCTTCCTCCCCCCAACTACCATGATCCGAATTCTACCTTGCAGGGCTAGATAGGGCAGAGGCTGTACACTGGTACATATGAGGGCTGGAGGCACAGGGAATCCAGGGTGGATGATACCTTCAGGACCAAGGGTGTGAGGGGCGATGCTGGGAGAGTGGAGGGTGAGTGGGTTGGAAAGGGGGAACTGATTACAAGGATCCACATGTGACCTCTTCCCTGGGAGAGGGACAGCAGAGAAGGGGGGAGGGGAGACTCCGGATAGGGCAAGATATGACAAAATAACGATGTATAAATTACCAAGGGCACATGAGGGAGGGGGGAGAGGGGAGGGAGGGGAAAAAAAGAGGACCTGATGCAAAGGGCTTAAGTGGAGAGCAAATGCTTTGAGAATGATTGGGGCAGGGAATGTATGGATGTGCTTTATACAATTGATGTATGTATATGTATGGATTGTGATAAGAGTTGTATGAGTCCCTAATAAAATGTAAAAAAAGAAAAGAGGAGGAAAAAAATGATTAGGGCAAAGAATGTACAGATGTGCTTTATACAATTGATGTATGTATATGTATGGGCTGTGATAAGAGTTGTATGAGCCCCTAATAAATTGTTTAAAAAAAAGTTTGAAGAATACCTCACTAGCATAAAAATATTATCAAAGTTTAAATAGTATGGGATGGAGAGATCACACACTGAGGGATTATTGAAGCTTCATGAAGAAAGTAGAATTTGAGTTGAATCAGGAATGGTACAATTAACATTCATGAAAGTAAAAATTAATATTCACTGAAAATATTTTGGAATAGAGAAAGAGAATCAGTTCTAACTCATTTTTACTCTACATGATAGAGTAGAGCTACTTCACAGGGTTTCCAAGACTGTAAATATTTATGAGAATAGAGTTTCATTTTCCTCCTGTATAACAGTGGTGGGTTTGAATCCTTGACCTTGTGGTTAACAGTCCAATGTTTAACCTCCTGTGCCAAAGGATCCCCAAGAAGGAGATATTGGTCAGTAAATATTGATAGTGAGTTTGTTCAGTTATTTTCCCATGCATTTTCTAGTTATTGTCTTAGCTGCTAATTGGCTCTGAATCCTGGGTGACGGTACAGCCCAGTCCTCTCCACGATCAGTTGGAGATAGATCATTGTGACCCACAACGGTGTCAGAGCAGATTTTCAGAATCAGACCACTAAGCCTTTCTTCCTAGTCTTAATCTGGAATGGCCACTGAAACGTGTCCAACATCATAACAACCACCAAGCCTCCCTGCGGATGGACGAGGCACATTGGCTAAGAACTGAACCAGACCTTTCTCACAGACAGTAAGATCTACCACTGCAGTCATCGACCCCTCCCTGTGCTTTAGCTAATGAGCAAACTCTATCTATTGTTACTGACAACCCCGAACAAAAAAATGCCTCTCTGACATGAAGCCCCAGCCCCTTGTCATGGTTTATTAAAAGCCAAAAATGAGTCATGTCCTAAAGGCTGAACTGGAGGGACTCCTGCTGACAGGGCGATAAGTCCCATCCCCTCAGGGGGGCATGAAAAGTAAATGAAGCCTTAGAAGTTCCCATCCAGAATGAAACTCTTCTGGTACCTTCTGGGTTTGTAACGTGCACTCAGTTAAAAGCAAATCATTAACGGTAATTTCTGTGTTCCGCGTCTCTCCCTTTCATTCGATAGGCCCTTCAGCAACGTGAGGTTGTGGACCATGCATTTTTCTCTCAGAAGAATGATTCTCAGTCAAGATACATGAACCAGTACAATAAATTATTTGTTGCAGGTTAGTTTAGGAAAGAGGAAAGCAAATCTAGTCCAAGTAAAGTTTATCAAAATATTTCTAGTATACATGCTTGCAAACAAGTGTATTACATTAGGGCTGAATTTAACCTGAATGGTTTTCTATTTATTAGCATCAGAAGCATAAATTGTCATACTTAGTACCAAAAGATGGGAAATTAAATGGGCTGTGAAAGGGAAACATCAGGTATTTTCTATAATCATTTGACCAATGATAAAGCCTGTATTGAAGCATGTCTACAGGGGCAGTGAATTATTTACAATGGCTCTTCTAGCCAAAATCTCAAACTCCTACAAAACAACCTTTCTCCGCCTGGGACTGCTAAGGAGGGTGAGGGAAGATACTGATAGGATTCACCTGTGGGTAATTTCAAATAGGCTTCCCTGGAGTGCTACCCTGGTGTGTATTAAATGAGCCGCTGAGAAGCATGGAGAGGGGATCCCGTTACCAGACAGAACCAGGAGGGGATTGTGTCCTCTGAACCTGAGGCTCCTGCTCAGGGAACTTCCAGGATCCAGATAATAGTCATATCACCAGAGGGGCAGCAGCAGAACTAGGAGCCAGAGCATGGAACAGAGTGATGGACTTCCCACCCTCAGAGAAAGTTGGGATGAGTGCTTTTGTGTAAAAGACTGGCATGCTGAGTTTAGTACCACTGGGCACTTAATTGGGTAAGTTGGACTTACTAACTTATGGAAGTGGAGCTGAAGGCCTTTGGGGCTCAGGCTTACTGGTGAGGGTCCCTCTGGGCACTTAATTCAAAGAGATGTGTTTGCTGACCCATGGAGTTGGAGCTCAATGCCTGCTAGTTGAGACTTACAGCAGAGTGGTATGCCCCTTTGGGCACCTATTAGCAGAGCTGAAACTGTTTAACATGACCTGGCAAACAACTACCCTGAGCAGTTCTCAATAGCATTACAACTTGTTAGCATCCTTAATCAAGCTTGAAACATGGATTCTGTCGTGAGTCTCTGTGTTGTCATTGCAGTGGATATTCAAGCCCAGAGAGATCAAGTAAAGAAGTAAAACAGAGAACATTAATTAATATATGATTTAGGAGTAAGCTACAGTAAATTAAATATGATATTGGTGATAGTCCAATTTCATATAGCGCTCACTGTATGGCTGTATGGTGACTAGCAGGCAAAAGAGCTGAGAGAGAGTGAGAGGGAAAGCGAGAGAGAGAGAGAGAGAGAGAGAATATGAGAGAGAAAAAGAGAAAGACTACTAGGTTAAATTCTACAAGTGTGATTAATTTGCTTGTCTGCCCCTCTATGTGTATACATGCATATATGTAATCTACTTGCTCTTGAATTCATTGGTTTCATTTCCAGTTAGCTATAGCAATCATAAGGAGCCCAGTGGTGCAATGGATTAGGTTTGGGCTGCTAACCAAGGTCAGTGGTTCAAGCCCACCAGTGTTTCTAGGTAGGAAGATAGATTGTCTGCTCCCATAAATATGTACCTTATCAGAAACCCTATGGAGCAGTTTTATTCTGTCCTATGGGATTGCTATGAGTTGGAATTCACCCAATGGCAATGGGTTTACAACAATCATCATTTTCTTGTGTTCTCTCTGTACTCCTTTATATGTGTACATTTTTTGCTAAATCCTAAAGTCATTTGAGTTTTAGGAACTTAGAAAGAAGGTTTATGGATTTCAAATGTACCACAAATAAATTTTATTAAGTCTGCAAGGAAAACATTTCATACTGTATGGTGAAACATGGAAGCAGAAAGAAGGCAAACATACCCGCTACCACTACTTCTATTCAGCCTGTAGCAGAGGCCTAACCAATGACATAAGATGGGAGGAGGGGCGAATCAAAACAAAACACGCTTAGGATTGGAGGGGGGAAAATGTAGATTAATTGATTAAAAAGTAGAAAATCAAACTAACCTACATACAAATCATTAGAATTAGTAGTGTGATCTGTATTTCTACATTCTAGCAATAAACATAAAACAATATTCAAAAGAAATATGCTATTTAAGATAAAATAAGTGTCATCTAATAATTAAAAACATGTACCAAAAAAAACATGTTTGAGGTTTGCGGAAGGAAATGCTGACAGCAAGCTTGGCAACAATTCTCTCTTTTTACCAGAGATGTCTCAAAACAAAGGAAGGGCTTTGGTCAAATTCCCTTGTAAATATGCTCATAAACTTCTGGTGCAAACATGCTAATAACCATGTTTCCCGGAAACCCCCTAATTGTGTTTAATAACAGAAAAGTAAATGAAGGTCCTTAATTGTAAAGTATGTTCAGCATTATTTCCCCACTGGAAAGAAACCTGGGGGAGGTGGCTCTTTGAGAGCGTGTCTGACCAAGCACGTTGCGCCCTCTGTGTCTTGTCGTGTACGGATTGTCCAGTGGAAGTGGCTCTGAAATGACGTGCACCAGCACTGCTTACACCGCACACGCTGTTCCATAACAAGAGCAGCACCCTCTGTTACAGAAAGGAAGAATCTTTGTATTGTCTCAGACCTTTCTGTAGCAAATGATAAAACATTACTGAGACAAATTAAAGATCTTTGTAAATGGAGAGATATACCAATCCAAGTTATGGACTGAAAAACTATCAAGAAATCTGCAGATTCAATACAATGCAATCCAAAGCTTTCCAATTGCACGGGCACGTGGTGAGAGAGGAGGGGGGAGTGCCCTGAGTGAAGGAGGCAGGGAGAGAGTGAGAAAGAAAGAGAGAGAATTGATTTTAAAAATTCATGTGGAAATAAAAAGGTCAGAGAGAGCTAGAACATTCTTGCTGAAGAAGAAGGTGACGGTGCTTCCTCTGCACAAAGTAAGATCATTAAAAAACAATGTGGTGTTGACTCACGAGCTGGCATGCCACGGAAATGGGGCTGAGTCCCCAAATGGAGAGCAGTGAATGTATGCACATTTGCTTTCTGACCGCCAGGTCACTGCAAGACAGTGAGGCAAGGACAGGGAGGTGAATAACCCTTCGATGGCACTGTGTATTAAATAAACAAGGACCTTTATATCACAGCATACAGCAAAGTCAGCTCAAAGCATACTGTAGTCCTAAAATGAAAGGCAAAATAATAAAAGAAATATAAAATAAGTGGCTCCTTTTGTGACTGTAGTGTTAGAAAAAGTTCTTAAAGGGAATTAAGAAAACATTTACTTGACACATTAAAATCAAGAATTTTTGTGCACTTAAAAAAAACTATGGTGAGCAGGTAAGTCACAGATAGAAAAACGTGCATGTCAATAATAATTAACTAATTGTTTATGTCCATAATATAAAATCACAAAGAAAAAGACAAGCTGGCAGAAAAATAACCAAGGTGTGCTTCACAAAAGAGGTAAACACTTTAAAAGACATTTATAAATATTTGAGAAAATATGGAATAATTGGTACTTTCAAGCAGTGCCTGACAACTTGGACATTTGACAACTACTTCTGAAAATAATTTAGTATTATCAACTCAAAACGAAGATCATCATGTCCTTTGAGCCAGCAGTTGCATTCTCAAAAATAAACTGAGCGGTTTATTTTGTTATGTACAGATAGTATGCACATATGCATCTCAGTGTGTGCGCGCGCGTGTGCGCGCGCGTGTGTGTGCGTGTGTGTGTGTGTGTGTAATGAGGAGGTTTTGAAAATTTTAATGAAAAAATGGAATAGAAAGATAACATAAAATTTCCATAAATGTTTCAAAATACTCTCATATATATGCACAAGCATGAATTTTTAAAAACATATCGCTACTAGTTTTCCAGTTTATATATGCATGGATTTATTCCAAACAAGGCATGTTCAAACATGTCTCTACAATCAGTGGATGGCTGCAGGCAAATTCTCTCAGTAATCTACTTGTCTTAGTCTCATTAGGGAGCTTTCAAAAAGAGAGGAGGGGCAATCAAATGAGGGTCTTCTTAAGGGCTTCCCTGGGTTCAGGAAAATTGGAGAGGTCAGGTCAGAAGGTAATGGTGATTGTTTTTGAAGTCTCTGAAGGAATAGTTTTTTTCAAAACCATTTTATTGAGAGTTACTGCAGCTATCATGTCCGTAGCTCAATCACATCAAACAGTATGGTACAATTGCTACCACAATCCATTTCAAAACATTCTCTTTCTTGCTAAATTCCTCTTTCCCCCTCTCCCACTGTACCTCTAGGAACCTTTATTTTACTGGTTGGCTATAGATTCTTCCATCTTGGGTTTTCTATACCTAAAACCAGAAAAACATAGCAAAAATTCAAAATTCCTATGCTCAATCACAAAACACACCAGCGATAATTTTCTCAGCGCACGATAATGTGGGTTTATTGGGGAAAAAATATTTAAGAGAATGGAAAACCGCATTGGTGAGAAAAAGGCCGGGAAATTTATGTCCAGAATCCCACCTCCCCCCCCAATCACAATAGTGCACCTGCTCATTCTTTAGAATATCAAGGGCTGTCCTATGAGAATTTTGTTGGGGAACCCTCTCCCATTCACCCGAAGTGCTTTATCTGTTTCCTGCATATTTCTTTTTGTTCCCCAAATCCAGAGAACATTTACAGCAAACCCAATCTGAGTCCATGAAGGGTGCCACGGTGTTGTTCTGACACGATGCACACAAAAAGTTCTTCAGGAAAGGGTGAGAAAGAAGGAAATGACTCCTTCAGAAATGTGTAGACCTGGACGGAAGGTGTGTCAGGAAACTGTAAGTCCATACGTTGATATTCATAAGTAAGGATTTCTATGACGTTATAGCAATTCCTTTTACTTACCTTCATGTGTGTGTCTCTGTGTGTGTGTCTATATGTGCTCATGGTGACATTACTTATCACAGCCTCAAACTGTAAGCAACGCAAATACTCATCAACAGTAGATCAGATGAATTGTGATTACATAACAGAATACCACACAACAATGAAATAAATGCATCACTGCTACTTATGACAGCATGGATGGCATTCACTAAGATATTGATGACTGAGAGTGATGAATCCACAGGAATATATACTGTGTGAGTCATGTGCATGAAGTCTGAAAGTAGATAACACGAAAATGTTCAGAAGTGAATCGTTTCGTGGTCATTTAGAAGGTAGGAGAGTGATGGGGAGAGCAGATAATGGAGGAGGAATACTGGGATTTAGAGTTGAATTTCTAGGTTATTGTTGATATTGCTTCTTGGCCTACTCGGTAGTTACATGCATGTCCACTCCATCCACCACCAGATAGTAACCAGTTGACTCCAACTCATAGTAGTGTACAACATTGCTCTCCAGGATGTTCAGTGACATGTCAGAAGTAGCTCCCATGCCTTTCTCCTAAGGCACTTACTTCTAAATGAACATAGATCTCCAATCTCTGGTTTGCATGTTAACAGTTCCCAATATCTCGGGACTCTGCCCACCATCTACCAATTCAACCCACTACCACAGATTTGTAGCAATCCCATTGGACAGAGTAGAACGACCTCTTTAGGTTCCTGAGACTTAGTCTCTGCAGGAGCAGACAGCCTCATATTTCTCCTGTGGTGGAGATAGTGGGTTCAAACTGGTAACCTTTTGGTTTTAAGCTTAAATATTTGCAACCCACTACAGCGGCCAATAGGGCTCTTAATGTATATTCATGTTTTATGCCATTTCTACAGAGTATGATGTTACCTTATATTGTCAAAATGAGAGGGAAAAAATTACCTGGAAGGACTTGGGCAATACACCATATTCGCAATCTTTGTGCAATTAAAAAAACATTTTGGAGAAATTCTGCTTAATTTTTAAAAATATATATATCTTACTTTATGTTTGTTGTCAAAAATATACACAGAACAACATACATGAAGTGAACGGTTTCTCCATGCACAGCTTGGTGGCACATTGGTTACACTTTGGGTGTTGTGCCACCATTCTTGCTTTTCTTTTCCGAGTTGCTCCTTCCCATGGATAATGCATTGCCCCCTGCGTTTCCTATCTAATCTTTCCACTTGGTCTCCGATTAGGGGACATTAAAGAGTACAGAGTGGCAGGCAGGCAATTGTTCCTAATGAAGCTAATGTTTGGTTTTAGAAAGTCCTCAGGGAATATCTTTGGCTCAGCATTTAAGATTTTAGAGTATTGACTCGGGGTAATGGTTTTAGGGGTTCGTCTAATATTTATAGCTCCAGAAATTTCACATTCCATGGGAATTTGAAATTTTGTTCTAAATTTTCCCTCCCAAATCTGGCTTCATTGAAAGCATTTTGGATTCGGTAGTCCTTTGTTGTGGGATGCCTTGTGTGTTGTAGAATAGGTAGCAACTTCTCTGGCTTCTACCCATCAGATGCCAGCACACCCTCTCTACAAAGTTGTAACAACCAATTGAGGCACTAGCTACATATTTTTCAATAATCTACAAATAACATTTTTAAAATTATTCGACTGCCTTATATCCAGTCTTGTGTTTCAGTTTTCTCTGACAGTTTATTTTTAAATCCCCAGGGATGAATTTCTCTTTAATTTGTTCTCTGGATTTTTGAGTCCATGTAGATAAGGGAACAGTTAAAGTTCTCTTGCAATTATTGTAAATTTTATGTTGCAAGTTTTGGTAACTTTGCTCAAGTGGAGATCTTTTCAATGGACTGCAATTATAGTGTGAACTAGCTGATATTAGAGAAACTTCCATCTCAGTCTTTAGAAAGCATCATCAAGAAATTCCAGAGTGTTTTTCCATCAGGAATTATTAGGAGGAAGGAACATGCGTACTGCTATCGTTAAAGCACTCAGTTGCTAACCTATTGGATGGCAGTTCAAACCCACCAGCAGCTCTGTGGGTGGAACATGGGACACATTCTACTTCTCTAAGGATTGACAGCCTTAGGACCTCTCTGGGGAAGATCTATGCGCCTGCAAGCTGGCATGGATTCTATGGTAATGGGCAGATTCATGATAATAAAGACTCCAGAAACACGGGAATTGTCTCTCGCATCTAGAGCAGATTATCCACTTCTCCCCAACCTCGTTCTTCTCTTGCTTCCACATTAACAAAGACAGCCTGAAAGTCATAGCTCAGCCAGTCCTTTCAGTCGTAGCATGTAGTATGCCACGTCAAGAGTTAACAGTACAGGGTAAAAAACACACTCAGCTGTGGTTTAAGTCGTTATCAGTAACTGGAATCTGTATGTTTCACTGAACTTTTTAAAGCAAGTCCGCTTACAGCAAATCTAGTATGCATTTTGGGGGAATGACTAACCACTTTTGGCAATGTTGTGCATGTCAAATGATGGTTGGCAATATCTGAACATGTCTGTGGGGCGAACAATGATAAGCCACCCACGCCAACAAGAGATACAAACAGCTTTAATTTGGCAGGACATACTTGTCACTGTTTGATGAACTCAAGACCAGTCCTCCAATCTTTCAAGACGATCCTTGCATTCTCTTCCAAGGTCACACTCTCTTAAACAGCTATTTCCCTTTAGCTATCGCCTCCACCTCTACTAACACTTAGAGAGTTAGTTGGGGTGAGAGAGCAAAGCTAAAAAGACTGTTATAATTGACTAAAGTTCAACTTGAACTATAGGGAGCATATTTCTTTATAGTTTGTTGCCCTCCATTTCACTTCTAAATTGACCTGCTCATAGCGCTAGCCATAAACTTGGGATATTTAATCATCTTTATTGTGATAAACTCCAATCATAGGGTGACACAGCCTTCTGCAGTCACTCAAACCCCGTGTTCCCCCCGGCTCCCATTGCCTTCTGCACACAGCCCAGCATCCACCTGTGATATCCGTCCCACCGAGCTGATGTGCCCTGAGCCTTGTGCACCTTGGTCTTTCACGGGATCTCTATTTCCTCAGATCTTTATTTTGTCACCAAGGCTTTCTAAAATAGTAATTTAATATATAATAATTACTGCTGGTTGTCAAAGATTTCATTTTGCTTGAATTCACAACCAGTGCTCATGAATACAGCAGTCAGGAATCAAATTACATCTTGCATTGGACAAATTAGCTGCACACGTCCTCTTTAAAAGGGAAAGAGCACTGCACAGATGTCCATTTGAAGATGAAGGTGCACTTGACCCCAACCAAGGTATTCTCAGTTGCCTGATATGCAAGACCCTGGAAAAGAGCGCCCGGCATGGTAAAGTAGAAGTTCACTGAAAACCAAAATAAAACGAAGAACCTCAAAGAGGTAGATTAGCACATTGGCTGCAGCAATGGGCTTGAAGATAACCACTGTGAGGGTGAGGTAGTCGTGGGCAGTGTGGGTTTCCTTTGGTTGTGCTTAGTCACCATGAGTGAAAAGGAATGTGAGGACAAGTCACAACACCACCAGCTAACACTGATAAAGTGCGTGGTGTGTGCCGTGCTGTGCTGTGGCCCAGACTGGCCTTAAACTTTAGTCTTTACCACAAGCCTCTGAGATGGTTTCTATGTTACAAATTAGGAAGCTGAGGCACAGATGGATTAAATGATTGGCCTAATGATACGTAGCTACGAAGTGATGGAGTCCAGGATTGAATCTTGTCAGACTGGACAGTAGTTTATAGAGCCAGCATCCAGGCCTTGGTCAAGTAAGTCTTCTCTAGGAAGTTTATTCCTGGTGTATTTCTTGGATACTTTCCATTAACTCTGTGCTATCAATAATACTATTCCTATCTTTGTTCTTCCATAATATACCATAGTTCCTTGGTAGATGCCTTCGGAATCATTGTATCCCTCCACCAGAAACTCAAAACATGCTAAAAGATGTTTTGGTTGTTTGCCAAAACCTTTTAACATTGCTACAAAATGTTGGCATATTAAAAACTCAATTGAACTTAGGATATTTTCATGCAAATGCATGAAGTGTATGCCAGAATGTTTGGGGCCATAAGAGATCCTGCCTTGCTGTTATTTGTATTTTAGTTATTGAAAGATATGATTTTCCTTTTTTATTTTTCTATCCCCCTTCCTTTATTTTTACTGCCTCGAAATATTTGTCAATGGATCTCAAATGCCAATAGCAAGCATCAGAACTGGATCAATTTAATGAAAAGTGCGTTTTGTACCTTTTTATGCAAAAAAATTATTTTGAGATGAACTTGTTTGTTACTAAAGACTCCAAGTCCATTTCAGTTTTATTTTTCTTCCTATTTTTGGCAAAATTGTAATCACTGTTCTTTTGAGAGGGACTGAAGCCTGAGAGGTCCACAGACAGGAAGAAATTTAAGAAATGTTGAGCTAAACAAAAGAAAAGCAACTATGCAGAGACTTTCAGAGATGGTAACTATTTCCAGACTGATACAAGGCTCTTCAAAGAGTTCCTGGCAAATGCATATTATGAGAAAACTAGGGGTACATTTCAATTTTGTACCAAAATGAACTCGCACTAACCTTTAAAAAACAACATTTCAACAGACCCAGGTTAAGGAATGGTAAGGTAGCATTTTGAAAAGATCCCCTTGAGGACAACATTAATTCTGCAAAACCTGAAGTCAGAACAAGCATCAACTGTATGGGGAAGCTTAGGGAAAGAGTGTCAAACGTCCCACTGCATCGCAGAGAGTTTATGAGGACACTGCCCTTAAGCAATCACTGTTTACAAATGAACAACTAGTTCTGGGAGGGGCAGGACGACCTTGAGAGGAAGACCATCTGCAGACCATCCACAGTAATTAACTAACCCTTGAATCTTATTCCACACTCTACTGAAGGAAGACTGACAATAGTCAACCCCATTGATATTTCATTTGGCTCCATTTCCATAATTCTGACTGGAAAATTAACGTGGGCATGCTTTCCTTTACCTGGGTGCCAAAGCTATTGTGCCTAGATCAGATAAGGGTAGAGCTTTCTATAGAAATTTTGAACATGGATAATCAAGATCTTGAAAGGTTTTTAAGGAATTGTAACAGGAGATAAAACTTGGCTTTACCAATATGTCTTCAAAACAAAGCACTATCTAAGTAATGGCTACCATGAGGTAGAAGTAGTCAGTGGAAGCAAAGTGGACTAGTCAAGAGCAGAAGTCATGGCAAAAAGTTTGAAGGGCATGCTGAAGGTATTTTTCTTGTTGACTTTCAGAAGGGTCAAGAAATGATAATATCAACTTATTATGAGAGTGTTTGAATAAAGACAATGGAAGCCTTAGCAGGAAAACAGCAGGGAAGCTTCCCCAGAATCTTTCACCAAGCAATATTCCTGCTCATTCCTCTCCTTGATCAGGGGAAATTTTGTGAGTGTTTCAAGAAGGGATCATTAAGTACCCACTTTACAGCCCTGCTACATTTCTTTCTGACAACTAGCGGCAGCCAAAAACTCAACTGACACACTCCAGTGGAGAAATCTGGTGCACAGGTATTAAAGAGCAAAGATGTTGCTCTGATACTAAGGTACTCCTGACACAGCCATAGTCTTTTCAGTCACCTCATCTGCATGCAAAAACTGAACGATAAATAAAAAACTACCAAAGAAGAAGGATGCATTTTAATTATGATGTTGGTGACAGATATTGGATACACCTTGGCGTGTCAGAAGAAGGAGCAATCCATCATGGAAGGTGTACAGCCAAAATGATCCTTCACACAAGCATGTTGAGCATCCGTCTTGAGTATATTATTTTGTTTGTTTGTTTGTTTGTTTGTTTTCTTCTTTTACATTTTATTAGGGACTCAAACAACTCTTACCACAATCCATACATATACATACATCAATTGTATAAAGCACATCCATACATTCCCTACCCCAATCATTCTCAAGGCATTTGCTCTCCACTTAAGCCCCTTGCATCAGGTCCTCTTTTTTTTCCCCCCCTCCCTCCCCCTTCCCCCCTCCCTCATATGCCCTTGGTAATTTATACATCGTTATTTTGTCATATCTTGCCCTATCCGGAGTCTCCCTTCCCCCCTTCTCTGCTGTCCCTCTCCCAGGGAAGAGGTCACATGTGGATCCTTGTAATCAGTTCCCCCTTTCCAACCCACTCACCCTCCACTCTCCCAGCATCATCCCTCACACCCTTGGTCCTGAAGGTATCATCCACCCTGGATTCCCTGTACCTCCAGCCCTCATATGTACCAGTGTACAGCCTCTGTCCTATCCAGCCCTGCAAGGTAGAATTCGGATCATGGTAGTTGGGGGGAGGAAGCATCCAGGATCTGGGGGAAAGCTGTGTTCTTCATCGGTACTACCTCACACCCTAATTAACCCATCTCCTCTCCTAAACCCCTCTATGAGGGGATCGAGTATATTATTGTAAAAAGAAACCAGTTCCTGAATGAGGGCATCATGCTTGACACCGGTGATGATCAGAGCCTCAGAGAGGTGGACTGATTCGTGGATCCAAGCTTAGCAGGAGCCCTCTTCAGACTCATATCGCTGCCGGCAATGATGCAGAAAGTTGAAGCAGGAAGCCAGCTCACAGGCTGGTGAGTCCTGAGTTGATGGGAACATGGCAGGGTGACAAAAGCTCTCAGGCCCTCCTGATGCCACCCTTAGAGACACACACAGAATCCCAGCAAGCAAGGAGGGTGAAGGGCAAGAAGCGTTTTTTCTCTTACAAGGCATTGCCAGGCTACCACGGACAGTTTGGATTGTAACTCTATCTCCACTTAAATCGGCATGAAATTGAACTACCCCAAGATAAAAAGTTCATTTTATAAAACTTTTTATGTTGATTTCCATTTTTCAGTACACTTTTCAAATCATTTTATTGGTTCATAATTTGCCTATCATGCAATGCAATCGTTCGTTTGTCTTAAGAGGAGTGGCGAGGTCCTTGTGCTCAGTGTTGTTGACTTATTTCCCCGAACCCCCCTTTCCATGCCAGTAGGGACTTGCTAATCCAGTTAAGGGCTCTGTAGCTCTGCCTGCCCTGTATTCTCGCTATGAAACTAAGACAAGTAAAAGAAATAATGTAGAAATACAGTCAAAAAACACATGCCAAAGGGAAAGCAGAGTATATTTTTAAGGACTAGAGCAAATTTCAAATGAGTCAAAAGGTGATCAAATGATGTTGTTACATTTTAGCGTAACTATAGCTGCCGAAGTCCACGTTACAGCGCTCTCTGTCTGATACTAGGGGGGTTCACAGCCCTGCACGATGGTCAGAGAGGATTCACTGGAGACGTATCATACAAATACTATCCATGGCTTTCCACAAACCAGGTGTTTAGAATTTAAGCTCTCATATTGTGCCCGCCTCCGGGCTTAGAATTTCTTATGTACAATCCATGGAGCACACGGGCTGGTGTGCTCCTCTGTATGGATTTAGCTGACTCTTCACTTAGATGACTGCTTATTTTAATACAAGACTTTAATAGCCCCGAATGCTATCCTTTCAGCTATCAGCCAGAATAGCACTGGAGTTCCAATGAAAATTGTAAAGCCCTTTTAATACACTGTGAATCATTAAAAGAGGGACTTTACCTGTGTATATTCCTAAATTAATTCGATAAAAGACTGCACCAATAGCATCCAAGAGTTACTCTACAATAAAGAGAGAATCTACGTTCAAATAGGTTTTAGTTCTACAGTCATGGTCTTGGGCTTGAATTTGAGTCTGCCCTGAAACAACTGCGTGACTTTGGGCAAGTCATTGAACCTTCCTAGGTCTCTGTCCCCTTTTCTTTAAAAGGGAATCACCACAATTATTTCACTGGGTTTTTTAAGTAAAGGAGTGCCTGCGGTACTTAATAAATCATTGCTGTTCTTTTTCACTGACCAGGCAAGTGGCTGAAACAAAAACAGGACAGTGCATGCCTGTCCAAACCAAGGCTCAGGAAAATACATGAGTTGCTCAATTCTTCTTGACACATTAATTTCCACAATGACTGAACTGATAGAAAGCTGTCCTGTTATAGCTAGCTGAGGTCAGCACATCTCAGCCAGTTATGACTTCAGAATGTAAAATATAATACCAAACTTTTCAATTAAGCTGGCAACCAGGGATTCCTGACTGCACCTCATACTGGGTTGGCTAATCACAAGCAAGGGCCATTAAGAAGAAACCCCAGACAGGTTTATTTACTTGGATGTGAGTCAGTACTTTTCACCAGTTACATGTTTTAAAATTATTGTGAAGATAGTCATTCTGTAAGAAATAGCTTTTGTCATTCCCTTGAAGATGACTTGAAGAGGCAAACTTTGGGTGTGCCTGTACCCAGTTCCTCAAGACCTCAGAGACTCAGGTTCAAGGAGATGGTTTGCAATCAGTTGGTGGCTTTCAAGTCACAGCTTGTTTGTTTCCATTCACCCGTTTACTTTAGTCTGTTCTTTAGCACTTGAGACTTGAAATTTCTCTAAATTTAAATCTTAACCTCAAATTATTAGTGAAGGAGTTGGGCATAAATTTCTAATCATTTTCCCCTCGTGGTAGGGATGCAACTGAGACACCAAAAGAAAAAATGATTTCATAACTTAAAAAAAGAATTGGATAAAAGATTCCATCTGAGGATAGAAAGCTGCTAGACACATTTTATCTTTTTCTGTGAAAGCGGGTTAGATTCACTTGTATAGAGGTTGGTGCTGATTTTAAGAGGGTTGCCAATTATCAAGTAGAAACAGTTTTTGCCGTTGTTTTCTAATCTGTAAGAAAAAGTTGTCTTCTGCATGGTAGACAAGTTCCGCATGTGTGAGAGCAATGTTTGTGCTATGATGGTGTGAGGGCGAGCAAGAGCAAGAGAAAATACCAACATCTGATTAACGCCTTCGGTGCAAGGCGCCTCTGCACCAATTCCAATTGACAGCCTTGAAGGCCTCCTGTGCCTAGCACGCAGCCTGGAGAGGAAGAGAGGGTGATGTAAAGCAGTGTTACCCAAAGTGAGAGATCCCACTCCTGTGAATCGCCGCAGTGACGGAGGGGGCCGCCTGAGAAAGCAGACAACATGCGCTTTATCCTGGATGATGTACTTTTGTATGAAAGATTTTCTTTGCCAAGAGCTCCTGCAAAGGAAGCAGTGAGCCAAATAAATTTAGGACCCTGTGGTCTAAAACTTTGAATCTTCTGAGAAGTGCCAGCAGGCAGAAGCTGGCACAGTGTGGACCTGAGGCAAAGAAAAATGAACTCTGGAGAATAACATGGACTCCCTGGAAAGCCCACGCGACCCTCTAAGCCGAGGGTTGGCAAACTGTTCTGTAAAGGGTCAGACAGTAAACATTTTAGATGACTTTGTGGGTCATAAAGTAAATACTTCAGACTTTGTGGGTCACACAGTCTCTGTCATAATGACTCAGCTTGGCTATTATGGAGCACAAGCAGCCAGGGACACCATGTGACTGGCGATGTTCCAATAATTATTTATAGAGGCTCAAATTTGAACCTCAGATTATTTTCATGTGTCAAGACATAGTCTTCTTCTTTTTATTTTAACAAGCATTTTGAAATGTGAATACCGTGCTCCTGAACCCTACAAAAATGGGCAGCAGGCGAAAGTAGCTCATGGGCCTTCATTGGAAAAGCGTTCTAAAGCCCTGCCACAGACCAGCAGCACTGCCAGCCCCTGGGAGCTTATGAGAAATCCATAATCTCCTTGTCTAAAGGAAAAGAAGAATGGTGCAAATCAAAGACCCATGGAAACAATTAGTTCAATGGACTTTTGCAGGCATCTGTCCTCATGACCTTGAGACCAGAAGAACTAGATGGTGCCTGACTTCCACTGCCCACTGCTCTGAAAGGGATCACTTGAGAACATGGTTCTTAACCTTTCTATGCCGCCACCCTTTAATGCAGTTCCTCATGTTGTGGTGAGCCCCAACCATAAATTTATTTTTGTTACTACTTCATAACTGTAATTTTGCTACTGTTATGATTTGGGCAACCCCTGTGAAAGGGTCATTTGATCCCCAAAGTGGCCGCGACCCACAGGTTGAGAACCACTGTTTTAAAAGGTCCTGGATTTAGTAGGAGAAAAATATGGAACAAAAATCAAAACTATAAAAGGGACTGGGCTTACTGGTAAAATAGGGAGTAGTCAGATAGAGGGCAGAATCTGTTAAATGAAGCCCGTTAGTCACCTTTCAGGTCTAGAACTGAACCCTCCCCAGTTCAATTATTAGCCACTTGACAGATCCATGAGGGGAACAAGAACACGTGTGAACTACATTCACCTTAGAATAATTAACCATTTGAGATGAAAGGGTAACATTTACCCAAAGATGAACTTCACAAGGACTAGGAAGGAAGACTGGAAGCAGGAAACACAAGGTGGAAGTGGGATGTATGCGTAGTGGAGTTACAATCAGAGGATTGCAATGAATAGGATGAAATCAAATGTGTTTGGACTATTGAATGTAAAAGAGATGAACTGTCTGTAAACTCAAATCGCAGTATACAGCTTAAACCTGAGTGTGTGTTTGAGTCACTAGTTGCAAAGAATAACTCATTTGGCAAGACTATCGTTGAATTGGGCTTAATGTGGAATTTAGGTTTCTTTTAAGAAAATGAGGGGCTATGGATAACCTGGAACTCTGTGATGTGGTGGATTAGCTTTTAGGCTTCCCAAGGTCAGCGCATCAAAACTACCAGCTGCTCCTTGGGGAAAAAGATGAGACTCTGCTTCTATAAGGATTTACAGCCTCAGAAACCGACAGGGACACATCTACTCTGCCCTCAAGTTGATGCGAATCATAGCATCACTACACAACACAGTAGAACTGCCCATTGAGTTTCCAAGTCTGTACCTATTAATGGGAGTAGAAAGCCCAGTCTTTCTGCCTACTCTTGCTCCCCACTCTGCCCATAAGGGCCACTAGGAATTGGAATCAATTTGGTGGCAGTGAGTTTAGTTTGGGGAATTATAGGTGACCCTGGAATCCCTGGAAAGCACAACAGGCTGACCACCCTTTATGGCTACTAAACAAAAAGATTGGCAGCTTTAATCTACCCAGAGGCGCTTGAAAGGGAAGGTCTGTTTGTTTCTGAGAAACAGTCAGTGAAAGCACAAAGGATAACCGTCAACTCTGACAACCACCAAGTCCCCAACAGCAGCTACGTTACTGGAGTTGGTCATTCTAATACGCCTGTCAAGGGACTGTAATAACACTCTCCCTGATTAGAGAAGTATAAATATCTCCTCTTTAAAGGGGACTGTGGCTGAATAATAACGTGGTCAAAATGCCCTCTGCTTGTAGAATATGTTCTTCATTTCTACACAAGGTTTGGCATGATTCACTTTGTATTTTTTTCTTCCCAGTCACCCAAGAGAAATAACAGGGGAAAAAATCGCACTATCCAGCAACGTTTAGAGGAGCCAGGGGATTGATGGTATCTGTAAATATATTATGAGGCAATATTGCTCATTCTGCCTCCACCCAACAGAACATGGGAATTAATAAGGCCTATGATTCGTCAAGGTCAGGCACAGATCTCAATGTGAACCAAAAGAACAAAAATAGCCATGCTGCTATTTTCTGTCTTCTAACCCTTCATACCAATTACCTTTGTTTCCTGACCTATTCTATCCCTCTGTGGGTCCTATTCTCTGAGTCAAATTCACCCACACTTTTCTCAAGAGTGACTGGAATCTCTTCCCAAGAAAAATAAATAATAGTTCTCTCTGTGTTTCTTTCTCTTTCTCTGTTTCTCTCTGTCTCTAAAATAAGACATGTAGACATTTAAAATGTATTCATAAATCCCTAGTCACCATGGATAAAAGCTACATTTTATGTTCATTTTTTAAAATAACTCTGAGGGGAGTCATCGTTTTCTAGACTAATGATAATAACAATAACCATCTACCCAGTGTCTGCACATGTGCTAAAAGATGTTAGCTATTCGAGCAGAGTCACGTGGCAAAGAACAGTAGAGTTGGAATTTGAACCAACAACTGACTGTCGCCCAGGAGTCATGCCCTTTCCTTCTGCCATGCCATCTCCTAGAATTCCGACCACTCTTACGGAACACCGCCTGCGAGCTAGGCACTGTGAAAGCACGCTGTGTGTGGTCTTTTCAATCCGGTGACTGTTTCCGCTCTCTATGGTAACACAGCCTTTTGGAGCCTCAGGGAAGTCTTTCTTTCTCACTCTTTTCAAAGTAGGTGAGAAATTTTATCGCTCAGTGTATCTTGTGTATCTTCTTCATGCCTTCACCACAATCCATAAATATCTTGCTTAATTGGTTATTACCTAGCTGACCCCTTGGATAGGACTGACAGCTTTTTGTCTGGAGAGGGCCAAAGAGTACATCTTGTCACATTTATTGCCCATGTGGTGTCTGTCATAACTGTTCCACTCTGCCACTGGATCGAAAAGGATCCACACACAATAGGTGAACATATGGGCATGACTGTGAGCCAGCAAACATTTTATTTCCAAACACTCAAATTTGAATTCTAATTTTCACATCATGAAATGTTAGTTATTCTTATTTTAATTTCACCACCATTGGGTTCAAAGGTGCAAAAACCATTGTTCGTTTAAGGATTGTGCAAACTAGGTGGCAAGTCAGCAAGCCCTCAAGCTAGCATCGTATGATCTAGAATGTTCGATACCTGAGACTGATTCAGTGTCCGAATTACTATGATCTAGAGTATGGGGATCAGACCTTGTTGTTTGTGTGTCTACTACTATTGCTGTAGACTTAAAACAGTACCTAGCCTGTTGTAGGCTCAGTCATATTAAAATGAATTGACTAATGAGTGATGTGATCTATTTTAAGCTAAAGGATCTACTTCATAGTTTATCTCAACTCAAAATCATATTTATGGCTGTATAACAACTGTCGGCATGTAGAGCCTCTTGATTTTGGTTGGACCTTGTGTGTGGTTTAACACTCTGATGTCACAACCTTGAAATTCTTAGTCATTTTTTCTAACAAGGACCCATTGTTTTCATTGTGTTTTCAAAACCCCCTACCATCAGAATGAGTCCAACTCAAAGCAACTAGGCCTCACGAATTATGTAATTAATCCTGTCTACACTTAGGCTTGCAACTAGAGCTATAACAATAAACTCTAACTTAAGAGCAAATTTGTATCTACTGTTATAGGCAGAATCCACTTTCATAAAAGTATTCTGGCAAGAAATAGACCATGGCCAGCAGCTACTGCCATTCAGTCCTTCCAATTATAGGGCAGTGGTTTTCAACCTGTGGGTCACAATGCCTTTGGGGATCGAACAACCCTTTTACAGGGGTCACCCGATTCATAACAGTAGCAAAATTACAGTTATGAAGTAGCAAGGGAAATAATTTTATGGTTGGGGGGGGTCACCACAACGTGAGGAACTGTATTAAAGGGTCATGGCCTTAGGAAGGTTGAGAAGCACTGAGATAGGGTTTCTGAGGTTTCTTCAGAGAAGCAAACTGCTTCTTCCATTTCCCATGGACACCCTTCCATTAGCCAAATTCTTAACCAACTGAATCACCAGGGCTCCAAGAAGTAGGTGAAGAAGGCAAACTAAAAAGCAAACCCAGTGCCATCAAGTCTGTTTCAACTCCTAGTGATCCGCTAAGGTTTACTCAGACCGCAAGTGTTTATGGGACCAGACAGCCTCATCTTTCTCTCACAGAGAAACTGGTGGTTTTGAACCACCAAACTTTCAGTTAACAGTTCAATGGCTAATCCATAGTGCCACCCATACAAACTAGGCAGGATATCTAATTTCCAAGCAAACGGTAAAGGATGTAGTTGGGCCCTGCCTTAGGGAATAAAGCAAGCCAATTTAGTCATACAAGCATTTTGTTTTGTTTTAATTTTTGCAGAAACTTTACCTGAGCTCCCAACTTAATCCCAAACTTCCTCAGGCTGAAATGTAGGAAATAAGACACTGAGAAATACATTAATCTACTTATGAATTTTCTTTTTGATATAATTCTCCTGCTTCTGCTACAATTGATCTAGAAACTGAGGTTTCCATGCCTATCCTGTGGAATTATTGTGAGGCTAATTTTGACAACAATAAAATAAAAGATAATAGTCTTTATATCTTATACATAAAATATATATAAAATAATAACACAAAGGTATGCTACCTCTTCTAGGACACAAATGTAAATTGCTAAGTATTTTGCCTGCATCGGGACACTTAATCTTCACCATGAAAAAGAGGCTCAATTTTCCCTCTATAGACATTAAGAAAATGAAGTCCCTAGAGGTTAAATAATGTGGTCAAAGGGACATTGCTTAAAAGTGGCAGACCTCACATGGAAGCTTGTGTCTCTTCATCCAACCACTATTTGCCTGTGATAAGGATATCAACTATACATTATGGTACTGATATGGAGAATCTGATCTTATTGCTATTACTGAGAGGGGTCAGAAATTCCACTTACCCACTAATCTGCTTGGGAAGCATTATTTGAGGACTGAAGAACCAAACAGCAAGAGCTTCTTTGATAAAGGCATCATGAAACTGTTGGAGAGTATGAATGTAGACTCCCCAGAAAAAGTTTGCATACATAGTGCTGTAACAGCTAAAGGGGCAAAAAGACATCTAATTAACTCCTACATTGCTGTTGTCATTTCTTTTGTTCTCGGTCCTTTCAAAAGTATGTCATGGGATCAGGTTGCTTGAGGGCTGCTTAAAAAATAATCCCAGGGAATTACCCACAGGTATATAGACTGTCTGACCTTCCCATAGATAGCCAGGGGTTGTTGGCAACCGAATAGCCCTAAGGAAAGCTTGTCTGCTTTCAGTGAGGGTTTCTGAAAAAGCCACTGCCATCAAGTTAATTCCAATACATGAGCAGCAACATATCCAAGAGCAGACAGCCTCGTTTTTCTCCTAAGATGTGGCTGGGGGGTTTGAACTGAAGATCGACGGCTTAGCAGCTGAAGCTGAAAGCACAGCATCAATCAGATGCTCCAGTAAAGATGCTCAGACTCCTTTTCATCTTTACCAAGTAAACACAGTGTGTTAATGAATGATGCAACTTTGTTATGTCTCTAGATATAAAAGTATTGATCCCTTTATGAATCTAAGAACTGGGTACAGTCTTGACTGTACAAGCGAGAACTAGTGCTTGGCTCTTCCATACATTGGGTACATGGGTTCGAACTATCTGGCAGAAGACGTTTTACTTCGTAGGGATTCACAACAAAAATATGCTGTCACCTGACAGCTGCAGTTATTGTACAAACTCGCTTAAATGAAATATTTAGTCTATGCAAATGTAAATGAGCCATGGTAGGGTAGTGGGTTACACATTAGGCTGCTAACCACAAGGTCAGCCATTCAAAACCTGCAGGTGCTTCTGGGTAGAAAGACAAGGAGGCTTTCTGCTCCAGTTAAGATTTACAGCCTCAGAAACCCAGGGGCAGTTCCACCCTGTCCTGTAGGGTCACTGTGAGTCAGCGTTGACTTGATGGCAGTGAGGTGGATTGAATCAAATACATGACACCAAAGTGTATGAGTAGTTCCAGTGGAGAGGGACGGGAATAAAGGAAGCTCTTGTTTAGGAAGCTCTTGTTAGGTAAATCAGTGATTTCCCATAGTGACTCTATACGACAGAGTAGAACCGCCCCGGGGGGTTTCTGAGACTATAACTCTTTTCAGGTTATGGTTGACGATTAAGATTCATGCAATCAATGTCACTGGTTTATACAGATAAAAAAGGTTCAGTTATCAATGTTGGGTTACATCCCTTCATAACACAATTAAAAACAAACCAGGTGAGCCCTAATCTGTGTATTTAGTGAAGGAGGAAGTTAGTACATTTGGTGTAACAAAATTCTGCTCTATACCTGTGGAGTTCCCCCTTAGCTCAGTGATCCACAACAGTGATCTCAAACTACAGAATAATTCACTGCCATGGCGTTGATTCTGACTCATGGCAACTTATAGGACGAGGGAGAACTGCCTTCCTGGGTTTCTGACACTAGCTTCTTCCTGAAGTCACAAGCCTTGATCTTTTCTCTTGGACCCGCCAGTGATTTGGAGAGGCGGGTAGCAACCCAAACCATAACCACTGCACCATAATTCCCAGCTCCTATCCTTTCTCTTGGTGTTCATTCAGTTCTGCTTTTTCAAAGACCTCTCCTACCACACATGGTGTACCTTTCCAGAGAATGCCAAATCCTAGCGTTACCAGGAAGATGGCTCTCCATAATTATGTTTTCTCTGCAGTGTTTAAGAGGAAGATAGGAATAGTTAACTCTGGATAGCTTGAGATGCTGTCCTGCTAGAATCTTGATGCTCTTTCTAAGCCATTGCCTTCTTTCCAGACATCTTCATGCTCACACCCCTTTTAAAACTGGCCAGCGATCTCTCTCCCATTTGTATTCCAGTCACCTGCTAAGCACCTGATAGCACATCCATTCAGGAAACACATCTTTGGCTCACAGTCATTCTATCATCCTAGATAACATCAGTGTTTAACTGCATGCAATCAATATGTCCACACGCCTGTTTGGGGGCAGAAAATAGACAAGGTACTTACGAATCAATCAGAAAGGTTGCTGCAAACACAGAACTCCTGTCTTATCCAAGACATCAGATCAGTCTACTGGGATGGGACTCAGCCTGCCTGATGAATAGAAGCCCCCTAGAGGATACACACAGATCAGACTGGGTTCTTCTTCCAGGTAGGAACAGCCCTCAACTCATCTCATCGCAGACACTTCTAGGGAAGAACGCAACCATTTTACCCAGCAGGGACGTGAGAAATAGGTATTGGTCTCAAGGGAGTTGAGAGAATCAAGCAGCCAGAGGAATGGCGGCTTCTTTTGGATTCACTTCTTCCGTGTTCAAACTAGGAAGCTTGTGTTATGATCATAAAATTTCAGTTCCTTTTGGGTGACGCCACTTCATGGAACCCCCCTTGTAGGGGCCTCAGAAATGTTGAACTGTCCTCCACTGTGCCCTCAAGAGTTGATTTTTCAGAATTAAGTAGCTAGAACTTTCTTTGAAGACATCTCTGGGTGGGCTTGAACTTCTGACTTTTCCATGAGTACCTGAGGGTTTGTTTGTTTGTTTTTAACTATTTGCATTCTTGTTCTTCAAAACTTTAGGGATCTTTTGAAGCAGATTCACTCAATGCTATGCATCATTTGATTTCTTGACTATTGATTTCATGAGCATTGATTGTGGATCCAAGTGAGATGAAATCTTCGACAATGTCAATCTTTTCTCCATTTATCATGATGTTTATCTATTAGTCCAGTTGCGGGGATCATGATTTTATTTACTTCTGCTTGCAGTCCTTCAGCTGCAGTCCTTGATCTTCATCAGCAAGTGCTTCGAGTCCTCCTTCCTTTCAGCTGGTGTTCAACTGGTTGGACGATAACCACTCTGAATAAACTTGAGAAGCCTGGGTGTTCCAGAACACATCATGGAGCTCAGGCAGAGGGATCAAGAGGAAGCCATGCAAGCAGAACAAGGGCATGCTGCCTGACTTAAACTCAGGTGTGCATCAGGACTGTATCTTCTCCCCATACTTATTCAACCTATATTCATTAGAGAAGCTGAATTACGTAGAAAAATATAGCATCAGGATCAAAGGAAGGCTATTTAACAACCTGTAGTATTCAGATGAAACAATCTTGCTTGCTGAAAAAGAGAAGCTTAAGCACCTGCTGTGGAAGATCAAGGGTTGTGGCCTTCAGTATGGATTGGACTTCAATGTAAAGAAATCTAAATTCCTCACAACTGGATAATATCCCGATACCTGGAGAAAATATTAATGTTGTGAAGGATTTCGCACCTTGCGTGGATCTGCAATCAGGGCCCATTGAGAGAAGCAGCTGTCAAGAGAGCAAACCGCACTGCACTTGGCCAATCTGTTGCACAAGAGCGCTCTAAAGTCATGAAAAGCAAGGATGTTACTTTGAGATCTAAGGTGTGTCTGGCCCAAGCCATGGTATTTTCAATCACCTTTTATGCATGAGAAAGCTGGACAATGAATAAGGGAGGCATAAGAAGAATCAAGGCGTTTGCATTATGGAGAAGGATCCCGAACAAACCACGGACTGCCAAAGGAACGAACAAATCTGTCTTGGAAGAAGTACAGCCGGAATGCTACTTAGAAGGAAGGATGGTGAGACTGTACCTCACATACTTTAGACATGTTGTTAGGAAAAACCAGTCCCTGAAAAGGACATCATGCTTGGTACCAGTGAAAAAGAGAAGGGCCTTTGCAATATGGATTGACACAGTGGCTGCAACAATGGACTCGTAAAGGCAATTTGTGGGGATGGAGCAGAATCAGGCAATGTTTTGTTCTATTGTTCTGAGGGCACTTACCAGTTGGAACCAAGTGACCGTGCCTAACACCACCAGCAGAGTTCATCATCAACGAATGAATTATTCACAAAAAATACAAGTATATTTCTAAAGGGAATGGAGCTGAGGTTGTGAGCTATTGACAAACCCCACTTCATGTTTCTTCTATTGAAGTCAGTTACATAGCCGTTCAGCTATATGACATTTCTTACCCTTTGCAGTTAGACATCAACTTTAACTAAATCCTCATCAAAGAAAACTGAGCCAAAGTCACTTCCTTTTACCTTTTCTCCAACTCCACCCAATTTCACTAGAGAAATACCAAAATGCTCTTGGAGTTGGTCAAACAATGTCTTGGAAGAAACTCAACAGCAAGAAAATCACAAGGAAGAGCAATGTTTCACCAGCTAGATGATTCACTTCAGAGCGGGTTCTTCTAAGTGCTTGAAAGCAATGTATTTTGGAGCCCAGCAAACCAGCATTCATGCTAATAATTACAAAAATTTTAATGGCTATACCAATTTTGCTCCTAAAGTAGTGAGAGGTAATGTCTAGTGTTTGCCCACTTTCTCTGTACAGAATTTTCAGATGTAAACTAACTCTAGTTGTGAACCTACTATGTGCTGATGACTCTGATATTTGATCATCGAGCCTAGTTAGAGACAATAGAAGCACAATGGTTGTCTTCTCTCCAGGGGCTGAAATCTTTGAGAATGCTATGCTATAGTGTTTGCAAGGTGAGTTGGGTAGGGCTCTCTAACAGGGGTGATTGGATCATTTTAAACAAAATGAAGTGAGGCGATTGAAGGATAATTGCTGCCTGAAGGAAAATCAATAGAACCGTGAAGAAGAAAAAACAGGGACAGCTCAGCTCCAGCCTCTCTCATTCCCACATGTGCTGAAACCAAGGGACTCAAGCCGAATGAAAATCTGGTTCATGCTCACTTTTAGGTTATCTCCAAGTTTCCTTGTTTCTGAGTTCAGTCACCAATTCGGAGTTCTTCTAATTTCTTTATTGTTTTTAAGGGGAGGAATACTCCAGTCTAGGCATTCGTATATTCTTGCTGATTTAACAATTCAAATGTCAAGATAAAGTTTAAGATATCTTTGGGGAAAAGAATTAATTAAGAAGAGGAAATATGTTTTACTCAGTAGCTTCAACAAATAATAGAAATATAATGCAGGTAAAGATCAAATATAGTTAAGCATTGGTATTTATTAAAAAGATACTTGTAATTCTTTAAGAATGGGAAAACTTTTTCTTCGCTTTTGTTTTTTCTGCAAAATGTCTGTGGTTTCCTGAGAGATGCCTTCTGGGTTGTTTAGTCCTTTTATAAAGGATTTGTTTAAAGCCAAGAAGAAAGAGTCAGAAGTCATCTGTGGTAATATTTGATTGAAAAGACTCCCCAAAATTGGTTCTACCACTTGTGAGATGAAATTCATCTGATAGGCCCTGTTCCTCTTCCTCACTACTTGCTCATCAGGAGAGCTTAAAAAAGTTACTTAATCCTTGTCAAATGGTAAATTGCCTCACTCATAAAAATGGGGGTGACTTTGCACTAATGCTGTTAGAGTTCACTGGACAGTTGGTGAAAACAAGATGCATTGTGCACCGGCATGGGCAGCTAAGAGAAAGTTCTAAACGGAACCAATAAAATGTATAACCATCAAGTTGGTATCCATCCTTCGTGACCCTTCAGGACAGGGTGGACCAGCCCAATAGACTTTCCAAGGCTGGGGTTTTCATAGGAACAAACTGGCACATTTTTCTCCCACGGGGTGTTTGGTGGGTTCAGACTTCAGACCTTCCAGTTAGCAGCTGAGTACCAAACTACCAGGGCTCGTTTCAAAAGGAAAAATTCACTTCTAAAAAGTTTGAAAGTGCATAAAAAGTGCATAGACACTGTAAGATATACGATACATAGCAGGGTCCAGTAATTTACTAAAATGCTAGTGTAAAATTATTTATTTATTTAATTTATAAAAATTATACTTCATTCAATGAGCATTGGGAATCTGCAGACTAAAATTAATCTAAAGTTCCAGATACAGGATTAAATATACAATTTAGAAGCATATTTTAAGAAGACATATACTTGGCAAAGATTAATCTCATTTATGTCTGCTTTATGTTTACATTTCCAACTAGAATGGATGGCAGTGAGAGAGACTCACCTTCTCACTTTCATCTCAGATATATGGGGTAAAAAAAATCCACAATGCACTGCCATCAAGTCGACGTTAACTCATAGTGACCCCTCTGTGGGTTTCTGAGACTGTAACTCTTTATGGGAGTAGAAAGCCCTGTCTTTTTCCCATGAAGCAGCTGATGGTTTTGTACTGCCAAC
Organism: Tenrec ecaudatus; assembly: GCF_050624435.1. NCBI lineage: Eukaryota > Metazoa > Chordata > Mammalia > Afrosoricida > Tenrecidae > Tenrec > Tenrec ecaudatus. The sequence continues at coordinate 100,630,878 of NC_134533.1, read as the reverse complement.
CATGCAATGTCAGCCAATTGAGAAACCACTACACCACCTGGGCTGTTCTTAGCTATACTCTGAACTTCTACCTCCACACCCCCTATGTGATCTTCCACAATGTCCCTATTCATTAACTAGAAAATGGTTCGTTTCTTTCATTAGAATATAGGGTCGATTTTTTTCCTATTCCCTAATTTATACCTTAAACTCTATCATTAGTAAATATCCCATACATTATCATTTTCATAACCTCTATTCTGCTATCTTAAGTCAAACCAACATCTCTCTTCCTGGCAACCTCCTAACTGATACCTTTCCAAGAGCTTGCTCTCCAATCTGAACCAGATCACCTCGATCCTTCTGTGAACCTTCCAGTGGGTTCTCATCTCTCATAGAATAAAATCCAAAGTCTCCAAAATCCAATGACTTCTTCAATGTCATCTTCAATTCTCTCTTACCTCTAAGGCTCTGGTCCTGCAGCGCATGCTCTTCCATCACCTCGCCAAGCCCGTCTCCACTTCGTGAACTTTGCATTTGCTATTCCTTCTCCCAAGAGCACGCGTCCCAAGGTGGTTCCAGACGCAGATCCTTGGCTTGATTCGGTATCTGCCATAACAGAGAAACCTTCTTTCTCTAACCATCACCCCTTCCTCATATTCATGTTTCATAGGATCCTCATACACAGCTGGTGGGGCCTTAAATGGTGCAGACTGTAGGAAATTGGACTAGTGCATCCTCAACTAGTTGGGAATAGAAGGACCATTTGTCCTTCCAGTAGCTCTACTTGATATATACCCTAAGAAAATGAGTCACACATAACTAGATATATACACACAGAAACCATCTAAATGCCCATCAGTGGAGAAATCAGGAGACTTTTATATATATACACAATAGCCTACTACATGTGTTAGTCTGAGTACTTTACGGAAACAAATCCACAGAAACTCATATGTGTAAGAGAGAGTTTTATATAAAGGTTAAATGCACATCAAGAAAGCATACCAACCCAGTGCTGCCCAAGCCCACAAGTCCAACATTAACCCATAACCAATATGTCCAACACCAATCCACAAAGTCCTCCTCCATCTCACGAAACACACACTATGATGCCAACTGCAGGAGGAAACCCGAGTCAGTGAATGTGTAAGCATCTCAGCGCTGGCAGGGGTCTCCACACAGCTGCTCCAGCACCCAGGGCTGTATTAGGGTAGGTCCAAGTGGCTTCTCCTCAGGGATGTCTTGCAGGAAGTGAGTCTTGCAAGCTAAAGCAGGGAACTAGCTAAGGCAGCTGCACCCTGATCTGATGATCACAAAACAAGAGACCCGATAACTGGAAAGGTGAGACTCACCAAGCCATTTATCCCTCGGCCCTTCAATTAAACCCACATGTATTTATCAGCCAGGTTGTCACAATAAACTAACTATCTCACCATGCAACATTACAAATAATGAAAAATCTGCATAACACTCAAAACATGAATGCTTCTGGAGAATAGTATGCTGAATGACCTTGATATATTACAAAAAGACAAATATTATGAAAACATTATTGTAAAAAGGCAAGAAAAAAAAGATTTCCACATCAAAAAACCAAAAAGCATCCTTTGATGGTGACCAGGGGTGGGAGAGACAGGGCCAGTAAATCAATTACAAATGCTCTAGATAAGTGTTAACTTTGACAAAGAGGAAGGCATTATACAATGAGAGAAAGGTTGGCAAAAACTGATGGAGGCTGGGCAAGACCTTGGGAGGAGTGCAAGAGTTGAAGTCAACAGAGATTAGATATATGCACAACTCTGCAATAGCCGTGATCTATGAGTAGATGCACGGTATCCACGTATGCTGAACATAGGAGTGAGAGCGACCCACAAATATATGCATATCTATAGATACATATATTTACATTGATAGTCTTTATCATTCTAGGATTTACATTTAGGTATTTTAGCCATCTTTAATCCATATATGGTATAAGATATATATGTAGTTTCACAGAGGATATTTATACATGATTGTTTACCTTTGTTGCAAATGTATCCATGAATAAGGTGGAGCATATATGGCACAAAGTTAGGAAAACTTTTTGGAAATAACCAGAAACTGGCTGGTCAGGATCATAGTCTCAGGGATACCAAGGACAATTGATATAAAATAATCCACAAAGGCAATGTTCTATATTTTCTCTCTCTCTCTCTCTCTCTCTCTCCATATATATATATATGTATATCCTGTTCTATATCTATAGTTCATTGAGTAGCAGCTGGGGTATTGGAAAGCGTGGTCTCTCCTTTTCCAGAGAAAAGAAGAATGATGAAAATGGAAGACATGTAAACAGAGATAAACAATCTCATTCATTGTCTTCAAGTCAATTCTGATTCATAGTAACCCCCTGTGGGCTCTGAGCCTGTAACTATTTACAGGAGTAGAAAGTCCAATCTTTCTCTGCAAGAGATGCTGTTAGTTTTGAACTTCGGACCATGTGGATCATGCTCAACGTCTAACCACTATGCCACCAGGTCTGGAACATCAATGCCCATTAAACTAGAACTAGATGGTGCCTGGATACCACTACAAGTGCTCTGAAAAGGAACACAATAGAAAGTCCAAGACAGAGTAAAAGAAAAAGGTGGAACAAAACTCAAAATCATGAGAGAGGCCCAGCGTACGTTAAGATAGAGGCTGTTGGAACTTCTGAAACTATGGTAACCCTTAGTCACCCTTTGGGCAAGAAACTGAACTCACTTCTATGGTTTCAACCAAACAATAGTTTGATTCTTCTTCTTATTAAGAGCTGTTGAGTCTGACTGACAGTGACTATGTACAACAGAATGAAATACCAGTAGTCCTGCCCTGTCTTATTTTTGTTTCAGCCCATTGTTGCTGGTCTATAAGAAAAACAATAACACAAGTGAGTTGTGCACACCTTAGAGTAATCAATCATTTGAAATCAAATGGACAGCGCTGACCTAATGACCAAGTTCAGAAGGATTAGTAAATAAGGAAAAATGGAAATAAGAAATACGGAGAGGAAGTGGGGGTAAGTGGTGTTACATTGAGAATGTTGCAGTGAAATGAGATGAAACAAAACATGAATGTAAAGTGAATTACCTGCTATGTAAACCTTCACCCAATTCCCAACACAAAGTTAAAAAGAACGAAATGAAGCATTCGATTCTAAAAGGAGTGGCCAAAGGAAACTTCCCTTATAAGGTGACATTTGGTTCGAAACATGAAAGACCAAACCAGAGAGACCAGAAGAAGGAAAGTACTCCAGGGACAGCGTTGACAGCAGTGTTGTTCTGACAAGAGTGTCCCAGGTGTCCGACAAACTATAGGAGCTAATCCTGCTTCCTCCATTGCCTTTGTTCAGATATGCTATTCATGCTGTAGGTATTTTACCTAAGTAGGAATCACTTGCCTTTGTGTCATAAAAATGATTCATCGTTATATATTGCATATATACCCTAACTGGGTGATACGTAACCATGTGTCGTGTGGATGTGTTTTCTTAATATTACTTAGGGATCAGGCCATTTTCTTTTCTTTTTTTTTTTAATTTTAACAATTTATTGGGGCTGATACAATTCTTTTCACAGTTCATACATATACATACATCAATTGTATAAAGCACATCCATACATTCCCTGCCCCAATCATTCTCAAGGCATTTGCTCTCCACTTAAGCCCCTTGCATCAGGTCCTCTTTCCCCCCCCCCCTTCCCTCCCCATTCCCCCCTCCCTCATATGCCCTTGGTAATTTATACCTCGTTATTTTGTCATATCTTGTCCTATCCGGAGTCTCCCTTCCCCCCTTCTCTGCTGTCCCTCTCCCAGGGAAGAGGTCACATGTGGATCCTTGTAATCAGTTCCCCCTGTCCAACCCACTCACCCTCCACTCTCCCAGCATCGTCCCTCACACCCTTGGTCCTGAAGGTATCATCCACCCTGGATTCCCTGTACCTCCAACCCTCATATGTACCAGTGTACAGCCTCTGTCCTATCCAGCCCTGCAAGGTAGAATTCGGATCATGGTAGTTGGGGGGAGGAAGCATCCAGGATCTGGGGGAAAGCTGTGTTCTTCATCGATACTACCTCACACCCTAATTAACCCATCTCCTCTCCTAAACCCCTCTATGAGGGGATCTCCATTGGCTGACACTTGGGCCTTGGGTCTCCACTCTGCACTTCCCCCTTCATTTAATATGATATATATACATATATACACATACATATATACATATACACATATATACACATACATACACACACTTATATCTTTTTTTTTTTGCATGATGCCTTATACCTGGTCCCTTGGGCACCTCGTGATCGCCCTGGCCGGTGTGCTTCTTCCATGTGGGCTTATTTGCTTCTGAGCTAGATGGCCGCTTGTTCACCTTCAAGCCTTTAAGACCCCAGACACTATCTCTTTTGATAGCCAGGCACCATCAGCTTTCTTCACCACATTTACTTATGCACCCATTTGTCTTCAGCGATCCTATCATGGAGGTGTGCAGTCAATGATATGATTTTTTGTTCTTTGATGCCGGATCAGGCCATTTTCAAGGATTGTCTGTACATGACTTTCAACCAAACTCTTTGCTGAGACTTTTGAGTACCTATAAATGCAATGTGCATCCGGGTCAGATGTATGTTAGAATTTTTCAGAAAATTTTGGCCTTTGTTTTCTTTATCAGTTCAGATAAAAGAATACCATAATTCTTTGCCCCCCCCACCCCCTCGGTATTAGTCTCGGCACTTTAGAGAAACAAATCCACAGAAATTCATGTATAAGAGAGAGTTTTATATAAAGGTTAAGTGCGCATCAAGTAAACATCCCAACCCAGTGCTGCCCAAGCCCACAAGTCCAACATTAACCCATTAACCAATATGTCCGACACCAATCCACAAAGCCCTCCTTCGCCTCACAAAACAGACGCAATGATGCCGACTGCAGGAGGAAAGCCAAGTCAGTGAATGTGTAAGCATCTCAGCGCTTGCAGGGGTCGCCACATGGTGCTCCAGCACCCAGGGCTGCATCGGGGTAGGTCCATGTGGTTTCTCCTCAGGGATGTCTTGCAGGAAGTGAGCCTTGTCAGCTGAAGCAGGGCACTGGCTAAGGAAGCTGCACCCTGGCCCGACCATCACAAAGCAAGAGACCGATTATCACCCTTCAATTAAGCCCACATGTGTTTATTGGCCAGGTTGGCACAGTAAACTTACAACCTCACCCTCTCTTATAGCTCTCTAGTCAAGTACATTTCAGCATCTCCTCATGTGCTGGAAAGTAAATTAGAAGTGTTGCACAAATCCTTAGGGTATGTGTAACAATAAGAAACAGTTTGGCACTTAATTAAAAGTCAATTAGATCTAAGAGCATCCAAATCTAACTAATAATAATAGCAATAATAATTGCCATGTGAAGTGGCTGAGAAACAGCATGAAGGCATGTCTGCTGAATTTAACTATTTATGGGTGCTATGATTTTTTTAAAGCTACCACCCTCAAATCAATAGAAAAATTTACCTAGATATATAAAATAAACACCACGCCTCTTCCTACTGTATGGAAAATAAACACATCCGCACAATGTTTTCAGTGACTAAGATTAATTTCTCCTGGCCTTTGACAAGTAATAGTGTGGTCACTCTCAAGAAAGGTGTGTCTGGGTCTTAGCTCAGATGGAAATAATAAGATGGACCTTTTGAGGCCAACACCTTAGCTCTGTGTGGTCTAAAAGCATCCCCAGGGACAGCTCTTGTTGGTGAAGTTTAGCATGAGGGAATTGTTACCTATAACCCTTCCTCCCATGACTCCTCCCACAGAGCCCCGATGACAAGCCCTTTGGATGTTAGTGGAGAACCTTTGAGCAGCCCTTTTGACCCCTCCCCTCCCCACCCACTCTTCTATTAAGATGACAATGCTAATTCTACAGGAACCGTTCATGCCCTATCTATTCCCACGGGTCCCATTGCCTCAACCTCATTAATTTATTTTAATTCCAATGTCTGTTTTCCTCTCTGGTCTCCAGATCCAACTGGGTTCAATCTTTCATACAACTACAAATTTCCCCTTTTGATTATTTATTTTTTCTCTTGGTTTGTTATTTAATCATTTTATTGGTGGCTCTTACTGCTCTCATAACAATCTAAACATCAATTGTATAAAGCACATTTGTACATATGTTGCCATCATCATTTTCTTTCTGTTACCTTCGTGAACCTTTGAAAATGATAAATTATTATTATTCTCATATCTTGCACTGACCACTGCAACCTTTCACCCAAGTTTCTGTTGTTATTCCCCTTTGAGGCGGCGGAGAGTGGTTGGTTATACACCGATCACTACAGTCAGTTCCAACTTTTCTTCTCCATGTCCCCCCACCTTCCCCCTCTTTGTATCACTACTCCCATTTCTGCTCCTGAGGAGTTAATCTGACCTGGATTCCATGTGTTGAGAGCTCTTTTCTGTACCAGTGTACATGATCTGCTCTAGTCCAATTTTTAAAGTACAGTTGGGGTCATGATATTGGGGTGAGGAGGAATGTTGTGCATTTCATCACTGTTTATTGCACCCTGGCTGACTCATCCCTTCCTTGTGACCCTTCAATGAGAGGATGTCCAATTTTCAACAGATGGGTCTCCACTATGACCTCCCTCATTCTCAACAATATTATTCATTTTGGGTCTTCTGAAGCCTGTTATCTGATCCCATCCACACCTCATGATCACACATGCTGGTGTGCTTTTTCCATATGGGCTTGTTGCTTCGCACCTAGATGGCCACTTGTTTAATGTCAAGCCTTTACAACCACAGATGCTATATTTTCTAATAGCCGGGCACCATCATCTTTCTTCACCACCCTTGCTTATACACCCATTTTGTCTTCAGCGATTGTGTAGGGAGGGTGAGCATCACAGAATGCCAGGTTAATAGAACAGAGTGTCTTGGGTTGAAGCAAGGCTTCAGAAGAGGTCCAAAATCCATCCACTTCCTCACTATATTGCCATATAAATATATGTACATAGACCAATATCTCTATTTTATGAATTAATATTTTACATATGTACACAACTATGTTCCTACCTCCATCAATGGTTTTGCTTCCTCTATGTTTCCTCTGCTTCCTCTTACCTTCCTCTTGCCCTTTTATCTTACACTCTCCTTTCATTTAACTCTCACGAATTTCTCTTGGTTAGAATACTGTTGTTCCAACACCACCTGGGTCCCTATGCCCCCTCACTGTTTCTTTTAATTCCCTAGCTGTTCCCTGTCCATGGCATTGTTTGCTTCTGCTCTCTTAACCCTACCTACTCCCCCCAAGTCACACTCCCCCCTCCAAACCGTTGGTCCATGACTTTCTCCTTGGACTTTCTTCTCATGCCTACCTTATATAAGCAGACAACGTAGCAAGAATGAAGACCAAAAGAAAAACAAAAGCTCAAAGGGGAGAAATACAAAAAGAGAGAAAGAAAAAGTCCATATATAATTCCACGTCTGTCTACTGACTTTTGTGACTTATCTCCCCACCAGTCCTGGGGATCTCTGGATACTGCCCCTCCTCTCTTGAGGTCTCTTTAAGAGGGACCCTCGGGGGCTTCATGGCTTTGCTCACATTGCTGAACTGTTATGCTTTCTTCTTGGTTCACCCCACTGTCGGGGGTTGAGACCAGGCTCACTCCTCACAGTGTGTCCCCCATATTTTCCACTGCAGTGGTATACTTCAGCAAGGGGACATCATGTATTGGGCTGTTGTCAGCCCTATGGTTCCTCTATGTGCCTTAGCAGCTCCATCAAATGGCTCTTTTTGAAGGAGAGCTCCCAAGGATCACTGCTTTATTCAAAAGCCTCCAAGAGCTCCTCTCTGATCTCTCATTTAGGTGCTGTGTTTGTCTGGGTACTTTAGAGAAACAAATCCCCAGAAACTCATGGATGAGAGAGAGTTTTATATAAAGGTTACGTGTGCATCAAGCAAACATCCCAACCCAGTGCCGCTGAAGCCCACAAGTTCAACATTAACCCACTAACCCATATGTCCGACACCAATCCTTAAAGTCCTCCTCCACCTCACAAAACACACACAATTATACTGACTGCAGGAGGTAAGCCGAGTCAGTAAATGTGCAAGCATCTCAGCACTGGCAGGGGTCTCCACATGGCTGCTCCAGCACTCAGAGCTGCATCAGGGCAGGTCCAGTAGCTTCTCCTCAAGAATGACTTTCAGGAAGTAAGCCTTGCCAGCTGAAGCAGGGAACTGGCTAAGGCAGCTGGTCCAACCATCACAAAGCAAGAGACCCGAGAACTAGAAAGGCGAGGCTCAGTGAGCCATTTATCCCTCCGCCCTTCAATTAAGCCCACATGTGTTTATCAGCCAGGTTGGCACAATAAACTAACTACCTCAGGTACTTAAGACCATCTTTGAAAGAGTCTTTATGCTTATTTTACTGCTACACTGATACCTAGACTCTGAAACTCTCCTATCCAGCCTAAAGACATTCCTTGAAGGATGGGCTCCTATAGAACTAACTCTTTGCATATCTTAAACTTGGAGGAGAGGAATTGTGCCTCCTTATTAGGTTAGGTGTTGGGTTGCTAACCATAAGGTTGGCTATTTGAACCCACCAGCCACTCCATGGGAGAAAGATGAGGTTTTCAGCTCCCATAGAAACACTATGTAAGGTCACTATGAGTTGGAATCAATTTGATGACAATGGGTTTGTTTACTCTTTTTTCCCCTGATATACTTGTATCTATCTTGATGGCTGACATCATCTGAGCATCCAGCTGAGCATATTCTGAGTGAAGGAAAGAAGGAAAAGGATGACTAGGTGGGTGTTCCAAATGGGCTTGCAAGGTACCAGAGGGGAACAAAAATAGGAGCTTGTGGCTACAAATGGAAGGCAAGAGAATTTTCCAAAAATCATTTCCTCTGCCTCCCAGTTTGCCTTATGTTCCTCCTGCTCACCACAGAGCTGATGGGGGTAGTCCAATGTTCCTTCTCAAAAAAAGTAAGCCCTGCTGGTTGGAGTTTACAGAAAATACCTGAATGGAATTATTTCAATGCGGTCAGCCTGCTGTGTCTGCAGAAAGCCATAGCCAAAGGGCTCAGGATCCCACAGATGCTGCAAATGGTGCTCTGGTCCCCGCAGCAGCCCCGCTCAGCATCACACCGTTCATACCCTGCTTGAGGTTCAGAACTGATGAGTGCTAATGCCACACATTGAGGGCAGAGGGCAAGGAAATGCACTGTGGCCATGGCTGAATTCGGGGCACTCCATGGTGTCCAGGCTCACCGTTTTCCGAAAGATTCGATTGAATTCACAGAGGGATTGCTGAAGGATGATAATGGTGAAAGTTAATTTGTTCTCGCTGTCACGGGGGATAATCAAGCTGACACATTTCACACTGTTACATTTGAATAAAGTGGCTTCTGATTATATGCATTTTTTTAGTGCAAGTTACCACCGAACAATTTACAAACCAAAGCTGTGGCTGCACCCTGGGAACACTTGAACTATTAATCTGGGAATTAGGACACCACTCAGTCATCCTCACAGCTTCTCTTTAAGGCAGAAAGGAAGCAGCCAGAGTGGCCAACCAGCACACGGGAAAGCTGAGGCATGGGCAACATGCCAATTTACCCAACTGGCATATTCCTGGGGACAAATGCTGATGGTATGCACAGGCCAAGAAGACTCCGTCTCCACCTAGTCCTTCAGTCAGCATACTGTGATCAAGTTTCTACTCCGTGGGACACGCTTTTCTTGGAAGTGAGTATTCTCTGTAGCAGTGAGTAGTACAGACACAACTCGTGCTTTGTGGAGTACTTAAATACTACTGGGTGAAATAGAACTTTATAAGCCAATATGCAATTTGATTAATTAATCTGGTCATTAAACTGGCACATTTTAAATGTTTGTATATAAATGTAATAAGTATGTGATCTACTACATAACATTCATGTATAACATTATATGTATTACATATCTAAAGAATGTACATGATATATTTCTATAGATGATAAATTTGGGTTATCAATAAATCCAATAAAGGAAAATAAAGCATGATGAAGAATGAAAGAGTAATAGAGATTAGTTTATAGGTCCTACTAGATAGTTATCTTTTAATAATGGTGGAAAATCAAGGCATGGCATGAGACAGTATATTAGCATCAGGCAGTAGATTAGACAACAAGACCGTGAAAAGATAGGGCAAGATCATAGCAGGCTCTATTGGTCCAGGAAAGATTGGGAGAAGTGGATTAGACTTTGAAGGAAGATATGCACAATGATGTAAAGATAGCAGAAGTAGGATGTGGACAGCCATTGTAAAATTTGAATAGCACAGATATTCAACCCAAACTCGTGGGCATCAAGTCAATTACAACTCACAGTAACCCTGGAGGCCAGAGTGCAACCACCCTGGTGTGTTTCTAAGACTATAACTTTTTCTGGGGAGAGAAAACCAAATCTTTCTCAAAAGTTAAAAATTTAAGGATTATATTCACCTTATCTTTTTTTCTGGAAAGCACTGTACCATTCTGGATTAGTATTAGCATGCACACACACCATAGACTCCACATATCAGTTCTACATGCTGTTATGGGTAAAATATGGAATGCCATTTATCTGAATATAGGAAGAGATGAGTAAATCAATGATGTTCATTAAATTAGGGCAATCACCACAACAGTCTCATAAATAATGCATTTCTTTGAATAGTGCCTCCGTCCTAGAACTTTGGAGCACAAAATTGGTCTGAGAAATAGAAAAAAATTCCAGTAAGTGAAGCACTGACAGAGGCTATTGGTGGGCACTTGGAACATGAAGTCTCAAATCTAATAAATTCATTTTATTGGATTTTTAATTTGATTATTATTTGGACATAGCATGCATTCCAGAAATGTGTGTGTATTCCAGATACACACACGAAGCAACAGTTCTTAAAAAGTGGACAGAGGAATGTAAAGAGACTACCAGTGCTATGGCTTGAATTACATCCCTCCAAAATATACATTGTACCTGTATATATCTGTAAACAGAGCCCTGGTGGTTTAGTGGTTGTGTATTGGGCTGGTAAGCACAAGGTCAGCAGTTCGAAACCACCAGTGGCTCAGAAGGAGAAATAGGCGGCTTTCTACTTCTGTAAAGAGTTACAGTTTTGGAAACCCATGGGGGCAGCTCTATCCTGTCCTACGCGGTCACTATGAGTCAGAATCGAGTGAATGACAATGAGTTTGAGACTCCTGTAAAAAGGTGCCCAATGGCACTGTTGGGTAAACACTGAACTATTAACAGCAAGGTCTGAGTTTCACACCCATGAGCCATCCCTCAGAAAAAGAAGAGGCTCTCTGGTCTTGTTACATGCTGGGCTGCTGACCACAAGGTGAACTTCTCAAACCAGCAGCCACTTCACCTGAGAAAGACATTTTCTCTCTCTGTGCAGCGTTACCTTCTTGGAAACCCAGAAGGTGTATTCTACCCTGTTCTATAGAGCCGCTGTGAGTCAGAATGGACTGAATGGCCGTGAGTTTGGCTTTCTAGTTAGAATTTGCTCTCACAAAAGGTTATAGCCTTGGAAATCCTAAATAGGGCACTATAAATCAGAATCATCTTGATCACAGTGGATTTGGTTAGGTTTTAGTTCTATTTGTAAATGTCACCCTGTTTGAAAATAGGTTCTTTTTTTCATATCACTGAAGTCATAGGAGTTTCGGGTAAATCGCAAACTTAATCACTTCAGACTTATAAAAAGAACAGATAAGACACAAGGATCCATACGGAGCAGATAAGGGAGACAGATGCATCTAAAAACCAAGGAATTGCAGAGATACTGGAAATACTCTAGGTTACTAACAACATTGAGATCTTATTTGTACTTTCAATCGCCAGAACTATGAGAGAAAACATTTTTGTTCTTCAAGCTTCCCAGCTGTGGTTTTTGTACAGCAGGACCCCCAAAAATACCTCAATGCCCTCCAGTCATTGGTGACTCATAATGACCACCAGCCCCTCTGTGGATTTCTGAGACTGTAAATGTTTATAGAAGTAGAAAGCCCAGTCTTTCTCCTGAAGATCTGCTGGTGTTTTGAACTGCTAACCTCGCAGATCACAGTCCAATGTGTAACCAGAGCTATCCACTAATATGATTAGTGTCTGGTGAGTCATCAACATTATAGAAATGCTGTCTTTTTATTTGGATGATTCCTAAATATGTCCTGGCACAATCCTAGCTAGAAATTAAAATTAAAGAAAAATGTATTCTTTGTAAATGATCTCTTGAATGTGGCACAGGTAAATGTGAACTGATTATTTGTTTACAAGTAGATCCTACTGATTTTTCATTCTCTGAATATAAACTAATGTATTTTTGAAAACTTCACTGACTTATTTGTATGCGCTGCCTTATTTAATCGTATGATTGGTATGGACTAGTTATTGCCACAATCCTCTTCTTCCTCTTTATCAGCCTCCTCCTCAAATGAGGACACTAAGGCAAAAGAGTGTTACAGAAATAGACAAAAGTCTCATAGATGTTCGTGGGACATCTAGAATTTAGAGCTAGACAATATGGCAAAAGAACTTTCTATCAATTACTATACTTGCAGGAAGGAGATTCCCAAATTGCATGGAATATAGGTTTGAAAGATAATGAATTTTCCCACAACTGACTGAAGCCTCCTTATACTATGCTTTCTATGATTGGCAGTTAGTGTGATTATCTGTCTGTGGAACTGTGCTACCTCAGATCTGGGCGGGAATCGATGTTTCAATGAAGCCCATTGCTTTGAATCTCAGGATCCAGAATACTATCATTCAGCACTGTTCCACTGATTCATTTACTCATCAATTCATTCATTCATTCATCTAATACATGTGGATCACTCACTCTATGCCAAGCATCCAACTCAGGATTCTGTCAATATAATCGTTAGGTTTATTGTGCCAACTAGGCCTCCAAAGGAACATGTGGGAGGAGTTTAATCAGGTTACAGCTTACCTGGTGGGTGACAAGATAAATAGCTTTCAAAGGCCAGCCCCCCTCTCTCTTATCCCCTGCTGATCAGAACAGTGCTCTGCTGCAGAGCTAGTCCTTTGCTTCAACTGTGAGCTGCATTACTGTAGCTGAGCCAACCCATGGACCATATCACTTTGCCGTGCATACATCACTAAAGCTTGATCTTACCTGGAGACCTGCTTTGCCATGCTTTCTGAAAATCTATCCGGACCACTTTGCTATGCTCCCAAGCTACTGGCTTCTGCTACACCTCAACTTCTCATCTTCCTGCTGTTGCTCTCCACTCTGTTTGTCTTGCCTGAGGGCAGACTCCACTTTGTCCTTTCTTGACCTTGGACAAGCTGTCCACATGAGTTGAAGGACCTTCAGTATATTAACTGTTCCATGAAAGTGAGTTGAACTGAGCCCTCTGTACTACTGTGTGGACTAATTAGCTGTTATATCCTTTCTCGCTATATAAAGCTATCCTTTTATATATGTATAAAATCATGTGTCCTTGTTTTGTTTCTCTAGAGCACCCTGCCTAGCAGCCAACAACTGTGGTCCTCTCCATAGGATACCAACTGATACTAATGTATGGTGTTCATGGCCATACCATCATGTTGCCTCTGTACCATCTCCAGCCCTCCTCAGACCTTTTTCATATTTATAGGAAGGTAGGTCCTTTTATACTTGAACATCTCCTTTCAGTTTATACAAAGCACTTTATTTTTAGTAAAACTTTCATTGCTCCTCAAAACAATTCTTTGAAGAACTTGTGGTTGTTATTACCATTTACCCTTCTCAGGCCAAAAAAAAAAAAAAGCTAGACGTTTTCTTAAAAGTCAAAATTTAATAAAACATGTCTTTAAAATATCCATCTTCATCAAAATATGTCTTAGAAAAATCTCAACCTGAGAAAGACACCAACCTTCAACATTTCAGTTAGCAGGTAGGCACGGGAACCATTTGGACCACACAGGAACCCTGCAAGTAATTTACCTTTTAAAAATAGCTGTGAGTGGGTTAATGCTATCTCTCTAACAGCACACCTCTTGCTTGCACTCTGTGTACTTTCTTGATTGCAAGTGTAAGGAACAGTTCCACGGCCAGTGGGTGCTAGGCAGTGCCTGTCGCGTGGTTTCTTTGTGCCACCGTCCAATGGAAACCACTGCCAGGATGGTGCAGTGGCTTGGCCAACATTAAGTAGTGTAAGTACCTATTCTAATTTCCTATTCACGTGCCTTTTGTTGCTATTGTTAAGTTCCATGGCATCTGTCATCCTTTTATTATCTCAGAAACCAGACCCCAGAAACCTAAATTGAGCAGGATAAGAGCATGGTCAAATTAGGCCAACATAAGTCTACCTAAGATTTTTAGCAACCTTGCCAGAAAAGCTTGTCACAATACTAACAGTTATTACCATTTGCTATCAACAACTCCCAAGCTATAAGCTTCCAAGCCTCTCACCTAAAAGAGCATTCTCTCTCTCTCTCTCTCTCTCTCTCTCTCTCTCTCTCTCTCTCTCTCTCTCTCTCTCTCTCTCACACACACACACACACACACACACACACAGAAACACACACACACACGAAACAAAAAACATTGCTGTCAACCACAATTAATGAAGACCAGAAGTGTATTTGCGTACAACTGAACAATGGGGTTTTCAAGGCTGGAATCATTCAGAAAAGACTAGTGGCTCAGTAGTTAAGCATTCAGTTACTAACCCAAAAGTCAATGGTTCAAACCAACTAGTTGATCTACAGGAGAAAAATGTGGCAATCTACTTCCATAAAGATTTGTAGTGCAGCTTTGAAAACCCTATAGTCAGTCTACTCTGATCAATAATGTTTCTAAGAGCTGAAATCAGCTCAACAGCAAAGACTTAATCCATCAGACACGAATTGCCAGGCCTTTCTTCTGCAGAGCAGTAGTACAAATGGTGCGTTTGTACTACTGATCTTTCTCTTAGTAGCCAAACTCAAACTTTTTGTGACACTCACATACCTCTAAGATGGCATATTCCTGTTCACCAGTTCAAATCAAATATCCCTGAAAAAGATTCACCTGTAATTTGTTATAATTATTTGTGAGCATTTACAGGGCCTGGATTTTTTTAAGGACTGTCATTTTTATGCACATAATGTATAAATTTAAAGTGTAGTGCCGAAGTATCTGAGTCCTGAAGGGTTTGAAGCAAGACTTCAAGGAGAAGAAGTCAGTGAGGAGATTTTTCATGAGCCTTGCCTCATTTGCATTCTGCTAATTTACTGAGGCAAAGTGAAGACTGGCAACTAATAAGGCAGTTCTTGATGTGGGAATATTTTGTGTAAATGAAAATATGCCAATCTGCTTTTGGAGAAAAGTATGCTTCCAAAGACAAAATCTGCTTATCTTTGGGTTTGTCACCATGTGGTGGCTTGAGTATTGCTACACTGCTGGTTCCCATGCCACGGGAATTTCAAGTACTAGTAGGGCCACTCCTGGCACGTAAATACACTGTAAACTTTCAGACAAAGACAGACTAGCAAGAAGGACCTGGTGATCTACTTTCTAAAAATCGATTAGTGAAATGTCTTAAATAGCAGCAGAACATTACCTGATGTAGTGCTGGCATATAAGCCCCTCAAATGAGAAGATACCCAAATACAATGGGGGAAGAGCTGTCCTCTCAAAACAGGGTCAGCCTAAATATGGATGGAGTAAACCTTTATCAACCTTCATTACTGATTTTGCATGAGTCAAAATGAGAAGAAACCATTGCCACCCACTACCATCAAGTCAATTTTGAGTCATAAGAACCTGTAGGGCAGAACAGAACTGCCCCCTAGTTACCAAAGGCATAAAGAGTTATATAGGCAGACTGCTTCATTTTTCTCCCACAAAGTGGCTGTGGGTAGGTTCAGACTATGAACCTTATGCTTAGTAATCCAACATTTGATCCACCACACCACCAGGGACCTGATAACCAAGTTCTAAAAAAATGACTAGTGAAAAATGTGATCATCAGCAGTAGAACGTTGTTTGCTAACCCTGTTTAAAAGGTACTAAAATACAACTGAGGAAGAGCTGCCTCCTCAAAGCAGAATGAACCCTAATGACATGGAGAGAGTAAACCTTTTGGTACATTCATTTGCTAATGTGATACAATTCAAAACCAAAACAAACCATTTCGAGCACCCATCAATCATCAGAACATTGGATATATGAATCTAGAAAAATTAGAATTTGTGAAAATAAAACAGAATTTGAAAGAAATCTTAGGCATTAGTGAGTTGAACTGGACCGGTGTTGAACATTTTGAATCACACAATAATATATTCTTCTATGCCAGGAATGGCAAGCTGGAGTATCATTGCATTCATTGTCTAAAAGAGCATTTCAAGATTGCTCCTGAAGGACAATACTATGCATGCTAGGATATTATCTGCATGCCTACAAATACTAGTAAGCAAAATCATTATTCAAATTTGCACACCAACAGTGAAAACCAAGAGTGAAGAAATTAAAGATATTTACTAACTTCTACAGTCTTCAATTGATCAAATATTCAATCAAGATTCATTGACAACTACGGATGACTGGAATTCCAAAGTTGGAAGCAAAGAGGAAGAATCAGCCTTGTGAATAAATGTCCTTGATGCTAGAAACAAATCTGGGTAATACATTATAGAATTTTGAAAACTCATTAAGTTATTCATTAGAAATACCTTTTTTTAAACAACATAAATGGTGACTGTATTTGTCTGCATACATTAGAGAAACAAATCCACAGAAAACCATACGTATAAGAGAGATTTTTATATATAGGGTAAGTGCAGATCAAGAAAATATCCCAACCCAGTGCTGCCGAAGCCCACAAGTCCAACATTAGCCCCTATGTCCAACACCAATCCACAAAATCTTCCTCCATCTTACAAAACACACGTAATTATACCAACTTCAGGAATTAAGCTGAATCGGTGAATGTATAAGCATCTCGGCCATGGCAGGGGTCTCCACAGGGCTGCTCCAGCACCCAGGGCTTCATCGGGGTAGGTTCATGTGGCTTCTCCTTGGGGATGTCTTGCAGGAAGTGAGCCTTGCCAGCTAAAGCAGGAAACTGGCTAAGGCAGCTGCACCCTGATCCAATCATCACAAAGCAAGAGACCCGAGAACTCGAAAGATGAGGCTCACTGAGTATATTTATCTCTCCACCCTTCCATTAACCCCACATGTGTTTATCGGCCAGGTTAGCACAATAAACTAACTATATCAATGACTATACACATGAGCCTTAACGGAATGAGTGCACAGGATTCAAATTGAAAAGAGATAATGAAGAAGTTCAATATCATCAATCAGAACCAGACCAGAGGCTGACTGTAGCACAGAATGGAACAAATGCCAGTTCAAGTGGACATGAATAAAATTAGAAAAGAGTCTATGAGAACCAAAAAGGAAACCTAGTGTATATCACACATCAATTTAGAGATGACCTCAAGAATAGATTTCACGAAGACCAAATGAATTATGAGATGCTATCAAGATATCAGATATGTAGAAAGCAAAATATAGTTTAAAGATTGGAAGGAAAAGACCAAATTAGATATGAGGAGAAAATCTGAAGCATGTTTTTGTATGGTAGTTGCATAATTTCATGTCAACTTCATAAATATGTGTAGGGATAGAGTCTAGACTATCAATCAGGTCACAGTCTGATGATGCCTCCTTGTGGAGATGACCTTCTCATGAGGATTCTGAGAATTTCCTCTCTCTCTCTCTCTCTCTCTCTCTCTCTCTCTCTCTCTCTCTCTCTCTCTCTCTCTCTGCCTTTGTCTTCCTGTTGACAAGCCACATGGAGATTAGCCGAGCACTGCTGTTGAGCCACTCGGAATGCTGCCAGAGCCACACAGCAGAGGCCTGCACCAATCCTGTGGAGTTTCCACTGCCATTGGATCCACAAGACTTTTCACTAACTGGCCTGGGATCTTCCTGCATTTTGCATCATTGCATGTGCTGTGTGAGTCTGAAGAAGGATTTATGAACTAGTATTGGACTCATGGGCTAATATTGGACTTATGGACTTGATCTGGACTGGGCTAGAATGTTTTCTTAATATACAGTCACTCGTTGACATTAAACTCTCTTATACATATGAGTGCCCTTGGACTTTTCACTCTAGTCAAGTCTGTTTCTCAGTCTAGCCCCCTTTGAGTGCCTAAAGAAACTAGAAGAAACAATGAAATAAAAGAGCTAGCCATAAGATTGTTAAGGGTGGCTCAAAAAGACAATATATTTATAACAAAATAGACAAAGGAGTTAGAAATCCAAAAAGGAAGGACATTCAAGCTGAAAGGACTCATGAAAACATTCAAGTCTAAGTTTCACTATTGAGTGATTCTGTGTTTAAAGTATTGTACAACACAGGGATCACCAGAAGAGCAAGGAAAGGATTGCGGTACTAATTGCTTTTAGTAGAATTAATATCAGACTAGTCCCAGGAGTTGGAGATTAATGATGCCCTACATGGTCAACTCTGTCAAGATGTTATTCAGCTCCAATTTCCCCCTAGTCTACTCCCTTGAGTTTATTTCCTCATGGCCCTGGCTCCTGTGATTCAATGCAACATCTCACATTAATTCAGGAAATTTGAGGAATTGTCTCACAGGGTTGTGGGTGCTGTTAAATACCAAATCCTAAGGTCAGACCAGTGCAGGGCCCAGAACAAGAAGCCCAAAATTCCCCAAAGTCAAAACAGAGCTTGCTTCTACCAAAGCTAAGTCATTAAACAGAGGTCACAAAAAAGGGCAGGCTTTGATGCAGATAAGATTTTTTTCTTTCAGCCAACCAGTCTCCAGGAAAAGCAAAGGATGGTGACTCAAGTCACACCTTTAGTAAAGTAGGGTCTTTGATGCACGCACCCCCCTCGAATCCTATTACAGAGAACTCCCTGCAAAATGGAATCATAACCACAGGCACACAAACAAGAATATACAATGCATCACAAAATGGACTGTGGCTGATGAGAATATGACTAGAAGGGCCATATTAAGTCAGCAGCTACATCCCAGGAACACGCAGTTGCCATGCTAAAAAGAATTGGTCCATGTTCAAACTCTTCGGGATTAGCATATAATCAAAAATCATCTAAAGTGAAATTATTCATCCCTCTTTGCCTAGAGGAAAGAATTATGATAAAAATTGAAGAATTCAGAAACAATTTGGAAACAACTCAGAAGCACATGGAAACAATTCGTCCAATGGAACATCAGGACCAGCAGTCCTTATGACCCTAAGACCAGACAACCTGGATAGCACCCAGCCACCACGACCAACTGTATTGAAGGTCCTATACAAGGGCAGGGGGTGGGGGGAGTGGAACAAAGCTCAATGTCATAAAATGCCCAGGCTTACTGTATAAAGACTGGGGGAAGCCTTGAGAATACAGCCATTTCTCACCCTTCCATTCGGGAACTGAACGCACCAGCTAGCTGCTCACACCATTGAATAGTCAACCACTTGAGAGCAAGTGTGAAGCATTTACCGATAGATAAAATTGAGAAGATTTAGTAGCAAAGGAGTGGAGTTGGAAAACACAGGGAAGAGGAGGCATGGATAGGGTTGCTTTGCAAAAAAATTGACATGAAGCACACTAGGTATGGATGTAAACTCGAGGGTCTGCTCTGTAGATCTTCACTCAATTCACCATTTTCAAAAGTCTTTTAAAATGCTTAAGAGGAGAAAGTCCACGTTTCTCTGGAAACATTGGCAAAAAAACAAGGCTCCAGGAATTCCCAGGCTACCAATAGACATGTGAGAACAAATAGATGAAACGCTAGAAGCTCTTCCTTATTAATATCAAGAAATATGAGCAGTTGAAGCAGTACCTTGGCAAAGAATGGCCAGAATTTCAATCTGGATACAGAAAAAGACATGGAATGAGGGGTGTTATTGCTAGTATTAGGTGGATCTTGGTTGAATTCAGAGAATACCAGAAAGGTGGTTACCTGGGTTTCCATCTCTTTGCTCTGCAAATAGTCATGGAACTAGACTATATAAAGATCAGGGTATGATGATTGGAAAAAGACTTATTACTACCATGCTATGTGCAGATGACACACCTTGTTTGCTGAAAGTGAACAGGACTTGGGGAATTAATTTTTGAACAATATTTTATTGTGAATTAGGTGTGTGGGGGTAGGGGTTACATTTCAGATAATCAAATTTGTATTCAACAGTTTCAACTACTTATCCATGTCCCCAATAGCTTACCTTTAGCCACTTCCTTTGATTTCTTTCCTGCCTCTTATAGCTTAATATCTTCCCCTTCACCCAAGTTAATACCTGTTAACCCTACAGACTATTGCTTCATCTTCCTCCTTTGGCCTCTCCCTGTTGGTAACCTCCAAAGTCTGTTCCCTTAGATATGAACATCTTTATCTGGTTTTGTTTGTTTGTTTTGCTTTGCTTTCTAGAAACAGTGGTCTCATGGAATATTTGTCCTCTTCTGGTTGATTGATTACACTCAGCATTATGTTCTCCTTGTCCTAAATGGCATGATCTGGGTACTTCATGTTTCATCATTGTTTTGTGTGTAAGTTCCAAGGTTTCTTTATAACAAGGCTATTCACATCCCTCACCTATGATCAGAGGGGATTCACCAGAAGCTAAATCCATGTGTGGACCCTGAAAATCGATTTTGGACTTCCCCTGTCATCCACAGCCTTCTGCAAACCAGGTGTTCACAATTTAAGCTCTGGTGCCATCCTTTCTTTGTATTTGGATCACATTATTTACAATCCTTGGATCACACAGGCTGGTGTGCTTCTTCCATGTGGACCTAGTTGAGGCCTCACTTAGATGCTTCTTCTTTTTAAGAAGTTCCTTGCCTATCTCCTCCCTCTCCATGTAGTGATTAGGTTTTTATTTCTTTAAAGTTCAAAGTTGGGAATGGATTGGAATTGTGTTGTTTTCATAGACTGCTTTGTGTAGCATTGACATTTTCCCAATGTTAAGTCTTCCTATCTATGAACATGGAATATTCTTCAATTTATGCAGATCTACTTTGGTTTCTTTTAATAGTGTCTTTAGTTTTCTTTGTACCCTCCTGTCTTTTGTTTCTCCTGTTAGGTTTATTTCTAAATGTTTCATCTTCTGTGTGTCTATTGATATATAAATGGTATTGCTTCCTTGATTCCTTTTTTCAGAACTCTCCTCATTCATATACAGCGATCTGGTTGATTTTTATATGTTCATCGGGTATCTTACCACATTGCCAAATCTTTTGATTGTTTACAATTTTTTGTTGTGTTTCTGGTTTCCGTGTATGAAATCATACGATTTGCAAATAGTGAGAGTTTCACTTCTTTGCCAATTTGAATTCCTTTGCCAATTTTTCACATAGCTCTCATGAAGACTTCTAACACAATGTTGAATAAGAATGGGAATGGTGGCATCTTTGTCTGGCTCCTGCTTCCAAGGGGAATGCTTCGAATTTCTACCCATTGTATGAGATGTTGGTCACTGAGTTTGTATGCATGACCTTCTGTTGTATTGAGACATTTCTCTTCTATTCTGCTGAGTATTTTTCTCAGGAATGAGTGTTGCACATTGTCAAATTCCTTTTCTGTGTTAATTGATATGATTATATGGTTCTTACTTTTGTTTGCTTTATAAAGTGGTAAGATTATTTTTCTGATGTTGAACCGTTCTTGTAATAGCTGGTATTGTGGATTCGACTGGCCAGAATTTTGTTGAGAGTCTTTGCACCTAAATTCATGAGGGATATGGGTCTGTAGGTTTCTATCTGTTTCAGAGTTATGCTCACTTTGTAAAATGGGTGTGGGTGTATACTGTCTTTTTCTATATGCTGGAATAGTGTGTGTAGAATTGGTGTCAGTTGTTCTCTGAATGCTTGATAGAATTATTTAATGAAGTCATCAGGCCCTACACTTTTTGGTTAAAAGTTTGTAATGACCTGATCTATTTCTTATTTTGTCAAGGTCTGATGATTGGTACATTCACTGATAAGGATGAAAGACTAAAGTCTTCAGTGCAGATTACACCTAAACATGAACAAAACAAAATCCCTAACCACTACCCCAGTGAATATCATGAAAAACAGGGAAAATATTGAAGTTGTTAAGGATTTAATTTTAAATGAATTCGTAATCAACACCCAAAGCAGTAGTTTTCAAGAAATCAGATGAATTATTGCATTGGGTGAATCTGCTGCAAAAGAGCTCCTTAAAGTGTTAAGAAGCAAGCACATCACTTTGAAGATTGAGATGAGCCTGATTCGAAATATACGACTATAGAGTTGCTTCCAACACAAAGACCCCATCGTCTAAAGAGAACAAACTGCTTCTTGGGATTTCAGAGGCTGTAAATCTTTGAAGCAGCAGATCCCCCTCAGCTTTCTGTTAAGCAGCTGACAGAGTTGTACTATGGACCTTGGGTTTAATGGCCCAATTTAATGTAACCCACAAAAATCATGATATTTTTGATCACGGATTTTCTGTCTATGTGAGACCTGGACAGTAAGTAAGGAATGTCACAGAAGACTTGAAGCCTTTGAGTGATGTTTGGCAAAGAATGTTGAAGAGGCTATGATGAAGGAACAAATCTGTTTTGAAGAACAGGCAAAATGTTCCTTGGGATCATAGATGCAGATACTTCAGGAGAAATCCTTTGGAATTGTTTACAGGAAAGACCAGTACATGGAGAAGGACATGGCTTTAGGTAACCTAGAGAGTTATAAAACAGAAGACCATCAGGGGATAAGATGATACAGTGGCTACAATTAAAAGCTCAACCATTGGAATGGTTGTGAGGCTGGCCCAAGGGCAGGTCACGTGTCCTTTGGTCGTGCGTTGATTCCCTGTGAGTCAGAGTCAACGGGCCAGCTGCTAACAACAACAGTAAAGCCGAGTTATGTAACATTTCAGATGTTTAAATTCCTACATTGAAAACTGTCAATGTGAGCATAAAATTTCTTAATTAAACCCTTCTCTCTGCAAAGGTCTGAGCAATGGCTTTGGGCTCTTGATGGGCTGGTGTTCAATTTAACACCTCTTGCAGAATTGAAGCCTCCATAATACTGCAATGTGGTATCTTTGGGTTTGGTTGCAAATGTGAATTGTTTGTGCAGAAGGCATAGGGAATGCTGTTATAACTTAAACAATTTTAGATCTACAAAGAGCAAATGACTGGAACAGATAAGATTCCCCATTTCGGATGCTGTGGCTTGGAACTCAGACACAGGGAAATGGTTGGGAGCGGGAGGAGGGATATATATATAATTTTTTTTTAATTTGTTGACTAAATGAAAGATATAAAAAGAGGAATTTGAACTGATTGGCGTGTTTATGCAAAACCAGAAAGCCAGGGAAACAAGCCAATGAAGAAATGTTACATGTTCCTCCCGGCAAAGATAAAAACAGAAGACAGCAAAAATACAAATAGGACAATGGTTCTATAAGCTTGCTTCCAAATTTAAAGGCAAGACACACTGTTTCATATATTGTCCTCTGGGTTTGAAAACACTTATGAATTGTAATTGAATTGTCACTTAAGATGGACTAGGACTATACATGACAGTTTACCCTGGACCATTACACTACAAGCTGGTCCATGATCACCCTTTCTGATGTGCCTATCTGGCTCCTGGGAGCTACACAGTGAGCCTCATTCAAAGGCAGATCTTTAAGAAGTTCTAATCTAGAGTTTTTTAGTTCTGTACTTGTCTGACATTGAGTAGACACAGCAGACTTATCAGTTGTGTATCTATGCTGTAACTGGATTGTGTGCTAACGAAGCTATTACAGCTAGGTCAGTAGGAACACTAAGAATACTTTTATAATTATTTCATCCTTTCCCTTGTACAAAAACCCACTGCCATTTAGTCAACTCCGACCCATGGCAATCCTCATAGCAGAGAGTTTCCAAGACTATACACTTTTCGTGGAATACACAGCCTCATCTTTCTCCCACAGAGCAGCTGATGAACTTGAACCACCAAACTTGAGTTTAAGTCACGGGCTCCTTTTCACATGTATGGAGCATCCAAAACAAAAGCCAAACCAAACTCACTGCCATGGAGTCACTGCTGACTCATAGTGACAGCTTCTGTGTTTCTGAGGACCTGCTGGTTTCAAACTGCTGACCATACAGATGCAGCCCAACCACGACTCCACCATGGTTCCTCCTATGGAGCATAGTCAACAAGATATGTATTAGTCAAAACTTCCTGTGTTGGGGCATGTAATATCAGCATTTAGTGAGTATTGCCTTTAGGTCAGGCAGTGTGCCAGGAGGTTTGCATACATAATCCATTTCCTCTTGCTTCAGCCATCTCTGATTGCATGCTTGTTAATGCCTCCAAAAGAAAACACAGTGAAGACAGATAAATAATTTATAAGATGTCACGGAGCACATCAGTAGCAGAGGGAGGATGTGACTCTTAAGTTTTCTCACACCAGATCCTCCAATGTCCAGGGTACTTCTCTCGGGAGTCTGTATGCAGAGAGAAAGAAGGTAAGTAGGTGGAGGGTGACTCACCCCGGAGGCCATAGAGCAAGATGTACATCTGGGTAGGATGAAAGGAAGCTCCCAAAAGTCAGTTTCCATGAAATGTAGTTTCCAAGAAATGCTGGATATAATAGCAACTTACATCTTAAATTTCATAATGTCATACCTTTTTATGTGTGTGAGAGAGGGGGAGAGAGAGAGAGCCACCAGCATCACAATTGAAGGCAAGACAAGCAAATAAAAATTTTATTCTTGTCCATAAAGAACAACCTAAAAGCAACCCACTGCTATCGACTTGATTCTGATATCTATTGACCCTATAAAGGATTTCCAAGGCAGTCAGTCTGTATGGAATAACTGATAGCCTCATCTTTCTACCATTGGTTTGGCTGGTGGATTTAAACCACTGACCTTATGATAAGCAAACATGATAGTGCAAATCAGGCTCTCATGAAAAATAACGATAAGCATAACCTGTATTATTCGGCCATTGGAATATATTGCCCTGCTTTGTGATTTTCAGATAGCTTTAGGAAACTGTACATTGTGTGTATGTGTGTGTGTCTAGATTCTTGGGAGCCAGCCTCTGGGGGTTCATGGTGGCTATGGGATGGCGCTCTCAGGACTCACCCAAAGAAGACCCAGACCTACAAATTTCTTCAAAGAGAGGTAGGGACACTCCTACTTCACAGGCTGTTTGGGAAGGATCACTGCCCCCTCTTTTGTATTCCTCCTGTAATGAAGGTGGCTCGGGCATCTTTTGGGCAGAGGGATAAATACCTGACTGACAAGTGACCGTCTCCACTGCCTTGTGTAGAGAGACGCATGTCACTTCTTGAATCTCTGTGACAACTTAGGAAAATGGACCTCTTCCCAAGATAAGATGACTGAGCTATCTACCTTTCACAGAATCCAGTACTATATTGACTCGGGGCTGCTTGTGTGACATATGGGTGTTCCCTGGGCTGGCCTATTGTTTGTCTTTGTGTTTGGCATTTGGGAGTGTGTTTTCTTATTTGTATAATCTATCTAGAGAAAAAAATCATTGTTAAAACCATTTCTCTTTTTTTAATTTTCATTTTTATTATTATAGAATTATATGAATGAATTATCTTATTAAAATCCATTTATCTTATGAATCATGCTCCATACTTGCACGGTGGCTTTTATAAGTTATTTTCTTCTTTTTCTTTTAAATACTTTTATTGGAGGCTCTTACATCTCTTATCACAATCCATACATTCCTCCAATGTGTCAAGCATATTTGCACATATGCCACCATCATCATTTCCAAAGCATTCTCTTCCCACTTGAGCCCCTGATATCAGCTCCCCGTTTCTCCCCCCACCCCCCCACCTGCCCTCCCTCACGAACCCTTAATAAGTTAGAGATTATTTTTCCATATTTTATATCATCCTCCACTGCCCCTCACCCACCTTTCCATTATTTGTCCCCCTGGGAGGAGGTTCTAGGTTGATCCTTGTGATTGATTTCCCCTTTCTCCCCCCACCCTCCCCTAATCCTCCTGGTACATCAACTGTCCTTGTTGGCCCTGAGGGGTTTATCCATCCTGGATACTTTCCATGACAATGAGAAGATTTAAGCTCAGGCCTTCTATCCTGCTCTTAGGTAACCATTCTCAGCCGTCCATCTTATGAGGTTAATTAACCCAATCTTTGCTCTCCTTGCATATGTCTCTCTTTTTTTCATCAATTAGCACAGCATCTACTGTGTTCAGCAGGTTGGCACACCAGGCTGTGAATTTCCTTGTTGGAACCAACTAAATATGATTCATCTTTCTTCAGGTTCCAACACCTAGCACAGTATTGGGCACACAGACTTCTCTCTCTTCCTTTATCTCCCTCTGATTCTGATCAACTGTCATTGTTGAAGAATGACCACTCCTGATAAGAGTTTCTGAGGCTTAGCCTACTAATGAAATGAAAATGCCCGTCTGCTACCTAACTTCCATCCAAACACCTCAAACCCACAAAGTCCATGAATCACAAGTCTCAGACTCTTGACGCAACCCTGACACTGCCAAGTGTATATTCCATATGTGAATTCCCGAGGTAAGTACACCGGTGCACATGATGCGCTGGAAGCCAAACCATTAGCATGGTAAGAGGAACCGACTAATGTACTGGTAAGTGTCATCAATAAGCTACTTCAAGTGGATGCCCTAACACTAGACCCATCCACCAAAAGACTTTAATGTAAAGTACAGAAAAGATGAGGGCATTGACTAGACGCCGATTCCTTCTCTTCCATAATTTCAGGTGTCCTCCATAGCAGATGTCCTCACAAAGAGTTAAATGATCTATTTGCATATTAATCACAGTGAACACATTACAGAAGATGATTTGTAATTGCAACGGGAATTATTTTTTTTTCCATTTTGTATCCTTGAAATCGTTTAATGTAAAACTATGTAAATCTTTGTTTATTAACTAATTAGACAATGAAGTTCTTAAATCGACTTCATTTTCAAACTGTTCTTATTCCTTACCCTTCTGGATAAATTTGATGTGTATATTCTAAGTCTTAGTTAAATTTTATGAGTACAAAATCATGACAACATTTCTTGAAAGCAGGGGTCTGGACTGGAAATCATAAAACATACATCCAGTCACACTTAATACATACTAACACAGCCTACACTGACCTTCTTTCTTGGAATTCCCATCATACTTGGAGACAGTATCCCCCAATTTAGCACAGCATTGTTTTTTCTGTTATTTTTGGGTGCTACTTTTGTTTCCCGAACTAGACTCCAAAGTACAGAGCAGATACCACATAAACAAATACCAGTTCCTAGTGAACCATCCCAGGCCCGACGACCCCACACGTGACACCATAGAGCTCTGCTCCACAGGGTTCCTTCCAAGCCACTTCACAGTGAGCTCTGACCTGCCAGCTTCCAGGGAGTAGCTGAGCACCTTAACTCTTTGCACCAGTAAGGGACCCAATTAAATAAATATCTGGTCGATAATGGATGTTGTTATTAATGTTATTGCTTGGTTTCATAAAACCCATTCTGACTCTGTGTACAACAGAATGGAGCACAACATTACCCTCACAATGGCTGTTATGTTCAGCCCATTGTTGCAACCACTGTATCAATCCCTATCATGGAGAGTCTTCCTCTCTTTAGCGGGCACCCTATGTTACTAAGCCTGAGGTCCTCATCCAGGGATTGGTCTGTCCTGATAGCATGTTTGACGTACACTAGTAAACGATGTCCCTTCTTGGAAGCATTCTAGCTATATATACTTTTTCCAAAGGCCATTCAAATTATAGCACTTTTTAATTATAAGCCTGGCCTCCCAGGACTACAACCTTCTCCTTCGACATAGTTCACTGTGGAGCTATACATAAACCTCCTGCCACCTGCTTGGGTTGTATTAAACAGCCTCTTGCACTCAAAATGGTCACATCTTGGGATGACCTAGGAAAATCAAATACTCCTCTTGAGATAAATACAAAGTAACTTGTATTAGGTCAAATTTCCTCCTAAGACTATTCACTGAAAGGATCTATAGCTTTGGTTCTAAAAATTAAGTCATTCTTAGCAGCTGCCATTCACTTATAATGGGGCAAGCATTATCCTTTCAAGATTACATCTTTACACTGAGTACACTATTAGATAAGCCCTGAGTAATCCTTCCACCATCCTACCGTGTTCCTGTAAGTCAATAGAACAGACAAGTGTGCTAGGCCAGTATTTTTTAAAGCAATAAATGAACGACCTTATACATCAGAATTGCTGGTGGGAGCTTATTAAAAAACCTTCTGTAGACCTTCTGGTTCTAAATCTCTAAAGTTCTGAACCCTGAAAGTGGCCCATAAGTTGAATGAATGTTGAGAAATTTTTTCAGGACATTAGATATGGACCCAGGCAATTAAGGGTGAGGATCCTGGTGGTGTGGATAGGAGCGCTGGTGGCATAGTGAGGACATGTTGGGCTACTAACTGCAAGTTCAGCAGTTCAAAACCAACAGCCACTCTGTGAGAGAAAGAAGAGGCTTTCTTTTCTCCTAGAGACCCAGCTCCAGAAACCCACAGGTGAAGTTCTACTGTTTGCTATGAGTCAGAATCAGCTCTCCTGCCTACCTCCCTCTCTGTGCTTCTTCCTCTCTCTCCTTTTATTCTCTCTCTCTCTCTCTCTCTCTCTCTCTCTCTCTCTCTCTCTATATATATATATATATATATATATATATATATATATATATTTGTATTTATATATACAAGTATATATATTCAACTATATATATTCAGTTATACATTTCAACTCTATTCATTCAGCAATACATCAACTGTATAATCAATAGACTGTCTAAATATATGTATTCAAATAATATATTCCATATTACATTATTATGTAGTCCATATAATAGTTGCATAATGTCCTCCAATCCATATCCATTCAGAACTACAAATGTGAACTTATATGGAATGAAGGCCTTATCAGATGTAATCAAGTGAAGATGAAGTCATACTGGGTTAGGGTGGGCTTAGTGGGGGGTCCTAAAAAGAGGTAAATTTGGACAAGCTCACAGAAGAGCTTATCCTATGAAGACAAAGAAATGACTACGAGAAGACAGACTCAGAGATTAAATCATGTCTCTACAAGTCAAGGGATGCTGGTTATCACTAACACCTAGGAGAGAGTCTGAGAACAGATTCTCTCTGAGAACCTTGAGCAGGAACCAATCCTGCTGATACTGTGGGAACACTTTTCTGTTGTTTCAAGCCACTCAGCTTAGCATAGTTTGTTACGCTATCCCTAGGAGACTAGTCCACTTCCAAAGCTCAGGGACTCGGTCTTGTTCACGATTCATGTACAATGGTCAGTGCCCAGTAGTGGCACTAGCATATTAGAGCAACACAATAAAAGATCTACGGGATAAATGACTCCTACAAAAGCTCCTTGAAAAACGTGCTACCCAGACAAATTTTCAGAATTTCCCTCTAATAACCATAAATTACTATAGTAATATTAGGTACTTATAAAATCTTATACTCTGTGATCCTTTATCTTCATCAATAAGTTCCAAGCAGTCGTCATTTTTAGCAAGAAAAGTTGTACCATCAACACATTTCAAGTTCTTTTTTTAAAAAAACATTTTATTAGGGACTCATACAACTCTTATCACAATCCATACATACATCAATTGTGTAAAGCACAGCTGTATATTCTTTGCCCTAATCATTTTCAAAGCATTTGCTCTCCACTTAAGCCCTTTGCATCAGGTCCTCTTTTTTTCCCCTCCCTCCCCGCTACCCCCTCCTTCATGAGCCCTTGATAATTTATAGATTATTATTTTGTTATATCTTTCCCTATCTGGTGTCTCCCTTCACCCCCTTCTCTGTTGTCCATCCCCCAGGGAGGAGGTCACATGTAGATCCTTGTAATCAGTTCCCTCCTTCCAACCCACTCACCCTCTACCCTCCTAGTATCGCTCCTCAGACTCCTGATCCTGAAGGTATCATCTGCCCTGGATTCCCTGTGCCTTCAGCTCCTATCTGCACCAGTGTACAACCTCTGCTCTATCCAGTCTTGCAAGGTAGGATTTGGATCATGATAGTTGGGGGGGGTAGAGAAGAATTTATGAAATGGAGGAAAGCTGTGTTCTTCATCGGTGCTACATCGCACCCTGACTCATCTCCTCCCCTAGACCCCTCTGTGAGGGGATCTCCAGTGGCCAACAAATGGGCTTTGGGCCTCCACTCTGCACTGCCCCCTTCATTCACTATGGTAAGATTTTTTTTTTCCTGATGATGCCTTATACTTGATCCCTTCGACACCTCATGATTGCACAGGCTGGTGTGCTTCTTCCATGTGGGCTTTGTTGCTTCTGAGCTAGATGGCCGCTTGTTTATCTTCAAGCCTTTAAGACCCCAGATGCAATACCTTTTGATAGCTGGGCACCATCAGCTTTCTTCACCACATTTGCATCTGTGACTCACTCTATAGTATATTAATTTGAAATAAAGTGTGAATTCAACTTTTATAATCATAGGCAAAGTATGGGGCATTCTGAGGAGACTTATTTTCCTACTTTCCTTAATTAGCACTGAAATTCTGAGGAAATCGCATTTGATTCCTCAAGTCCTTTGAAGGAAAATGGAAGGCCAACCTGTTTGCCAGGAGCCTCATATCCTGAAGCAATCTGGGTAGGATCCAAGCCTCGGTCACTAAGTGGAGCTATGATTCAATATCCTCTATTTTTCCATAAATACGGTGTGCTAGTAAAATGGCTAAAGTAGGTGTCATTTCGCAGTAAACATTGTATTGTCGGCTTCTCTCGTGTTGAAGAATGTGAAAACTGCTTTCAGTAAATACAATTTTAAGCTGCTGTCAGGAAAGGAAAAGATTAGGCTTTTTTGAAAGTTAAAATGATGAACTTCAGGGAGCTGTTCCAACTTCCTATGATCACAGAACGGTGACTGTTGCTCCACAGAATACAAATGAACATCACTTGTGATTTATTCAAGGACACAGGATACCTAGGAATTAGTTCTGGGACTGACAACGGATCTTAATTTATTCTTGACAATTCACTTTGTGGTTGTCCTTCTTCCCCTGGCTTTCCTGCCCCTCCGTCAGGATCTAGGCACCATCTTTTGACAGGCACTAAAGGCCACCGGGCTCAGCTGGCTCCAGGAAGCAAATCTCTGAGCTGGAACGCGGAGGTGCAGTGAGCATCACTGTTTCTTCGCACAGTGAGCACAATCTATTTCCTTCTTGCGAGCAGGAGAGCGGGAGCAGAGGCTGCCTTCAGCGCCAGTCAAGTGAGGGAAACGTTCTTCTTTTTGCCTTTTGGTTGTTCCTAGAATATACCAACGCCTAAAAATCTGGTTAGTCCTCGATAATCTATGCAAATCCTTTCCAAAACTCAGATTCTTGAATTTAGAGGTTTTGGTTATCAGGTGTGCGTTGGCTAGCTCTGTTCGTACATTTTTTAGTATGCTTTACACAAGACCAACCTGCCTGGGCCTGCAGATTCCACGCTCATGAATACACTCCACCACATACGTCTTGAGCTCCAGCAGAAACTGTGAAAGGAAAATTAGAGACTGAAAAGCGTCTTCTCCAAAACTCATCTTGTAATTAACTGCTGCTACCTACTGTGCAAAGTCAAAAGAATGCAATTATTAAATCACTCCTCTCCTTTCCACATGTTGATGTGAATGTTAAGTTCACACTCACTCGGGTGACCAGAGGTCTGTCTGAGCAGGACTGTTCTCCACAGGCTTTCTGGTGGCTGCTTTTTCACAAGTTGATTTCCAGGCTTTTCTTCTGAGGCACCCATGGGCGAACTCCTAACTACCAGACACGTAATGGATGCTGACCCATAGTGACTCGGTAGGTCAGAGTAGAACTGACCCTGTCCATTTCAGAACCTCTGAGCTTTCAGTTAGCAATAAAATATGTTAGCCAAAATGTAACAGGCTCAACAAACATTTGCTGTTTTCTCTTCCTAACTGACACACATTCCTGAAAACACTCCCGTCAGCCTCATGCAGGAGATGGAGAGTGTCTTGGCCCCATTTGTTTCACTCTCGCCCCTGCACCCGGGCTCCGAAGGACATGCACTGTCACTTGCACGGCTTGGTCCTTTTTCCTCCCCACAGTCAGCAAAGTGGGCTTTCAACACATGCTTTACTCCTGTCTTTGGGTTTTCACAAGCACATCATGCATCGGATAAGTATATGTACACTGTTTTTGTTGGTATTATATATACAAGGTGGTACACCCCTCCCCCTCCCCAAACAAAGAAACCAGAATTGTTTTTCAAAGCTATTTGTTTAGATTTTTTCTAAAAACAATCTTATCACCTCCAGTGTATTCTCCATTACACTTAATACATTTGTCGAATCTGCGATTCCATTCTTGGAAACAATTTTCAAACCATCTATTTGGATGGCTGACAGCACCCTCCTCGTTTTTATTCTTTACCTCTTTTACATCATCAAATCACTGTCCTTTCTCATCCCTCTGCATTCACAGAAACAAGAAATGGCATGGAGTGAGGTCAAGTGGGTAAAGTTTGTGGAGCAAGAGAGGCATGCTGGGTTTTTTTGTTTTTGTTTTGTTTTTTTGCTAAAAACTGGTGCATTGAGATGGCTGCATGAGCAGTTGCATTGTCATGGTGGCAAAACCAGTCCCCTGTTTGCCACAAAGCAGGCCTTTTTTATCGTACAATGTGTTAGTCTGGGTACTTTTGAAAAACAAATCCACAGAAACTCATGTATAAGAGTTTTATATAAAAGTTAAGTGCACATCAAGAAAACATCCCAACCCACTGCTGTCCAAGCCCACAAGTCCAACATTAACCCATATGTCCAACACCAATCCACAAAGTCCTCCTCCATCTCACAAAACATGCACTATGATGCCTATTGCAGGAGGGAAGCTGGATTAGTGAACGTATAAGCATCTCAGCACTGGCAGGAGTCTCCACATGGCTGCTTCAGCACCCAGGGCTGCATCGAGGTATGGTCCATGCTGGCTTCTCCTTGGGAATGTCTTGCAGGAAGTGAGCCTTGCCAACTGAAGCAGGGAACTGGCTAAGGCAGTTGCATCCTGGCCTGACCATCACAGAGCAAGAGACCTGAGAACTAGAAATACAAGGCTCACTGAACCATTTATCCCTCCGCCTTTCAATTAACCCCACATGTGCTTATCAGTCAGGTTGGCTGATAAACTAACTACCTCACAAACTGTTACACAATCTTTTCAGAATCTCTAAATAGAGAGTTTGATGAACAGTCAGACCTGGTAGAAAGAACTCCAAATGCTCTCCCCCCTTCCCATTCCCCCAAAAAATGAGCATCATCTTGATCTTTGATTTCACTTGACAAGCTTTTTCTGGGCCAGGTGACGATGGCATCTTCCACTGTCTTGATTGATGTTTGCTTTTCAGGATCATAAGAATAGCACCATGTTTCATCCCTAGTAATGACCTTGGGGGGGGGGAATTTATGGGTCAATTTGAAGCTGTTATTTCAAAGCATGGCTTGGATTCACTCTTTATCCTGATCAGTCAGAAGCCAAGACACAAATTTCACAGAGACCCTTCTCATTCCTAAATCTTCTGTTAAAATTCACTGAACCAAGATCCAGGATAGTCCAGAGAACTTCCCCATCTCTTCAATGGTCCGTCATCGGTCTTTGAGCTCAAGTGCATGGATTTGTTGCCATTTCCATCTGATCAGGAAGTCGATGGACATCCAGAATGAGGTTTGCCATCAATTGACACTTCACCTTTTTCAAAATGAGAAAGCCACTAATACACTTGAGTTTTCCCCATAGTATTATCGTATAAGCTGTATTCAAGATCACAACAGTTTCTGAGGCATTTTTTTCTGAGCAAGAAACAAAATTTTACAGCTGCACGCTGTTCTTTTAAATCACTTATCATAAAAATCGAGATTTGAATTAAAATTGCTTTTAAGACAAAATTCTCTGTGACCAGAGAGAAACTTCCCAGGTGATGTCACTAGGTACACTAACTCAGAGCAAGTTGGACGCCCTCCTAGTGGGAAAAATGTGCAGTACTAAAGCTTTGCCCAGCAGAGTTTTCCCCCATTTTCTGTTTGTGTGTTTATTTGCTTGTGATTTACCGGGGAAGGGGGGTACTCCTTCATATGTATGTGTGTTTCTTAAAAATAGTGACTTTATTCCAGATGACTGTAATTGATACTAATTACAGAAATCTGCAGAGATAATCATACATATGGAATATTTTTAAAGTAGTGGTCATCATGTATAATTTTATTCTTGGCTTTCTTACTATGATAAAAGAGCTATACACAATTCCTTCGGTACCTATTCAATTTTATTGTAGTGCTTCCCATTCTAAAAACTGAAGGGCATAGCTCATAATGGAAATAGCACAAATCTTTGAGTCTGGGTCTGAATGAAAATAATATTTCACCACTTACCCTGTTTATGATCCCGACTTCTTCATCTGAAATAAAGGGATGATAATAGCTGCCTAGTATCAAAATCATGAGGTTTAAATAGATCAAGGCATATATAAATATACATATGTAAGTGTATGTGCATAGATCTCGCTAATGATTAACACAAAGAAGAGAGTAAATGTGATCATTATCTGCTTTGTTTCTTAATATCAAAAGGGTTGCATGTTACCAAGTTTTACACTAGATATGAGAGAAAGTGAACAAGGTCATACAGCTGGAACAGAAAAAAGCCTGGGTTAGATTTAATTTGGTGGGGGGGGGAGGAAAGGGGGGGCCAGAGCCTACACTTTTCCCACTGGTCCCTGAGATTTAATGGCAAGCCGAAAACTTCTTATATAGAGCACTTTATATAAAACTCATTTTATGATTGTACATCAAGGTATATGCCTTTCATTAAAATAGCCTTATAGGTGTGTGTGTGTGTGTGTGTGTGTGTGTGTGTGTGTGTGTGTGTGTGTGTTTAAACTGATTGGATACAGATTTGAATACAGTCATCTCCTTTGGTACAATCATCAAAAAAATAAGCTGTGGAAAAAGTATTTGTCTTGATTTAAAAAAAGAAGAAAAGGACAATAATGAAATCATACTAATCTCTCAAAATATGACTTTTCCTCCCTTACTCCGCACGTATTTTGGTTCGCCCACTATGGGTGGGAACACCCTTGTTTTGTCCTCAAAGGTGTTGGGAAGCCACTTACCTCTTCTCCAGACCCCTAAGGCTCAGAGCGTTTCCGCAGCCAACGCACATATCACCCCCTATGAGGCAAGCCAGACCCAAAATTGCGAGGAAGTAAACGTGTGATTTATTTTTTTAATCATAATACAGTTTGGGTGTAAAAATAATTTTAGAGGCACTACTGTTTCCCATTAGCAAATGACCTTCTGTGGTGGCCATATGCGAATCACTGTCCTTGACACGCCCTCCAGCGATGGCAGCACCTAAACACGGATGTGCAGCCCTTACTAACCAGGAGAGAAATTGACATAGTTACGGTGTAAGTTCTAGCAGGACACATGGCTCAGCCACTCAATTTGATTTGAAGTAAATAAACCTACGGCGCTTGCATCTATGGATGATCTCGTGAATCATTGAGTGACAAGAGGCCAGGTTGAGGCAGCGTCGGGTGGACACCACCCTAACAGTGAGAACTTGGAAACTCGTTCTCAGCCCTTGTTGCTTTATCTGTAAAATCAATGTTAAAATGTCTCCCCAACAGAGTCATTTTGAGGAATAAAGGAGATAATTGATTAGAAACTGCCGTGTGAATAGAAAAGCACTATACACACATTATTCCCAGGTTGGAGCATGTAAGAGGTAGGAAGAGGGTATGAGAATTTATTTTTCTTAAGTAAATGAATTAACAAGTTTTCAAGTGCTGACATGGATACACAGCGGTGACCATGAGCTGAAGTGGAATTGACAAAAAAGGTAGTTTGGAAAAATTCTGGATAGTTAATTATTATTGAAAAAAAATCGTTTTCAGTCATTCAGACAAGTTAGTGTGGTGCTTTTTGTCTGGGCTACAAACGTTCTACGTACCCTTCCTGCCTGGATGCGGTGTGGCTAGACCATGTCGAGCGTGGTTCCGAGGCCGGGACAATTTTAAACTCCTTTCCCATCAATCTCAGTGACAATCAGGAGAAGAAAGGGGCTCTTGAAGGTGCTGAAGAGATGGTGGTGGTGAAACTGAGGAAGGGCCACAGGTTAGCTTTTCTTCTCTTCCCTCATCTCTTAGCGATTCTCCAAGGTTTATTCCTGGCTTCCTCTCGTCTTCATTCTCTGCTCACAGTTTGTTTTATTTCACGCAGCTTCATGATCTCAAGTACTATATACAAAGAGATACTTCCCAAATCCACATATCTGCTTCCGCCCAAACTGCCCCTTAGTGTAGTTCCATGTGGCAGACCTTTGACACCTTGGACAGATTATGTCCCAAACTGGACTATGACCCTTTGTTCTACTTCTACGTCTTCTCACGTGAGCCAGTCTCCTTTGGCCTTTGGTTCATCTAGCCCAGTATCTCAGCGATGCACGTAAAGCATCCTTGCCTCCATTGCTAGTGTCCCTGCTACCCTCCCAGAGATTCTACGTCAGAAGGGCCAGTTAATTCTGCTTCTTTTTGGCTTGTAGCCTCTATCATGAAGCTTTACCTGTCTCTTTGGATCCCTCCAATAGTAGCCTAGGCAGTCTCTCTGCTGCTGGTTCTTCAGACTCCAGTCCGTCTTTCCATATGCCTTGTCATGGGTTGTCTCAAGAAACAATCATGGAGGGTCTCTGCTGTGTCTGGACTCTCCTTATTGTAGCTAGATCTGTCGCCACACCAACTTCTCCATCTCATGTTGTACTACTTCAACCCAAATCTCTATAATTCACTTGATGGGCTACTAAAGTTCTCTCCCTAAGCATCACACAATGTTTATGGAGAAACAGAATGCTCTCCTCCCATGCCTCTGTTATTACTATTGCCTCTGTCTGAGATATGGACTTTATATTTCCTTGAAATCTTACGTATCCTGCAAGACCAAAACACACTAAGCCTCATCAACAATGCATTTTCTAATCCTCCTTCAGAACTAGCTCTCACCACAGACTTTCAGTACACCTCATGCCAATGTTCCTCAAACTTCTATGTACCTATGAACCAAATAGAAATCTTGTTTAAATTCAGATTTTTGTTTAATAATGTCAAAGAAAATTTTACAGATAATGTTAAAGCATGGCAAGAATAACTTTTATTCAAAGGGAAGTTGTAACATAAGTGAAATAAATAAAGTGAAGGAAAGAAAGACCACTTTAATGGGGATGGGGGGGCAGGCAATACAAGGGAGAAAGGCATCAACATTGGGTCTGAACTCAACTCCACTGAGACACATCGCGGTGGGCTTTTTCAGGAAAGTTAAGGGAGAACCGGGTGCGTCAAGTACTGAAGTTGCAATTAGGCTCCATTTGCTATAAATAATTAAGTGTAGGTCAGTTCCTTGCAATTAGCCCTGACATTTTCTAGAATCTAAAATGTTGGGGGAAATTCTTTGTAAAAGGACTCAAGTAAAATTCAACTTTTATCAGAAGACTTGATTTGAACTTCTTCATTTCTCACAAGTTTCCTGGTGATGATGATGTTAAAGGTAGTCCATTGATTACATATGACTAGCAATGTCTTAACTCACCTAGTTCTACTAGGATTATGTCTCATTCACTTCTCAAGATACTTAGCCTACGTTTAAAAAGCTTGAATTGAATTAATTGGCATATCCGGGATGCTGGCTGGGTCATTGAGGGTCCCATTCTATTGTTCATCTTTGGGAGAAGAGTAATGTAATAATGATATAATCCCTCATTCACTACTATCGAGCCAATACTCACTCAGAGCGACCCCCTGTGGTTTTTTGAGACAGTAAACTGCTTATGGGAGTAGAAAGTCCAGTCTTTCTCCCACAATGATGTAACAGTAGCCTTAAATTATGAGGTGCATACTGTATGCTTTGTCCTAAACCCACTCACTTTTCTTATTCTTTCATTAGTGATTTTCAGCATCTCTGGTGATAGGTACTATTGTCACTATTATGACACAGAAAACTTCCTGAGAAACTTCCCTAGATTAAGATCTCAAATTCAGATCACACTGACTACAAGTCAGTGATCTCTTCGCTTACTATCTCTTCCTTCATTGGATGACAAGATTTTAGAATAAGAGAATTAAGGGAGCAAAGTCATATCCCCAATGTTACAAGAATTACGACAATGCCTACACATAATTAATTAGCAAAAGGTAGATGTTCATTGTGTAGCAATATCAAAACATGTCAGAGGGTCTGACCCGTCTTGACTGATGGCATGGTTTCCCTGGCCAGTCACCCAACCACAAGAGTTTCCCTGTGTTACCATGGCTCTTCAGAGCATCTGCTCACACAAATAAAGACTTCTTGTTTACGGAAAGCTTTTGTATTTGCTTTATGTCACAGATGTGGTTCCATTTATTGCTGAAATGGAAATGAAATAGGGTTTGGATATCATCCTGGAAAAAATAAAACTAATAAATTCAGTTTGAAACAGACAATGCACAGATATATTTTTATTGGTGTTTTTAGAAACAAAAGAAAGATTTACAGCTGTTAGTTGTAATAGTAAACAGGTTCATTTTTGTAGTAAATAGATTCATTTAGAAGATCCCAGAAGGAACATGTTGCACATCAGAAGGTTGTTCTCAGAAGTTTAGATTGTAGGTACACATATAATGTAGGCCTGTCCTAGATTTTCAGGGAGGTAGTGATCAAAGAGTCAAAGATTCAAAGTCTAGTCTCAATGAAATTCAAACTTTATGAAATCAGATATCTTTTATTTCCTTCTTCTTTGTTCCAGTTTCTTCTTGGATGAAAGTGGTTTGCATTATAACACTCATGCATCAATAAAGGGATATAATACAAATTTAAAACACCGCAAGGAGACCTCCAGATTGTTGATGGTCAAACCATTTTAGCTGTCAAAGATGATTAAGCTTAATGTATATTCTCCCCTGAATCATGAACAAATTTTGTTTCCTGTTTACCTTCTAGATCAATCTATTGTCTTGCTGAAAATTGAATAACAATGGTATGTTTAGTTTCCACCCACCCATCCCCCCCACCCCACCCCACCCCCCATCTAAAGGGTAACTAAAGTTCATTGTTTCAGAGGTTCTACAAATCTCTTCTTGATCAGTAAACCTGATCTAGTGTTAGCTTTGTTTCAGGTGTTTCTGCAACTCTATGCAGAACCTTCTAATGCAATCCCATTCAGAGTCATCAATAGTGGTGACAGCTAGTAATCATTTCCTTCTGATCTCAAAGTCAAGGGTGCTGAGGTTCACGTGGTAAATTTGTATATTAGACTAATGTTTTTTGTGTCTTTTACTTTCTTAATTTTTCTTTGTTCCAGTGAAGGAGACCAATATTTGCACCATAGATGGCAGCTCATAAGTTTGTAAGATCCCACTGGTAGTGGCTTAAGTAGGATGTGAACAGTTTTTATGAACTGTTTTGCCCTTGTTGTCCCCCAAAATCATTGTACTGCGCTCCCAGACTGTGGGTCCTCAAGGTGTTTTGTTATAACTGTTGATTCCAACACATAGCAGCCCTACGCACAATGGAAAAAAACATCTCATGGTCCTATTCCATCCTCACAATCATGCCCACACCCCAGCCCACTGCTGCAGCCACGTTGTCAGTCTACCTCGCTGAAGGCCTTACTCTTTTCACTGCCTCTCCACTTCACCAAACAGAGGGTCCTAATGTCCTTCTGCAGGAACTGGTGTCTCCTGACAATATATCTAAAGTACATAAGATGAAACCTTGCCATCCTTAGCTCTAAGGAGCAATCTGGCCAAATACTTCTTCCTTCGTTATAACTAAGGAAAATTTATAAAATTTCTCCCTGTGTGTTCCACCCATTCATGGATGTGGTAGTCACCTAATCTGGTATCAATTTAAGGATGAAGAGTGTAGGGGTGGAGTCTAGGCTGTCAATCTGGAGATAGCCAATGAGACTTCTGTGTGGGCATGGCCTTCTCCTGAGAATTCTGGGAAATCTGGTACTTCCTCTCTCTCATTGTAGAAGACAATCCACATGGATTCAACCAGACCTCTGAAGCTGGAGAAGCCACAGAGAGACCCCTGCCAGCACAAAGATGCTTACAACGCCACTGGAGCCAAAGACTTTCTACCCACTGGCTTATGTTCTTCTACATTCGGTGTCATTGCATGTGTTTCATGAGACTGAAGAGGACTTTATAGATTTGTATCAGAAATATGGGCTAATATTGGAGTTATGGCCTAGGACTGGACTGGGTTAGGATGTTTTCTCAATGTTCAATTGCTCTTGTATATAAATCTCTTTCTTATACACACATGTGTGTCCATGGATTTGTTTCTCTAGTCTACCCAAACTAACAAAATGGATATGTTTGCCACAAAAGGAAATGCCCTATACAAATATTCTCTGTCAAATAAATCTATCTATATATTCATAGGTATAATCCTATTCTCCCTTCCACACCCATTCAGCCTGCATGTCTCTCCGTGGATTTATTCGTAGATCATCATTGTTGCACGAGTCTATGTATAGCAGGATTTACCTCTGTTGCCAAATTTCATTATCTTCTCATTCCGTTTTTCCACAAACTCTCTGAAATATCCTCATGCATTTATGAATATAGTCGCAGTCTCCTTCTCGTACCTGTTTAGCTCATGTGTCCATGTAACAGAGGTAAGTACTGTTATATACACAACATTGCAAAAGTAAGCATCTGTGAGTCGATGTGTAGATAAACACAATCCTTCCAAGTATCATATAGTTTGAACCCTATAATCGCTTCACTCCTAAAGACCAGTGAATGTTTTTATTTACTTCAAAATATATAGGATTTGTACATTATTTAATTTAAAGGCTGAGGTTGCATTTTTAAAGCATTATCTCTGGGTCTCTCTGAGAATTTCTATTTCGTGACCCTTAATTTCGATATTCCTATTTCTGTTCTAATTTCCAATCCCTGAAAACACTGTCCTACACTGACCCAGAGTCTAAAATACTTTATTAATATTAATACTATCTCACTGTTTGTTGTTTTTCACTTTAGAATATGGGCTCAAGACAGTATACCACAAAAGTGCACCTAGTGTTCTTTGATTGTTGCTTAAACCAAGATTTGGGGGGTGTGAAGTCAAACAAGAATTACATTTCTCATATATATCTTAAAAGATTGAGTATATTCAGTAATAACAAAAACACAAATGACTATATTTTAATTTGTTGGATCATTTCCAAATTAAAACAAGACTTTAAAAAGTAGCTCCATTTGGCACAGAGTAGGCATAAATGAATGAACAAATGAATTAATTTGGTATGGAATGACAGTCTCCTTTACTAACTGTTCAAGGGTATATGTGTTGTCTAACATTGGATACAATGAGTTCATTGTGGATGTAAATCATATTTTTCATTCATTTATTCAACATAATTTATTGAACATATAATATTCCAGGCATTACTTTGGGTACTGGACATAGAGCAGATTTAAATGGTCGAAAATTATTTCCATAAATGATTGTATAATTCTGTAACTGGGATAAAGTTCATGGAATTTTATATTTAAATTCTATTAATTTAGTGGTATTAAATTATATCTCAATAAAACTACTAAAAGTTCCACTGCCATTTCCCACTTGCCAGAAAATTTATTTTCTAATTATTTTTCTATTATAATTAGTATTATATGTATGTAAAATTGACAAATACTTGCCCTTTCATTTACTAATTCATTGAAGTCATTGGTAAGTCAGTGCATGACTGGCATACACATCTGATACTTCGTTGGAAAACAGTGTAAGCAGTAACCCATTGAGGCCCTGCGTCAAACACTGACTGGGTCGTGTGTGAATCTGCTTGTCCAAGGGCAATCACTCAACCTCTTAGAGCCTAGATTTGTTTTGTTTTTGTTTTCACCCTACAAAGGTTTGTCTACCTGTGAGAATTAAAAGAAAGAATGCGTAAGTGAAATAGGAGTGAGATACCAATGTAATAAGACTGACCACATGTGATTAACTATTGAAGTTGAGCAGTTGATATGAGGGGACTTCAAGAGGTTCATGGAAAGTTTTGATTATATTTTAATTGCATTTTTTATGAACTTTTGGAAAAGTTCAAGGAGATTCAATGTAAGGTTACTATGACTACACCACCAAGGCTGCTAAACATAAGGTCAAAAGTTCAAAACCAGCAGCCACTCCAGGAGAGTGCTCCCATAGAAAGTTATGTTCTCTAAAACCCACAGGAGCTGGCCCAGACGGTTGCTGTAAGTTAGAATCGAGTAGATGACAGTGAGAGTTTTTAATATTAGGTTCTCTCTACTTTTGTGTATGTTTTCGCAATTACCTAGTGAAAAGTTAAATAACAAAAACCAAAACGTGATGCCGTAAGCTAAGTCTTCCTACATAGACCCTATCAGAAGAAAGAATTGTATTGACCTGAATCAACGTATGGGAAGACAAGTTTGATATCCTGGCTGGGAACCTATCTGTAGATTTTGTTTACCACGTAGTCTCCATGCTCTTGCAGCATCCTAAGTATTTTCACACAGGAGTTTCCTCCAAAGGAAATGCAGAAGTGGGGTCCTGGAGCTATTTGTTCTCACAATGCCATCCTGACAACTCTATTGGGGCCGTCCCTGGTGAGCTCATGAAAAGCAGGGAAGAGGTCCTCACGCCATTGTGTCACCACAGATTGTCTGTCAGCCTGTCACAGCATCGCCATCTTTTCATCTCCACGGAAGTGAAAAGGGCAGGGTAACATCTGCACTGTTTGGACTTTATTGTTGTTGCTTCCTTTTCTTTTGCTTTTAAAATAAATCTTCAGCTTTATTATTTGGAATATATGATGACATATCACTGTTCCGTGATAAAATGTCCAGACAACTCTCTCACTCCTGGAATCTGTCTTTTTGGTGAAATTCCATTCGTGTTTTTGTACGTGCATAAGGTTTGCAGAGAGAGAAAAACGCAGCCTATGACCTTTGATGTTTATATCATAATTTGAATGACATCATCAATGATAAATTTGACAATTGGCTTAGTCGCCTGAAGAGGGCTCAAGAAACAGTGGAAGGCTAAAGCTAAGTGAGGAAGGGTAGGAACTGGAAACATTAGCATGCCTGTTGAG
Organism: Tenrec ecaudatus; assembly: GCF_050624435.1. Taxonomy (NCBI): domain Eukaryota; kingdom Metazoa; phylum Chordata; class Mammalia; order Afrosoricida; family Tenrecidae; genus Tenrec; species Tenrec ecaudatus. The sequence continues at coordinate 100,587,704 of NC_134533.1, read as the reverse complement.
CCCCAATAGGATCAAATAGGGGTGCTAAGGTGATCCGATATCAAAAGGACAACTACAGCAGAAGGAAATTAAGTAGCTGAGCCCCCAAAGCACTGACTGGGTGAATGGGCTGGAGGGTGAAGCTCACGTCTTATAACAGTGACCAAAAGAGGATAAGAAACACTGTCATTGTCATGACAAGCTGGAGATAGGAGCAGGTGGTGAAGATAAGCTGAACTTGAATGGCTCCACCTAGCAATACTGATCCATCCAAAAGCCCTTTCTTACAGCACACTTGAATAAGCCCCAACTTCGTGGCTGGCAGAGTAATGGAGCTGGTCTAGTGGACAGACAGAGTCACAGGGTGACTGCTCTGTGGTGATATTCTAGCAGTCAGAGCAGACTGCGGCACCAACAGTGACAAGGTGTTCCAAAGACTGAGAGCGGAAGTCCAGGATTCCAAATGCAGACTAGGACAATCCAAGAGAGTGACATGTACAATCCTGCGTTTTATGAAGGAAAATTCCATCAGGATATGAGATAGAGGAAGAAAAGAGAGGCATCAATCAGAATGCCTTCAGCTATGGAGATTTTTTTTTAATGAATCAACTTAGACAGCGAGTACATTTTTCAGCTGACAAAGGGAAATACAGAGATCAGGAGGGAACCAAAATGGACTGAGCCAGAGGTTAAGTGATGTCACTGAGAACACAGCTTCTTGTCCCCCCTCTCTTTCCCTGTCGTAGCCGTTGCCTCCAGCCTATCCCTGGCTCAGAGATGGGATGCATTTACTGCTAGGAGCTTCTTTGCTTGAATTGAAAGAAGGGAAATAATTTCTTGTCATTCTTTCTTAGGGGCCAGGAAGACTTTTCCTAGTAGCTTCTCGAAAAGCTGCCCTGGATCTCGTTGCCCAGAATCGAGCCATCTGAAACAATGTCAAACATTACCCGATGCATTAACCTTAGATTAATCCCCATCACATTGCTGTCCTCGTGGGTGAACAAATAGAATAGGTCACAGGGAATCAACCAAGATGGAGGGAAGAGTAGACGTTCCAGGAAGGGCAATCAATATCTCTGAACTCCTGGAGGCAACAGAGAGCATGGGAAAAGCAAACACAGAGGGGAAAAGTGCGTAAAGGAGAGAACCAGTATAATGTTCTCTTTCTAGCTGGCAAGAAACAGGCTGAGTAAGACGAGCATAGTGTGAATGTCCTTCCAAAAAGCCCAGCAAAACAAAAAACTAAACGCACTGCCACAGAGTAGAGAGTCCAACTCATAACTCAAAACTCAGTGCCGTCGAGTTGATCCAACTCATAGCGACCCTCTAGGATGGGATGGTTCTCAGACTGTAACCACCGTGCCACCACAGCCCCATAGCAACCTTATACTGGGTTTCCAAGACTTTTAATCTTCAAGGGACCAGCCTCGTCTTCCTCCAGCAAGGTGCTGGTGGGGTTGAACTGCCAGTCTTGTGGCGAGCAGCTGTGGGTCATGTACTTAACCCAGAGTGCCACCAGGTTAGCTTTCATGCCCAATAGCTCCACTGCAGGTTCTTAAAAGTACAATCAACGACTCCCATTGGAAAATGGAAATCTGAAGCTGGGAGGTGTGTTCTCAGGAAAGGCTCTGTGCACAGCTGCATTGGCAGGCAGCTAGGTAATGCAGTCCCCTCCATCTTTCCTGCTGCCTCTATGGACAGCGACGTTGGAGACCCTGGGACCCAGCAACCAGTCATTGGCAAAGGAGTAAGAGTGTGTCTCCGTCATGTGGCCCCAGGAGGGTGGAAGCTAACAAGTGGGAGTTGGAGAGAAAATAACCTGATGGGTGCCTTCGGGAGTCCGTGGATGGCACAGAATCGCACACTCAGCTGCTACAGAAAAGGTGGTAACTTGAATCCGCCCAGAGATGGGAAGCGTAGGGAGCTACTTCTGAAAAGTCACAGCCATGGAAAGCCTTACGGAAGCAGGTTTTCTCTGACACACACTGGACATGGGGCTGGATCTGGCTTTGGGTAAGGGAGGGGTATTGGGGGTTGGTTTAAGCGATAAATGTGTGTGTGCACCTGGGTGATAATAAGAGCCTGCTTGAGTAAATAGAAGCCTGGGGGTGATTGTAATCTGGGCATAAACGAGAAGCCAGGTGGTATTAGATGAGATTTAGTTTAATACAAAATGAAGTTCATGGATCAGAGACTAGAAAACAAACTTCTGAGCTATATAATTATAAGAATGTAGCAATAGAGAGCTGATGTGGTAAATTCTCTGATGTCTCCTGGTGATTCACTAACCCCTTCTCCCTAGGAGGATTACATCCTTCTATTTTGAAAAACCTAGCTTACCAAGACAACTGTTTAAAATGCAATTTTACACAATTGAAGGCAAGGTTATATTTAAACAATTTTTTTAAATATTTTAAGTAGGTTCTCAACTTTGAACTTTAACCATCTTCTCAGAAATGAACTAGTCTTTCAGCATGCAGTTGACGAAATGTGTTTGTACTGGATACATGCACACATACACACACAGTTTCTGCTTCCAAACCTACATTCTTTTGCATTATGTCCACAGAATTTTGCTGTTCACATATGATTGCCACAATCTCCCATGATCTCCCACAAGCTTCATACGACATTTTGCTTTGAAGAGGTGGCGTGACTGTCCTCGGAACTCAGATTTAATATTAAATAAACATTTGTCTACACCTTGTAGACTTTAATTTTACAATTGTTTGCTGCAACCCAAAGGGGACTATGCTAGACCTGTTATAAATGCACAACCTTGACTGTTTACAATATGAAAGAATAAACCTCTGTCTTCATACCCAGAATCAATCTCCTTCCCTAGCCAACACTCAGCCTTCTGGGGGTGAAATTGTGAAGGGATTAGGGGGCAAAGCGTGGGAACATTTTTGTGCCTTCGATCATAGCTGATCCTACAGCTCTTTCCTGGAATATTCTTGAGATTGCTGAATTTTGTCAACAAGGAAATGTCTGCCAGCGTCTGGTAGTCAACTCATTTGCACTGTGCAGTTTGCAGCTCACGAGGTGCCAATTAGAAAGCAAAGGCAGAGGCATGGGAGCTCGTCTGTCAGCTTAGTTGGAGTGAGATCTGATATTAATTATTAAAGGTACCAAAAATTAACAACAACTAAGGCAGGAGAAGCACACCTTTCGAGAACAGCAGCAGCTGAGATGCTGTACAGAGAAATGCGTGGGGTAAACCGGTTTCTATCCGTAACAAAAGAGTTGATAAGCGGCTAAGAAGCAGCTCCTAAGTTCTGAACTTACCAACAGCTTAAATAATTGTTTAGGAAGATGGTGGCACCTTAAATTCTTGAGTTTTGACAGCCAGAAAGGAGAGCCAAGTAGTACCTGTGGGCTTAGATCCTTCTCCTGGCACTGTGTGGCCCAGGAGCAAGACAGGTTAGTTGCCAGCCACTCCAGAGCTTACATTGCGGTTGACATGCTTCAATTCAGTCTTTCCTCCATCCCAAAGCCCTCTCTGTCCTCAGTCCAGTCACGGCATCCCTTATATCCTCGTGGGATCTAGATCTCCAGATCCAGCCAACGTGACCTGAGCGTTTCCACTCTGCCAGGTACTGCACTGGGCAGCTCTGTATCCATTTCATGTGCACGGCGACTCTGTACGGCAGTGATTAATTATTTTACACGTGTTACCAATAAATATTGTGAAGCTTAAAAAGTTGTGCAGGTTAAGTAGGACGACAGAACTAAGTGGCATGAATTTGAATTTATATTTTTCAACTACTGATTTTCTTTCCTTTCCTTTTTAAATCAACTTATTGGGGGTTCATACAGCTCTAATCACAATACATACATACACCTATTGTGTCAAGCACATTTGTACATTTGTTGCCATCATCATTTTCAAAACATTTCCTTTCTACTTGAGCCTTTGGTTTCAGTTCCTCATTTTCCCCCTCCCTTGCCACCCTCCCTCCTCCATGAACCCTTGATCATTTATAAATTATTATTTTTCATGTCTTACACTGACCTGATGTCTCCCTTCACCCACTTTTCTGTTGTCTGTCTCCTAGGGGGTTAATTATATGTAGATCATTGTGATCAGTTCCCCCTTTCTCCCCCCACCTTTCCCCTACCCTTATGGTAGCACTACTTCCATATTGACCCTGAAGGATTTATGTGTCCTGGATTCCCTGTGTTTCCATCTCTTATCTGTTCCTGTTTACAACCTCTGGTCTAGCCAGATTTGTAAGGTAGAATTGAGGTCATGATAGTGGGGGGGGGTGGCTTTCAAGAACAAGAGGAAAGTTGTATGTTTCAGCCATGCTATACTGCACCCTGACCGACTCATCTCTTCCTTGTGACCCTCCTGTAAGAGGATATCCAATTGTCTACAGATGGGCTTTGGGTCTCCCCTCTGCACTCCCCCTCATTCACATTGATACGATTTTTTTGTTCTGGGTCTTTGATGCCTGATACCAGATCCCATCAACACTGTGTGATCACAGGCTGGTGTGCTTCATCCATGTGGATTTTGTTGCTTCTCAGCTAGATGGTTGCTTGTTTATCTTCAAGCCTTTAAGATTCCAGACGCTATATCATTTGATAGCCAAGCATCATCAGCTTTCTTCACCACATTTCCAATGCACCCATTTGTCTTCAGCCATCATGTCAGGGAAGGCAAGCATCACAGAATGATTTTCAATTTTACATTGCTACCACTTGAGTCTGTATTGATTGATTGCCCAAGACTACTTGCGCCTGGATCTTGATCTGTATGGTGTCTGATCATCTCAGAGGTCAAGGTTTCCATGAAGTTCATCTAACAGACAATTATTGTTTTTGTGACTACTTCATGATATTGTGAACTTCCAGCTGTAGCCTGCTATAGATAACACCGAGAGTCTATAGGTTAGCAACTCTAATAACAGGATATTCCAGGGTGGAAGACACTTCTAAGAGGGTTCTTGGATGCTGAAAATGATGCTTGTGTGACTGCTAACCTTAAGATGGGTGATACAAACCCACTCAGCAGTGTTGAATAAGAATAGCCTGGCAACCTGCTTCTATAAAAATTATAGCCTAGCAAACCCTGGGGAGCACGTCTCCTCTGTGAGATAACGGGTTGCCGTGAGCGGAGTGGTTTGGGAGTTGTTAAGCTGGTGCGGGAAGTGTTTGGAGAGGACAAAACCAGTAATATTCCTCAAACTACGGAGTTGTTCTGAGAGTAGGGAGTCATGGCGGCTGCACAACAACGTAGAGTTAACCATAAGCTTAAAAGGATGAATGCCATTGTATGTGGATTTTATCTCAATACAATATAAACTGTTCTCATCTATCAGTTTGGTAATGTCCAGTGTTCACAAGGATGGAAGAACTAGAGAACTTCATGAACTACTGCTGCGGATGTCAGCGTCATCAACCTTCTGGGGAAAGAGAGCGGGTGAATTGACCAAGTCTGTCACCTTGTGGAATGTGCGTACTCAGCAACGGCACTACCAAAATTTTACCCTGGAGATCTATTGGCAAGCTATGAATGCTGGAACCATGTGCAAGAAAGCTCACTGAAATGCTTTTTGTGATTTTCTTAAAATTGGAAACCACTTGGACATCCATCAGCATGGAGTCTGTTAAACACACCTACACAATGGAGAACTCAACCACCAAAATGTGAGATTCCCCAACATGGAAAGATCCTTAAGATATTTATGTTGGAAATCAAGCCAGTAGTCACAGCAGTATGATCTCATTTAACTTCAATAAAAAAGATCAGTAGAAAAAAGTGATGATTGTTGTTAGGTGCCATTGAGTCACGTCCTACCCACAGTGACCCTGTGCACAACAGAAGGAAACACTGCCCAACCATGCCCCAGCCTCACCATCGCTCCTGTGCCCGAGCCCACTGATGCAGCCATTGTGTTCATCCATCTCATCAAGGGCCTACCTCTTTATGGCTGACCTTCCACTTCACCAAGCATGGTGTCCTTCTCTAGGGACTGGTCCAAAGCATGTCTAAAGTTATTATTAGGTTACTGTCTGAGCCCACATGTATAGAGTTTACTCATGATTAGAACAGCACTGTTACACAATACTGATCCTGGACACAGATTTTGATGATAATTCCCATTCTACAATGTAATACCAAAACCACGCTCACTGCCAGGGAGTCAATTCTGACTCAAGGCGACCCTAAAGGACAGGGTGGAACTGCCCCTGTGGGGTTTGAAAACTGTCACTCTAAAATTACAACTTTCTACAGGAGCATAAAGCCTCATCTTTCTGCCACTGACTGGTGTTTTTGAACTACTGACCTGATAGAAGGCAGCCCAATGGATAACCACTACACCACCAGAGGCCAAACTTTTCTGAGCAGTTATTTCTTCATCTAAAAATAGAGTTAAGATTCTACCATTATGGGGGTGAAATTGTGTTGTTATTGTTTTTGTGAGGTGCTATTGAGTCAGTCCCAACTTGTAGCAACATTTTGTTGCACGGAAGACACATACTGCCCTGTTGGGACAAACCTGAGAACCTTGGCACAGGGAAGACATAGGCTATCGGAAATAGGGAAGGATACAAATACAGAGGAGTCACAAATTGACAAGTGGGATATTCTGAAGATAAGACGCCTGTGTACATGGAAAGAATTCACCAAGAGAGTAGTAAGAGAGTCCACCGACCGAGAAAACATGTTTAGCAATGACACATCAGACAAAGGCCTTATTACTAAAATCTACACTACTCTGCAAGCTAGCCTCACAACATTCCTAGTGTTGAACCCGTCACTTCAGCCATTGTGCATCTATCCTATTGAAGGTCTGACTCTGTTTATACTGAGCCTCTACCTTACCAAGCATGATGGCATTTTCCAGGACCTGGTCCCTCCTCATAACATGTCCAAAGTACGAGAGACAAAACCCCACTATACTATCCTCCCATCTAAGAAACACTTTGGTTAACTTCTTCCACGACAGATTTGCTCATCTTATAGCAGTTTGTGGCACATTCACTCTTCTTCACCCACATCAAAATTCAAAGGTATAAATCCTTTTCTACCTTATTTCTTTATTAGTTAACTTTTACATTTTCATGAAATGATTGAAAGTACTGTTTGGATCGACTTTAACTCATGCCTAGAAGTGACCTTGTTGCTTTTCCCCACTTGAAGGAGGTCTATTGCCGCTGAAATGCTCAGGGCAATACATTGCTTGCGTCCTTGACCGCTACTTCCAGAGAGTAGATTATGGATGCAAGTAAAATGAAAGCATTGGCAACTTCAATTTTTTTCCTCTTTATCATGGTGTTGTCTCTTGATCCAGTTGTGAGCATCTTTGTTGTATTTGTGTGGTGGTATTAGAGGCTACAATCTTGAACTTTCTTCAGTGAATACTTTAAGTCTTCCTTTTCTGCATTGTGTGCCTGTGTGATCTGCATATCACAGACTGTAAATATCTTCCTCCAATCCTGATGCCAGATTACTCTGCATCTAGTTCAGTTTCTCAGCCTAAAATAAGGACAGTCTTGTGTGATGGTGAAAGGATACATACATCTCTACTTTACCCACACCTTTAAATCAGACGACATCCTCCTGCTTTCATTGAACAGCTGAATTTCGCTGTTTGAATGAGCAGACTTAAGTATTCAGGAATTTTCATTTTTCAGAATGTTACCCCTAGTTTGTTATGATTAACATGGGCATCTGCCATTGTATACTCAATAAGGCACAGGTAAACAGTAAACACCCCCTGCTTTCAGTCAAGATTCATCTCTGTGCTCTTCTGAAACTTGCGTGAATTTCTGGCAGCGCTCTGTTGGCGTACTGCTTTTGAAGTATCTACAGCGAAATCTTACTTCTCTGACATTGCTTGATGTTTCCTGCTATTGGCCCACCTGTCTTTATAGGCACCAATATTAACCTTTTCCAGTTCCTTCCGTTTTAGAAATGCCAAGCCTGGCCTTCCCTCTTGTTTTCCAGCTCTAGGTCTTGGCGATTCTATCATAATCTTGATTTCGACTTCTAGACCTTCCTGTTGAATGTTTCTGTTCAAGTCTTGTACTTCATTCTTTCTTCTTTTCACTTTAGCTTCTCTACGTTCTAGAACAAGTTTCAGAGTCTCTTTTAAAATACACTTTGGTCTTTTCTTTCTAGTCTTGTTAGTGTGCCTTGCGTGTCTTCATGTTTGATGTCACGCCATAATTCCTTTGGTGTTCACCATCAGTACTCAATATGTAATCCTCTTCTGAGGGAGTCTCTAAATTCAGGTGGGATACACTGAAGCTTTCATGTGGGTTCTTGTGTATTTTTATTGTTGTTTTGGTTTTGTGCTTGATTATTTTTGATTGGAGAAATTCTAAATTTATTCCTGCAAGCACTAACAAAAGGAAATGGTAAAGCTCCTATCTCTGGACTGTTTCAAAGATTCAATGAAAATCAAATAAGGTATATATCCCAAAGTGTGCGGCAAGTTGGAAAGGGAGAAATAATTAACAAGTTTTGCAACAGGCCCAGATAATTAGCACATTTTACAATGATCAGAAGACTTTTAAACAATGGGATAAAAGGAGCAAGGTTCATAGGAAACAGTCTACATTTTCCCAAGGGATGATGAGATCGTCGATTGATATTTTCATTATTCCATGAGGTGTCAAACCAGACTGCCTACAATTTCAGTCTCCATACTTATCAAAATGGCTCTCCTTTCCTGAATTAGAGAATTCTTGAATAATTAACAGCTGTTGCTATAGGCCCAGGAAATAATTAACATTCTTCAAGGGATTATCAGACCCTCAGGTGATTGTCTTCATTACTCCAGAGGATTCTAGTCATGTACTTGTTTTATTTTTCTTCACCTTGAACCTGAAATTGCATTGAACAACTGATGATCATTCTGTGATTGACCTCTCTGGCCTCTCTGATTGATGATTGACCTCTCTGATTGACCTCTCTGATTGATGATACTGAATTTCATCTCTGTCCACAAACATAGTCTCTTTGATGCCTGTGTATTACATCTAGAGAGGTTCATGTGTATAATCACTGTGTTATTTTTAAAGGTATTTCCAATGAATAAGTTGTTGGATTGAACTGTAACAACACCCCCTAAAAAAAGACATAGTAAAATCCTGATTTCTACCGTGTTAACATGTTTGGGAATTGGTGTTTTCTATACAATGTCCATGTACTCATACTGGGGTAGGTGGGCCACAACTCAATCATTTCTGAAAACCAAAGTCCAACCATTTGCTCTTCCGTCAATTCCAACTCATGCATTTAAGAGAACTGTGCACCAATGGGGTTTTAAATTGTTAATATTTTAGAAGGAGATTGCCAATCCTTTCTTCCAAGGCACCTCTGGGCAAACTTGAGCTTTCAAATTAACCTCTCATTAACAGCTAAGCTCAATAGCCATTTGTACAGCCTAGGAACTCCAATCACGGCTGAGATTGTCTTGGATGAACGGGGTGGGAAAGCAATGGAATCCAAGACATGCAGACAGAAGACGGATGCCCAAGAAGGTCAAGGAAGCCCTGGGCTACCTGCAAGGAAGGACCCTCCATGAGAGCTCGTGGACTAATTTGCACTTCAAGTCTCCCAAATAGGAGACAATATATTCCTATTTTAAAAACATAGAACCCTAATCTTTAAAGGTACACACTTTCGGTATTGTGTTATATTCATTGGCAGTTTCCACATGGAAATGAGATTCACCGCTGGCACAGTCTGCCCTTCATGGGCACTTTGGTTCACCGTGTGCTTGTGGTCACACCTGGGTGTCTCTATGGTATGAGATGAATCCTGCGAATAAATATTCACTGGCCACTGGACTTCACTGCATGAGAACAAAAATGTATCCCCAAGGTCCCCTTCTCTACTTGTTCTCAACACAAAAGGATCAAGTGGAATTCCTTAACAAGGACTGACTTGCCGGAATTAAACGCATTGAAAGTAAAATGTAAGAGACCTTGAAAACTAGAAACATCTCAAGCATTTTTCAAAAAGCACTATCTTTGTTTTCATTTCGTCTATTCATCACCACCTGACCTCATCCTAACCCTTATTGCACAAAATTGTGAACTTTGCTTTCCAAAATGCATCCATTACTCGCCTACTCCTTCCCCATTACTGCTGTTTTGACTCTTCATATGATTTCCTTAGTAACTAAATCTGCTAAGTTAGTTTAGCTCAAATACAATAAGGATGAGAGCTCCCTGAAATAAAGTGAGAGGAAAGGGGAACTTTTCAGTTCTAGTTTTCAGAGGTAGCAACATTTTTATCTCCTGGAATCAAAATCAGACAAAGAGATGTTCTGTGTTAATGATGCTACAGAAAGCCTCTTAATTAATTCCCTTTGTTCTCTGCTGATCAAAAGGAGGGAGACATAATGAGAGGAGTAAGATATTCCCCACTGATCTTTCTGTCATCATTGAACTTTGCAAAGTACAGAAAGGGGGCAGGTATGACCTCCGGCATAACTTTGGGAAAATATTCTCCTCAGGAGTTAAATGAAAAAGGATAAATTGCTGACTTCTCATCATAGAGGCTGTTTCATTTATTTACTGAATTTTAAAGTTCTGCTAACATTTTCATAAAGAACCCTAAGAGGTGCTATGGAGTCAGAGTTGGATTATGAACCATAAGATTGGTAATTCAAACCCACCAGCTGGTCTGAGGGAGAAAGATGAGGTAACTGCTCCCAGAAAGATTTACAGCCTCAGAAACTCTGGGAGTTGACTGTGAGTTAGAAATCAACTCAAGGGCTGTAGGATTGGTTGTTGACAACCTAAAATGCTCACTTTCTATTCTAACTCTGCTGTCAAAAGTCAGTAAAGCAATGGGATATACATTCATCGCTAGTCCCATGTGATTTTGACGTCACCTCTGGCTGCTGTGCATGGTGCACAAAAGTCCATGACTACAATGACATAGAAAGAGCTTGTTCAGTGGCTTCCTTCCCCTTTCTTGAAACGGTTTTAAATTTGGAATCACCGGGGAAATTTTAAAACATAGTAATGCTGCTTTCTCATCCCCAGGTATGAACTAAATTGACTTAGGGAGGAAACTGTGCGGCGGTCATTGTTGGCTGCTGTTGAAGACGTTCCTGATAATAAAGTTTTCTGTTAACGTGGGTCAGTCAGGATTCTCAGCGGTTTGGCAGTTCAGGCCTAGAAATTCCCCACGATGTAATCAACTACATAATTGTATCTGCTGTGAGCAATCTATCTGTGATAGGGATGTTAGGATGGTGGGCAACTCCCTTACTCAGCTCATAGCCCTGATACCATTGAAAAGAAGTTTCCTCCGTGTGGTGTGTACTGCTTCCTACCTAAGTGGTCCCTGTGAGAGAGCTAGCTTGCTTCTTACTGAGTCTGGATCCTGCATCTGACCCACTGACCTCCAGTTCTTTGGACTTGAGCCAACAGCTTGCCATGTTGCCTGGCACACCCCTAGAAGTCATCTGCAGCTTGTCATTTGACCTGCCAATCTTGGTTCATTGGACTCCGCAGACATGAGCCTGGTCTGCTGAATTTGTATTGATCCACCTCTGCACCCATCAATCTGAGGTCTTCCTGTTCCCTCTTCCTGCTTCCTGATTCACCAGGCCCCCTGCAGCTATCTGAGTCAGGAGAAGCTTCTAGCTTAGCATCTGCCCCACGGACTTGAACCAAACTGTACTTGCCCAAGAAAATGAACAAAACCCTCTCTTGATAAATCAGCTATATCACTGGATTTGCTTCTCTATGGAACTCACCCAACCTCACACAAGGTTCTCATCCCATGTGAACAGAATAAACCGCTGCTTGGTCCTGTGCCATCCTCATCCTCATTACCAATCTTGAGCCCACAGCTGCAGCTTCTATATTGTTTCTGGCAGTCTCTTTAGTTGAACCTCTAGTTTACCAAAAATGATGTCAACTCCAGGGACTGAAATCTACTGATCGCATGTGCTGTCAAGGCTAACTACTGATCTACAAGTAGCCCAAGTGCAGGCCCCCATCTTCCTCTCATCGTGACCTCGCACGGAGCAGTTGGACTCCCCTGTGAAGCACACGGACAGACTTGTGGAGTCTTCTTAGATCATGAAGACAAAAGAAAAGTTATTATTCTCATAAAAGAAAGTTTGGAAATCAGTTATAATGCTAAAGACCAGTCTTTGCTGCCTCTTTTCCAGGATATCATCTCTGACCAAATGAAAAAAAAAGTCTGTTCACTTTGCTTTAATACACCAGAAAATTGAAATATATGCAGCTCAAGCCACAGGGAATCCAAGACGGATAAGCCCCTCAGGACCAATAATGAAAGTAGTGATACCAGTAGGGTAAGGAGAAAGTGGGGGCAGAAGTGGGGAACCAACCACAATGATAGATATATATAACCCCCTCCCAGGGGGACAGAAAATAGAAAAATGGGTAAAGGGAGACAGCAGTCAGTGTAAGACATGAATAAAATAATAACTTATAAATTATCAAGGGTTCATGAGGGAGAAAGGGGGGAGGGGAGAAAAAGGAACCAAGGGCTCAAGTAGAAAGAAAATGTTTTGAAAATGACGATGGCAACATATGTACAAATGTGTTTGACACAATGGATGAATGTATGGATTGGGACAAGAGCTGCAAGAGTACCCAATAAAATTATTTATATTAAAAAATGAAATATATGAATAAAACAATTGAGCATTGGCTCTATCTTACTTTACGCAGCTGCGGAGAAAGCTGAATTCTTCTTCAGTAATCCTGTGCCCAAGCACTGCAGAATGAGTTTAGGGAAAAGTCTCTAGAGAAGGAGAGAGATGCATGCTTCAGAAGGGTGAAGGCCCTTGACCTTCTAAGAGCTAGATGAGTGTGCAGGGGAAAGACCAGTCAACACTGAAGGCTCCACTGGAAAACAAAACGTTCTGGACTCCCCATGGAAATACAATTAACAAGTATTATTTGGTGACAGCAAGTCCCAATCAGCACAAGAACCTGAAAAAGGATTAGTGAAAAATCCAAAGGGCCCAATGGCAAACAGATGGGTGATTTGAAACCACCTGAGGTTCTGTGGGAGACAGGCCTAATAAAGTACTTCTGACAATAATTTCAGCCAAGAAAAGCAATGTCCTTGTTGCTTTGTTTTGAGCTCACGAGCACATTCCCATACACTGTGACTCCCGAAAGTTGTTTCCGGAGGCGTTGGAAGCTGATAAGAGGAATGAGATTATCACAGTTTATGCAGGATGTGATGCAAAGTCATATGACAGGTTTTAAATAACCATACCCCAACTCAAGACAGGATGTGGCCCATTGAAAGGACAGAAAACCCGGTGAATGCTAGAACCTCTCTGCAAAGCAAAATTCAAATCTGTTCCACTCAAGACCATGATAAAAACGTTCTAGGATGCACCTGTCAAAGACAGAAAATTTGAGACTCAGAAAATCAAGACAGCCCCGTTGAGTTCTGACCCCCAGTGTCCACTGTCATTACTTTGTTAAACCAACACTCTGCCATCAAGTTGACACTCACTCACAGTGACTCTTTAAGATAGGGTGGAACTTGAAGCCCACAGGAGTAGAAAGCCCCATCGTTCCCCTCAGGAGAAGCTGGTGGTTTTGAACCGCTGAGTTTGTGGTAAGCAGCCCACAGAATAACCATTGCACCAGTAGGGCTCCTATTCCTTAGTAAACCGTATTCTATTTCCAAAACTTTACAAATCATTCTAGATTGTTGTGGCAGTTACATAATCTACTATCAACTTGAGCAACGGGGTGGAGTCTAACCTGTCAGTCAAGTCACAGCCAATGAGGCCTCTTTGTGGACATGGCCTCCTCATGAGAATTCTGGAAACCCCTATCTTCCTCCCTGAAGGCTGGACACACACTCTCTCCCTGCATGGCATTCCTGTTGACAAACCACATGAAGCTATACTGATGGAGCCAGAGCCCTGGAGCTAGAGAAACCACCCAGACACCTACACCAGCACTGAGATGCTCCTACCGCCACTGGATCCACAAGTCTTTCCACCCACTGGCCTGTGATCTTCCTGCATTTGGCATCATTGCATGTGGTGCATGAGTCTGAAGAGGAATTTATAGATTGGTATCAGACATATGGGCTAATATTGTACTTATGGACTTGATCTGAACTGGCTGGGATGTTGTCTCAATATACAGTTGCTCTTTTATATAAAGCTCTTTCCTATACACTTATGAGTGTCTATGAATTTGTTTCTCTAGTTCACCCAGACTAGCACCACTGTTTTCAAACTACTTTTCAGAAGCTCCAAAGAAGCTGAAACGCTACATTTTCTTGTGAAAAAATCTCAATAGTGTCACTTTTAGAAATCACCATAGTCATTTGCAACCAGAGCCAGCACAGAATGTAGATATTCATCATCATCATTTATTATTATTATTATTATTACATTCTTCACTGAAAAATACTGAACTGTATAAAGCACTCAGCAGGTAACATCAATTGTTTATCATGAACCTGGATTAGCTCATTTAATCGTCACCCCAATCACATGAGGCAGGCAGTACTCTCATTGTTCCCATTTAGAGATATAAAGGGTAAGGTGCAAGGTAAATCACTTTCCAGCGGTCCTTCAATGATTTTGTAATAATCATGGAATTTAAATCAGATAGACTGGCTCCTAAGCCCACACTCCTAATATTTAAATGCTAATACTTCTCAATATTTTGGTGAAAGCATCCTTTTATAAAACCCACACGGTTTAAAACATGTTACCTTACATAACTCATGTGTAGCATAAAAAACAGAAGGAACTCAGAAAGGACAGAAACACGTTTTCCTTTTCAGTTCTATGTTGTTCTGATAATCACTCCCAAAATGGTGTTTGAAAAAACAAAACAACAAAGAGAAATCCAAGGTAAGTGTTGACATTGGTATGTCACCTCCCAGGGGAATGCTTTGAAGGCCAACCCTCTTTTAGCCACCCTAGTCTTCTTGGAAAAATCCACCGGACTCCCTGCTCTACCCCTGCTTATAGATAGGAAGGAAATGTGTCATGCATGGCTGGCCATTTCTGACACACCAGCAGCCTGCTTGGAATGACGAGTGTTATTTCAAGATAGGTTCTGCTGCAGTTCCCACTGCAGACACATTTTCAAGTGAACGCTGCTCTTTGTGAATCACTTGGCTGAATTCTCAAGTAGTAATATGAAAGCTCACAAGGAATGTAACGTTCTTAAAGAATGAATTAACAACTTGTACGTCTGGATCCCTTGCCCTCTGCTTCACCATCGACTTCTGTTTGCCTTAGGACTCAGACTCCAATGATCTTACCTTCCTGCCCTGCATTATGTGCTCACTAAGTGATCTATTGACTCAAGTCCCACTGCTTCAAATAGCATCTCTGCTCTGGTGATTACAAGTGCCTACCCATAGCCTAGACCTCTACCTGAACCGAAGGCATATAGTCTATTGCTAGTCAATATGGACTTTAGGACACTGCTAGATGGTGTTTACTGTGTGCTATGTACAAACCTGGTGGGTTAGTGGTTATGTGTTGGACTGCTAACCACAAAGTCAGAAGTTTGAAACCACCAGATGCTCTGCAGAAGAAAGGCAGGATTGCTACTCCTGCAGGGCGTTACTGTCTCAGGAACTCACAGGGCAGTTCCACCCTGTCCTGTAGTCACGATGAGTCAGAACGGACTCAATCACATGGACTTTGGTTTGCCTCCTTGTGCTCTGCACTGCTCAAACTACTTTACATGTATTAACTTATCCAATACTTACAACGGTGTATTGTTAGCTCTACCTTACAGATGAGGAAACTGAGATCAGAAAGGTAAAATAAGTGGCCCAAGGTCACACAACAAATAAATGCAAGTTGGGATTTGAGCGAGTCAGTCATTATTTTCAAATAGCTCAAGATGC
This sequence comes from Tenrec ecaudatus, assembly GCF_050624435.1. NCBI lineage: Eukaryota > Metazoa > Chordata > Mammalia > Afrosoricida > Tenrecidae > Tenrec > Tenrec ecaudatus. The sequence goes on along the minus strand of NC_134533.1, from coordinate 100,571,860 downwards.
CCTTTAGTCATTTGGGGGGAGATTTGGAGTGGAGCAGTTTTTAGAGATGAAGCAATTTCAGCAGTTCGAGGTCACCAGCCACTCCTCAGGAGAAAGATGAGCTTTCTACACCTGGAAAGGAACTCGCAGCCTTCACTCAAAAATGCTTTTCTCAAATAAGGGTCCCTGATGCTGTGTATAAATTAGTGCTCCGCCTTCATCCTATCTGTTTCTCTGTCTTCCATGTTCTGTCGTGTTTCATTCCTGCTCTCCTTCCTAAACCATAAGTGCAAAACACTGTGTCTTAGTGACCTGGATCCTTACTCCTAGCATGTAAGCTTCTAGATGGCAAGGATCTTGATCGATACAACTGCTGGTTCTCCAGCACCTGGAAGAGCACCTCTCCTACCGTGGCCCCTCAGTCAGTATCGAATGAATGAATTCCTACTGCGCAGACTTGAGATGGCAAAACTTGCCTGCTATCTCTATGGGGCATCTCAGAGCCTCTCAGAGAAAGAAACAGGGATTTCATAACATGCAAGAGTGGGTGTGCCTTCAGAGAAGACAGAGGCATCCACTCCTGGACCTTCTCTCAGACACTCAGGTTCAGGGTGGATCTGACCGAGGGTCACGTCTGTGGTGTCATCTCATTCTGGAACTTGTAGTAGGGATACAAAGTCTGCCCAAGATGGTATACCATTGAGAGCCAGCTATAATTTATGGAAATGTGACAAGGAGTAAATATGGTTTTCACCCATTGACCCTAAAAAATATCTTATTGACCCTGTTTTATAAATAAGGAAATAGACATTATCAGACATATAATTTCTCTAGCTCACAAATCAAGAAGCAGGCCAATTTGTAAGTCAGATTGTCTGCCTGAGCTCCCTGAAAAGCAGGACTTTCTTGTGCCGAGGATGTGGGTTCAAGTGGGGTGTGGAGGCTCTGAAGCTAGACCAGAGGGTCTTCGGGTGATTCAGTGGTTGGTGTGTAAGATTGGAGGCTCTCAGACCCTTAGAAGAATCTGGGAAGGATAGGCTGTAATCTACTCCTGAAAATAGTTATCCATTGAAAATCCAGAGGAGCCTATGGGGTTGTTGTGAGAGAGAATCTGTGACAACTGGTTGGCCCATGACAAATCACCCTTGTGACAACTAGGGCCATTCTTGAAGAACAATGTCGCGGACCTCAGAATGTCCCACGCAGTGTTCATTTACCCATCCACAAGGTCCCCCACTAGTTGAAGATTGCTCCTGAAACCTTCCCTTGGCTCCACTGGTGACCTGCCACCTTTGGGGACTGCGACACTCAGGTAGTGAGAAAATCCCCTGCAGCAGACTCAGGAAGCTTTTCAGCCGGACAGATAACTGGCCGGAGGCAGCCTGCAGGGTAAACTGAGGGAGTGCTGGCAGAGTAGGGAAAGCATCTGCCAGAGAACAGCGCCCACGGCAGCCTCCGTGCTCCTCCACCGCGACACTAAGCAGCTCCCCTGTGGGCTTATGCTGCTGCAGAATCACTTGGCTCACTTCAGCCCCATGTCTTATAAGCCAGTTACATTTCTTTGTGAGTTGTGATTATTTACTCAGCTTGTTTCACTCGTTTCTTCAGCAAATATTGGTGTCTTGTCAAATGATAGGAACACAGTGGTGAATAAGTCAGTTTGGTCCTTAAGCATTCTGCTCACAGGTTAATAGGGGAAACACAAGGCCAAAATCACTGCCATCAAAATCACTGCCACTCATAATGACCTTATAGGGCAGCGGAGAACTGCCGCTGTGCGTTTCTGAGACTGTGGCTCTTTACGAAGGGAGAAAGCCTTGTCTTTCTCCCATGGAACATCTGGTGGGACGTTGTGACTAGCAGTCCAACTTGTTACCACTAACCACCAGGGATTCCTAGGCCAGTAATTGGGATACAGTGTGAGAAGGCCCTACGCAACGGAAAGGAAACCCGATTCGAATGCAAATTAAAAATTGGAGAATTTGACAATACAGAAATTACCCAGCAATAAAGCTGACCAAAAAAACCCAAGTTACCAAAATGGTGATTGGCAAAAGTAAACAGGGAGCTAACCAATCAGGTCTTGTCACCAGTATTCTAAAATATATATATATATCCTCAATATTCATATAATGCTGATACAATATGATTATGAGTCAAAAACTCCATCACAAAGATAAACACTAGTACATACACCAAAAGGCAGGGGGGCGGTTCTGAAGCATTAGCATGCATTGTTAAAACACAAAGTACTGGTCCTCACACCCAGAATTTTTGATTCAGTAGGTCAGGAATGAGGCTTGAGAATATGAATTGCTAGTAGCTCTTCAAATCATACTGATGCTGAGCCACGTTTTGAGTATTGCGGCTCCCGAAACCCCTATTAATAAGGAAATGCATTCCAATCATAGCGTAAGATTGACTATCAAATGCAATTTGAACCTACCATAGGTGAGGGTTGGATGGTGTAGTCACTTGGTAGAACTCCCTCATGCCTTCTGATTTGCACATAGTTCGGTGTTATCGTGCTCAGCCACAGGTTTACTTTCGTAAAGGGACACGTAAGAAGGGCACAGCTAAGTCCAGTGGCCCTGCGATCTCAGTGGTAGACTTTCGAGCCTCCACGCAGTAACCCCTGGCTGGAATCCAGACAGTGACCATCATTGGCAGTCACCGTAGGTCTGTCCGTGGAGGGCTGTCTGTTGCTATAACGCTGAGCAGCCGTCAACAAAGCTTCCAAACTAACCCGATGAAGAAAAGCCAGGTGATGTACTTCCAGACAAAAGCCAATGGATCCCTTGTGGACCACACCGGTTTTATCTGGCGCGGCGTTTCACACAGTGCGTGCGGTCACCAGGAATGGGGCCAAACTCAACTAGAGCTAAGGACCCCACTAGTTAAATTCTTGCAGACAGCACCTCGATGGGGAGTTTGTAAGGGATATGCACCAGCTTTTGTCGAGGGCTTCGATAACTCATGAACTTTCACTGACGATGTTTAGCCCCATGTCGCTGCCAGCAACACCACTACAGGACTGGTGATCCGAGAAAATGTGATGTTCTCGAGGTTGTGAATGCAAAAAAGAACCAGAAAAGTGTCTCCAGAGCATTTGTTTCAGACTCTTAGAGGAGCAGGAGAGAAACGGTTGTTTATTCGTTTGTGGACCACTACAGGCCGCCAAGGGCAGTGGCTGGCATCGGGCCCATATAAAGGCGATGGTCACCAGCAGGCTTCGCGCCGCCACGGAGCCTTCGTGGGTAATTGAAGCCAATGTCTCCCTCTCACATTCCTTTCGAGTGGTGCTTTGCCAAGGGACCGCTTCCAAGAATTGAGTCACAATCCTTACCAAGACGGTTGGCATGAAGTGTTCTTGGCCCTTCGGGAGCAGGGGGACGCGGCACATTGGCAGAACACGCACATCGGGACGGGCCATTCTGTGCTACCGGGAGAGGGACACGGGGCCTCGCAGCACCTGTGACTTATCCAGTATCCAGGCAGCGCGATCCTCTGCCTTTGTTTCCTGCTACAAGATGACAAGATGCCATTTTGCCCCCTCACTTTGGGGGCATTCAATAGAAATTCCTCTGAGGTCACCACGGTCGTCCTGAACACACGTGCCGTGTTTCCGAGGCGCTTCACGTGGTGTAACTTCACGCTGAACCTAGTCTGTGAGCCCAGCTCGCCTGCGCTGCCCCTGCGGAGACCCCGCCAGTTAGAGCGCAGTGGGAATTAGTGCGATGTGCTTTCATCACCCCCTGGTGTTGGGTCTGCGGAATGACAATACCATCCCACCTCGGTGTCCCATAAAGTCACATCCTTTCAAGCTAAGGCTGGATTAATCATCCCGGGCTGCTCTGCTTATAAAATCCAAAAGATTATCTCATTATGTAAATACTCCGTAATTGATGGAGGAAGACAGACAAAAATGCCCCCAGAAAGACAAGCTTTCTCGATAGGAACATCGTGCAGGCATCTCCTAATCTGAAGATGAAGACATTGGAAGTACTCAGCGCTCAGGGTCTTGGCCCAGAACAGGACATATTTCAATGCACTGGAGGGAAGTCCAGTGTCTGCCAGTGAGAATACTGGGGGACCATCAGTCTGCTTCAGACCTCACACGACTGAAACGAGTCCATTCCCTCTAAATTTTATATCAAATTGGTTATAAAAAATAATTCTCATTCGAAGACTAAATTATAAGCAGATTATCAGATTTAGGGCATGTGTTCTTATGTTGAGCTATAGATCTCGGCGGATAATTACCTCTAGAGTCTGGGGTAGCCTTAACTAACGTTTCCATCCTGGCATTGTTTCAGAACGTCAATATTATCCCATTCTCTTGGCCTATTTCATACATTGGTATGGATATTAAGCCAGGGACCGGGGGCCATTTTTAACATAGTGGTTATAAAGAATCTTGGGATGCTGTTCGCCTTAATTCAAACTCACTCACTGCCATTTAGTCATTTGTACTCAGCTATCCTATAGGACAGAATAGAGTGGCCCCACTGGGTTTCTGAAACTTTATATCTGCAGAAGTGGACAGCCTCATGTTTCTCCCCTAGAGAGATTGGTGGGCTTGAACCACTGATCTTCTGATTAGCTCCTCAATCTGTAGCCCACTATGCTACAGGAGTCCTTTAACCTTAACTAAATAGAACTTTTTAAAGAATGGCTTCACTTCTGGTCGTTGCTGCTGCTTCTGTTTCTCATCCCAAGTGCACAGACACCACAGCAGATGAAGGATAAAAGGTGGGTAGTAAATGAACACTGAAACCAAACAGTAAGCCTTTCATGTCAATAGCTACCAGGTCCCTTTAAAACCATCATAGTGGGTTTAGGAACTGTAGTTAAAATATTACTGTTTGCTCCTCACATAAATTTTAGGGTTGCATCTTTACATCTAGACAGTAAAGTGCTTGGCCCATGCTACCCACTCTATAGGGTTTCCAAGATTTGTGAATCCCGTCTTTCCCACTGAGTGGCTGCTAGGTTCGAACTGCCCACCTTGTCATTAGCAGTACAACCATGCTACCAGGACTCCTAAGACCATGCTAACATCTCTGCAAATGCATCTTCAAATTGGAGCATCTTCTCATTTTCAATTAAGTGTTATTTGAGAGAAGTAGTTTATATAATGACCATTGGAATCTCTATTGATACTGAAAGGAAAGATAAAACCCAACGTATGCGGAGCTTCTATGATAGAGAGATCTGAATCATTACCACTCTGTGAAAGAAAGTTTCACGCTTTGGTGTATGGCATACTAAATAAAACAATAAAATAAAATACATTAAGCAATCAAAACAGGGATATCAAAGAATATACTTCCACACCCCAGAATATGAGAGACAGATTGCCAAGGGGCCGGGGAAACTTTGGGGAGTGATAAGCATATCAGTTGTCATGATTGGGCGTCCATGAGTTTGTTCTGACCCATAGAGGCTCCATGTGGAGTGCAGATGGAGTGATGGGCTAACAGATTTGCCAAAGTGGGGAAATTGTATGCACAGTTGAGGTATATAAGACTATATTCTAGGAAATCATAAGGAGTCAATCCCACTTTAGACTAAAGTTTCTGAGGCCATGTGTTAAATTTCTTAAGTTATGTTGCCGTCAAACCAGCTCTGCCTGATTCATGGTGACACCACGTGTGTCGGATAGGATTTTCGATCACTGATTTTATAGAAGCCAATAACCAAGTCTTTCTTTCAAGGCTCCGCTGTGTACATTAAAACCTCTCACTTTTCAATTAGCAGCTGCAGATATTAACTGGTTATACCAGTCGGGAGCTCCATACGTTAAAAGAAATATTAAATCAATTAAGAGTATCCACTATACTGTATTGCCATAGCGTTTTCTAGTTCACATACTGTGTTTGCATTCTTTTACATTTTAATACTGGGAAATAACCCTTGGAGATTGACTTACGTGAAGTGCTGAATGAACCAAAATTCCAGGTCATCTAATTCTAAATTCAATGCTGTCTTCATTAGATATATTTTAAAAAGCAATGTTCTGGGCTACCACCACCACCCTCAGCAATAATACTTTGAAATGCATCATTTCTTATCGGTAGAAACCTGGCTTACCTGGACTATATTTGCACGCTTTAATTCCCTCAATGAGGCTTTACCTCGAAGGAAATCATAAACGAAGCATCTCTCCATCTGCCTTTTCATCGAGAGGGCACGAGTGCCAGTACATGTCTGCAAACGAGATGGTGGCTGCTTTCAAGTAATTTGGAGCATTTGTCATGTCAGGCAAAAACTAAAAGCAGGAGGGTGGGTGAGACCGGAAGCCTGCGGTAGAGGCAGAATTTGTCCAAAGCCCAAGACCTGATCTTTGACTCTAAGTCAATGCCGGTGTGCTGTTCCTTTTCAAGAAAATAAAGCTGAAATGAAACAAGAGCTTGTGCTGTGAGACTGCCTGCCTATGGCCGTTCAGACGATGCTTTCAATGCCCTCTCACAGACACTTAGAAACTAAGCATACGTCACTGGCACCATTGTTAAAATGTCTACAGTATGTTCCGAGTTGGTCTTGAGATCAGAAAGACACCGTCTCTGCCTTTGGACTGACATGGACGACAATGAAACTACGGCAGCAGAGTCAACCCAAGAGGGAACGCTCCAGACCTAGTGATGACCACCAGAGCTAGGCCAACCGTTTGCAAATGCCCCCAAGAAACCTCTGACCAGGTCATTAAGGTCATTTCAAGTTGATGGGAGGTGAGAATTGTTTTACTCTTGCCCCTCCTCTACATACTAGATACTTTCAACCCAATCAAGCAAGAACAAAATCAAAAGAGCAAGCTCACTGCCACTGCCATTGAGTTGATTCTGACTCACAATGACCCTAGAAGACAACGGAGAACTGCCACTACTGGTTGTCAAGGCTATAAATCTTTCTAGGAACAGAAAACTTCCCTTTCTGCACATAGAGTGGCTCATGGATTCAAACTATGGTACTTACCCTCTGGGTTAGTCACCCAACGCATAACCCACTGTGACACCAAGGTTCCTTGTGTGAGTCTGAGTAGATTAGAGAAACAAATCCAGGAACAATCATGTGTGTAAGAGAGAGCTTTATATCAAAGAGAAATTGTGGGGCCAGCCCAAAGTCCAACTATGTGGACACTTCCCCCCTCTCCCAGAAGAATTCCCTTCAGAGGACAGCACTGAAGCCACACCTCAGGGAGAGGGGCACATCTGATCAGAGCACATAGAAGCAAACAAAGAAGGAAGGAGAGAGAGTGGAGCACATCCTTGCTCACTAAGCCCTGAGAGGACACAGAGAGGATCATAGGACCTGGCCTACCATGAGACATGATGTCTTTCACTGACCCATAGTGCTTTGAGGGACAACATTGGAAGCACAGTGTGAGAAATGTGCCCCATCTGACCCTGCCACACCAGGGTAAAATGCTATAGGCATGCAACAGAGCAGCATCGGGAGCAAAGCAATGAAGTCCTGGGGGAATACCCAAAATAGACTTCAGGACCATGGCATGGCACTCCATCAGACTCAACTAGAAAACGCACCTAAAGGTCAACAAACACACCTTGAACTATTTATAAGCTTTTCTTTTTGTCATTGGTTTGTGTGCGTGTTATTGTTGTTGTTCTGTTATTTTGTTTTCTTTTGTTGATTTGTCTGTCTTGTTTTTGTGCTTAGTATTGTCTCTGCATGTCTATCTAGATAAGACAAGCAGGATAAACAATCCAGAGGACAAAACAATGGGACTAACAGTTCCAGGGGGACACTGAGAAGGGGAGGCAGGAGAAACAGAGAGGGATGTCAACCAACCCAGGGACAGGGGAACAACAAGTGATCTAAAATCAATGGCATGGAGAGGTGGGTGTAGGATGCTTGGTAGGACTTAATCAAGGGCAATGTAACCGAGAGGAATTACTGAAACCTGAATGAAGCCTGAACATCATAGTGGGACAAAAGGAAAGAAAAAGTTAATAGAAGAAAGAACTAGGAGGCAAAAGACATTTATGGAGATCTAAATACAGGCATGTGCATTTGTAAATATGTATAAAGATAGGGAAATAGATCTATGTACATATATTTATATGTTAAGTATTAAGTTAGCAGACATTGGACCTCTACTCAAGTACTCCCTCAACACAAGAACAGTTTGTTCTAGTAACCTTGTATTCCATGATGTTCACCTTCCTGACAATGGTCACTGATGACAAAATGGATGCATACTCAAATATGGTGAAGAAAGCTGATGGTGCCCATCTATCAAAAGATATGTGTCTGGGGTCTTAAAACGTTGGGGATAAATAAGTGGTCATTTGAGAAGCTTCTTCCACATGGAAGAAGCACACCAGCCTGTGTGATCACGAGGTGTCAATAGGATCAGATATCATGCATCAAATACCCAGAACAAAGAAATCATATCAATGTGAATGAGGAGAATTGAGGAGTGGAGACCCAAAGCCCATCTGTTGACAATTGGACATCCCCTTACAGAAGGGTCATGGGAAACATGAGCCAGTCAGGGTACAGTATATCTCCAATGAAACAAACAACTTCCCTCTAGTTCTTGAATGCTTCCCCCCAACACTATCATGACCCCAATTCTACCTTACAAATATGGCTAAACCAGAGCATGTACACAGGAACAGATAAGAACTGGAAACTCGGGGAATCCAGGACAGATAAAGCCCTGACCAATAATTAGAGTAACAATACCAGGGGGGAAGAAGAAGGTTGGGGGAGAGAGGAGGAACCAATCACAATGATCTACATATAACCCCTTGCCAGGAGGACAGACAACAGAAAAGTGGGTGAAGGGAGACACTGGACAGTGTAAGACATGAAAAATAATAATAATTTATATTTTAGCAAGGGTTTCTAAGGGTGGGAAGGTAGGGGAAGGAGGGAAAAAATGAGGAGCTGATACTAAGGGCTCAAGTAGGAAGAAAATATTTTGAAAATGATGATGACAACATATGTACAAATGTGCTTGACACAATGAATAGATATATGGAATGTGATAAGAGCTGTATGAGCCCCAATATAATGATAAAAAGGAAGCTAAAACCTAAATAATAAATAAAATAGAGCAATTGTATATTGAGGAAACATCCCAGTCCAGTCCGGATCAAGTCCATAAGTCCAATATTAGCCCTATATTTTATACCAGTGTATAAATTCCTCTTCACTCATGCAAAACATGAAATAACTCCAAATGCAGGAATTTCACAGGGCAGTGGATGGAAAGTATTGTGGATCCAGTGGCAGTAGAAGCATCTCAGCATTGGCATGGGTCTCCACATGGCTCCTCCAGCTCCAGGGCTCTGGCTTCATCAATATAGCTCCATGTGGCTTGTCAGCAAGAAGCTGAAGCAGAGAGAGAAAGTGCCCCGCCTCCCGGGAGGAAGAGAAGAAGTCCCAGAGTCCCCAGGTCATGCCCACACAGAGGCCTCATTGGCTATGACCTGATCAATAGGTTAGGCTGTACCCCTTCACTCAAGTTGACAGGAAATTATGTAACTGCCACACTCCTCAACTGAATAGGATTTCAATTAAAAATAAATACCGGAGCATATCTGGGCTACTAAAATGCACATAACTCTTGTCTCCCCTCTGGGCCTCACTCAGCCTAAAGCAAATAAGTAAGCCTACGGTTATCTCCTTTTGAGTGGTGGGGGGAAATTGGACAGAGAAGAGTAAACGCTCTTGCTGTTTCTATCAAACTATCCCAAATTGCAAATAGTCCATTGATTGGCATGTATAAATAAGTATCAGGATGGCTAAATGCATTGGCAGAATTCATAATTGCAAGATCTAGACTGAAATTCGTTTCTTTTTCTGTAAAAAGCTTCCAAATTAATGAAAGCAGCTATGAACTGTAAGGTAATAAACCCTGACTTGCTGATAACAAAGCCTTTTGGTTGAGAATTTAACACCCTGCTATTTTATAGTCCCCCGAATGAATACAGTTATGACGTTCTTTCAAAAGTTGTTCTCAGAGACCAATTCAGGGATTCAAGTCACTCATGCCACAAAGCTGTTTTCTATTCATACTTGCTTAAAATTGCGCAAGAGAATAATTGGTGTGTTTCTTTCCTCTTGTGGTTAAACATAACCCTGCTATAAGTTAATAAAAGTGAAGATACCTTATTCATATTCCAAAGGCAGTCTGCAGCCCTGAAGTGCCTATCACTTCTACCTTCAGTCAGAACAAGTTAATCTAACATCAAATATGGACCACTGGGGTGGCCTAAAACTTCACACTGGGCTTTCATAACAATCACCAGAAAAGGCAGAAGTACTCCCAATTACTATCTCCACATCAGGAAAGGAATAAAGAGGGGTGGAATATTCTAGGGCATTTCTGTGAAGCAACTCTTCTGGTCTCTTGATTCAAGGACAAAAGCAGAATATACTGCCCTCTTCCTACCACCACCACCACCACCCCCGATTAATACATGTCATAAAATAGTCAGCATATGATCGTCCTGGGCCACCATTCATTGGGCAACCTCCACTTTAGCAAGCCTGATGTCCTTCTCCAGGGACTGGTCACTTCTGATAACATGTCCAAAGTACATGAGATGAAGTCTCCCCATCCTTGCCGCCATGGACCATTTGACTGTACTTCTTCCAGGGCATGTTTCTTTGTTGGTTTGTTTTGACACTTTAATTCTTTTTAAATTTAAGACAATTAAACATTTGTTCACTCAATGATATTTCTCTAGTACATGTGGGAAACAGCTCTCTCCCAAGTTGCCTCCCCCAAATATATGCCAAACTTAGCTGCTTGCTGCACGTGGCAGATGACTATACACTTGGAGGTCAACAGAAGAAGGTCAGGGGTTATTCTCCCTAAGAGCTAACAGCCACCTAGAGCAAGAAGTCACCACTGTTAATCCCACACCAAGTAGGGCCCACTCCCTTCTGATAAGGATAATAGTTGACTGTTTCCTTGTAGGAGACCCCAGAAAGGTCAAGCCCACTCAAGGGTGGCCAAGGTTAGGCCGCCATCATGAATCTAGGGTCCGCCCTTCTTGTCACATGTATGCCTCTAGTTCCTCCCTTCCTATCATGTGTACTCCCCTAGCACCTCCTCTTCTGTTACACCTATGCCCATTGTACACCCCCTTCTATTACTTGTATACCGACTATACTGCCCCTTCCTGTGATGTGTGGTTACCTGCAATCACACCCCACTCAGTAGATATAACCCTTGGTTAGCAATAAACGAGGTCTTCGGCAGGCAGGCTGTCTCCGTCCCATCTCGCCTTGGCCCATTCTGTGCGTGGACCTGGCTGGTAAGATCGTGGCCATCCAGGAGGTGAGCATGCTACCATGAATTGTGTCTGACTCCATTACTTCAATCTCTCTTCTATCTCTCATGCGCTCTATGACTTTACTATAATCTTTACTTATTATCACTGTACAATTGCGCCTACCGGACCCATGATGATTCCCCCACAAGTGCCTATTATCTGTCAGGCACAGAGGTAAGGATGGGGGTCTAGAGGACATAAAAAAAAGAGAGAGAGAGAAAAGGCCTCTGCCATCCCGTTACTTACATTTAATTGATGGACACGAGCAGATGAAGCGCATAAGAAACCATTTCTTCAAATTCTTGTTTTTATAGCCTTAGATCCTTTGGAAGGTTCTATCGCCACAAGCATGCCTACTGGACACCATGCAGGACAGGCTGAGTCGGGATCACGGAGGAGTGACGAGGAGGTAGGAAGTAGACCTGAAGGTTATCGCACTCTAGAAGCGAAGTGAAGAAAACACTTCAAGAAGACGACCGTGATCAACTGAGTCCAGTGCTGCTGGGAGAGTAAGAAAACCCATAATCAGCATTGGCTTGACAAGGTCATGATCATTCAGGAAAACGTGAATACAATGAGCAAGACATCATTTTTTAGGAATTTGGAAATAAACGAAAGCAAGTGAAGCCGTAATTAGGGGAACCACTGGATTCGAGAGAAGAGCGGTTTTAAAATGGATATTAAAAATAGAAGTTTGGAAAAGACATTTCCCCATGTTCAATGAATGTCACTGACTCCGTCTCCTTTGATTTCAGCTCTCCCTCTCTGTGTGTTTTCCTCTCTGTGCGTTCTCTGGCCGTGGAGTGGACGGCTCCTGGAAGAGTACACAAACAGAGAAAGGTGTGGAAGCTCCATGTGTGTGGATAGGCTTGCTGGTTGGTTTGGCGTACCAGCGTGGGCTGGTATCGGTGTAACCTGGTAACCGTTGCTCCTAGGCAATGAGCTGGAGGTTCAGGCTGAGCATCTCAAAGATCAGTGTGTAGGCAGTCAGTTAATCTCCCTCTTCTCAGGAAGACATTCACTTCAGTCCTCCCTCATGTTTGGTGTCCCTGAATCCAGGGATTTCTTGATCCAACTAGCTGATAATAACTTCCTACACTGATTTCAGCATGAGAGAGAGACCAGATGGGGGACGGAATTGGGGTCTCTAATGAAACTCTTTTATAAGCTCTCAAATGGGTATCCATTTTTCACCCTCATTCTGGGAGATACCTGGGGGTTCTGAGTTCCAAGCTTTTATAAGAAAAAGTCAGCAAGGAGAAAAAAGTTATTAAGACATAATAATAGTGTTATATGATGCATGCTACTCAAGACAGGCAAAAATGCCTCCCTCTATCCGTGTAGTTTAATGGAGACATTATGGAAAGACTACCTTTAAATGAGTATGTATCCTCATCTGTTATAAATTGGATTATGCCCGCCCATAAATATGTGCTGCAAATCCTTATCTCTAGGCCTCTGGCTATGATCTCATGTGGGAATGGCTTGTCTTCTATGTTAATGAAGCAAGATTCATGTGGGCTGTCTTTTGAGCCAGTCTCTTTTGAGATTTAAAAGAGATTCAAAAAGTGAGCAGACCAGGAACAGGCATGGGAATAGTGATACCAAAAGGGTAGGGGAAAGGGGAGGTGGCGGGGAAAGGAGGGGAGAAATGGGGAACCGATCGCAATGATTGGCCTATCACCACCCCCACCTCCCCTTCAATGGGAAGAACAACCGAAACCATGGGGGAAGGGAGACAGTGGTCAGTGTGAGACATGGAGACAATAATAATTTATAATCTATCAAGGGGTCACGAGGGTGGGGGAGGGAGGGAGGGAAAAGAGGAGCTGAGATCAGGGGCTCAATAGAAAGTAAATGTCTAGAAAAGAATGCTGACAACATATGTACAAATATGCCTAATACAATTGGTGTATAGATTGCAATAAGAGTTTTAAGAGCCCCCAATAAAGTGATCTTTTAATAAAAAAAAATGTTTTAAGTGAGCAGAGGAGGCATGGGCTAAGAAGTGAGATGTAGTCATTTAATATGGCCTTTCCGCCCTACTTCCTTGTATGATGTACCATAATTCTGGGCTCAGTGTCTGTGACTATGATTCCATTTGGAGAGAGTTCTCAGGTTCAGGACTAAGGCGGGGTTACATCCTGACCTTAGTACAAGGGGTGAAGCAAGTCGCACCCTCATGGCATCTTTAAGACTACTGTTGTAGAAGGTGGAACTTAAGATGGCATCCTTTGCGTTCCTTGGGAATGTGATCAGCTAAAAGGCAAAGCGCACCTTTATCAGTAAATCAGAGCTATCTGGGACACAGAGAACAACTGCAGGGCTATTTGGATGGGCACATCCAAGATCTCTTTCTGGAGTGGCCACCGAGACCAGATGCACCAGAGGCTATGGCAGTGCCAAGACTAAGGAGTTCCTTCTCTTCATACGGCCTGAGACTATGGACCTGGGGGACAGAGCGACAGGCAAACTGGCTTCCTGGCTCATGGAGACAAAGACCAAAGGACCGCACATGTGGCTGAGAAACAGAGCAGCTACGCAGTACTAAGAACAAAAGGCAGGGTGGCAGGTGGGCTTTCTGGACCGTAAGAGGGATAGGAGGAAAGGTTGCTAAGCAACACGCATCAGAGAGATGAGTATGGAAGATCAGAGGCATAAGTCTGACTTGACCAGTTGTTTGTTCATATCAGGGTGTATCTCAGAGGTGTTATGTCATTGGAGGTCACCCTCTTGAAGTTGTGATGCTGATGCATTTTGAACAGAGCTTTGAGTTCTTCAATGACTCTCCATGTGACATCAGGCATAACCTTTAGATTTTCCATTTGCGGAAAAAGAAGTCGTCTCAGCCTCCAAGATGCTATTGCTTTGCTTTGCAAACTCTGGGTTCCCTCCTCCATCCACACCTAGGACTGCGTCCAGTGTGCGAGGTCTTTTTACACAGATAGGGTATTTTATCGTATTTTCAGTAGAAGTCCACTCAGCACCTTAAATTCCCACGTAACAGTTTTAAACAGCCTGTTTAGTGACACCAGTGACATTTCTCACAGTGTGTCAGTATAACCTTGAACTAATCTGGTTCCGGCGCTCCAGTTTCCCAGTCACCTGGTCTTTCCTTCTTTGCTTCAGTGTAGTTGCTGACCTTTCAATCGCGCGTAGATGTGTGTGTGTGTGTGTGTGTGTGTGTTGTGTTTGCTGTTGTTGTTTAATAGAGCTCTGTACTCAGATCATCTTTATTTTGTGTGGCAATCTGTTATTTCCCTAAAACAATGAGAATCGTTTCAGGGCAAGGTTTAAAGAGTATCGCAGAGTGATCACCTCGGGGAGTCCACTAGTCTCAACTAGTCACGCATTTCTGGCTTTGGGAGTTTTATTTTAAGAATTTCAATTCTATTCTCTCTTTTTCTTCCATTTGATTAGTGTCCACAAATCCATAAAGTCTTAACAAAAATCCAGATTCTGGGTCATGGTACTAACTTTGCAACAGGAATGTGGTTTAGGAATCTGTCTGTACCCAGATGATATTTTTGTTCTCACTAAATTTTGAGAATCACCCACCCCTCCATGGACTACTTAATTAAATCCTTTTTTTTCCCAATGAAATGTCATCAACATAAAGACCTTTCAATTTTGTTATTCTTCTCACGTGGCCAGTTTCCAGTCGTTGCTGATGGAAAAGAGAAGCAAGTGAGTGCATGATGCTCAGGTTCCCCTCCTCGCTTAACACGCCTCTGTAAGGTGGTTTATATTCCCTGATAGACATAGCTTTGCTTTTCTGTAACCTACCCACCTGCAAAGTGAAGCAAGCAAGTAGTGCTTGCTTTTTGGATCAGACCTGCTCTCTATATGTCTGCTGAAGCCCATTTCCTAAAATAATGACCAATAGAGTGAAGACATAGCAACAGTCAACCAATTAATCAAATACTGACCTCACTCCTTTAACATCTGCCTACTTCAGTAAACCATCACCCCTATCAACCCATGGCCCTTCAGTCACCACCACATATGGCTCTGCTCATTCTGTGTAATTAAGAGAGTTGATTTATCTGAAGCACAGAAAAAAATGAAAGTCAACAGTGACTGGGCCAAAATGAGACCATGGACTCTATCTAGCCACTCAATTCCGACAAATGGTATGTCCTTAAGGTGAATGGTTTAGTTCTCTTAGCCTAGCATAATTAAGCTGTGCTCATCATTCATCAACTTCCAAATTAATTTATCTCCCGAAGATGCTGTTGTTATTTGAGGTAGGTAGGATCCTCTGTGATTGGAAGTGTGAATCAGCTCATTACTGGCATTCTTTCTTATATGATCTACTCCTCCTCAACTGGACCCCTGTGGGATTTGACTTGAGAGTTGGACCCACTCCAGAGCACTGACACAATGAAGCCTAAGTACCTTCAGTGTCCGGGACTGGATCCTGGGATCTGGAAACATGGTATAGCTATACTTTCAGTGCAGCTATAACTAGCTAGAACCTGAGACTTCAAAGAAGCCGGGGGTAGTTTCCTCCTAAATTGTCCGATGCAAGCACATTTTTCAACCATCTAGACTTTGCACACTAGGCCCAATTATAATCCTGAAAGGTAGGCATCATCATCATCCTCTTCAATATAACTCAGGAAGGTGGGCATCACCATCAGGTAGACTTTATGGAGGGGCAAAGGGGATTAAGTAATTTGTCACGGCCTGCACATGCTAATGTTGGATTTCCCCCCAGCTCTTCTGGCTCCCATTTCTTTCTTTGAAATGAAATAAGCCATTAATCCCTAGGAGACCCAGTTTCAGGATGGTATGGCATTCAAACACACATGCTCTCTCTCTAGGAAATAAAGGTCATTAAACATAATCCCAGTTTCTATTCACTTGAAGAATATTAAAGGGAATCTAATCCATGATCCATGGAGACACTATTTAAATTAAACACCATTGCTCTTTGCATCAATTTTCTCACATACTAATTTGCTCCCCAGCTCCACCTCGCTCAGCTTGCCACATATGCTGCCTACCCAGGTTTGGCACTTCTCACTTCCCTTGGTCTGTAGTCACCTCCTCACGGTCAGTGAGCCCTGGAATGCCACCCTTACTTATCAGCCACCCCCCGTCTCTCCAGAGGCTCCAGGATCTGCCCGCACTCCAGAGGCAGAGGCCCTTAGAGCCTCCCGGGTTTGCTAGTTTCTTCTCTTACCCTACT
This sequence comes from Tenrec ecaudatus, assembly GCF_050624435.1. NCBI lineage: Eukaryota > Metazoa > Chordata > Mammalia > Afrosoricida > Tenrecidae > Tenrec > Tenrec ecaudatus. The sequence goes on along the minus strand of NC_134533.1, from coordinate 100,555,375 downwards.
TTTCTACAAGGAATAATCCTGGGCAATTTTATGTCAGTAAATTAAAAGCTATACCAAATTACATATCTGATTGTTCATGTATACTTGTATCTTATTCCTGTGTGGTGGGAAGAAAGACATAGGCTCCTTTCAAAACTCAAAACAGATTTCCTCCTACAGGAAAAGCAAACTATCTTTGCTCAGGAAGACAAAAAACCCTGGATATTCCATTTGGGTTGCAGAGAGACGGTCCTGAGACGGACTGAGCTAGACCCCATAATGCATCCCCGGCTTTTATGCGATTAAAAGACCACTAAACCAAGGCACTGCTGAGCGTTTTAAAGAATCTGACAGCATGTGTGGAACCCATAAGATGTCATGTCTTCTAATACTGAAGGAAACCCCCTAAGTCCTGGTGTTGTTGTTTGTTTGTTTGGGGGTTGTTTTGTTTTGGTTTTGATAAATGCATAGGATGCAAGTATTCCCACAGATCTTGACTCTGGTCCTCTAGTGCAGGAGTCAATGATTAAGGCACTACCATTTTATTGGGAGGTGCGAGACCAGGCTATGTGAGGGTAAGGGGAAAAAGCAAAAGAAGGATGCAGAACAGTACAGTGAAATGCATCGCCACATGGGCGACTGGCTTAGAGTAAGCTGCAGAGACTCAGCAGGCAGCATATACACTGGGCATCCAGGAAAGAAGTACCGACTGCCACACTCTAGGAAGAGAGAGGAGAAAAAGATGTGAATCTGCCCAGGCCAAAAACCCATTGTCCTCTTGTCAATTCCAACTCAGGGCAATCCTCAGGACAAGGTAGAATGCCCTCACTGCCTGTGGCCCCTACTAAAGCCACCCTTACTGACTGATGCTGTTATCTTTACAGAAGCAGCCTGCCACACCTGTCTACCTCAGAGCAGCTGGGGGATCTGAACTGCCAACTGTTCAATAAGCTACTAAGCGCTTATTGTTTTTCCCTCCCTCTTTGCCTGCTTCCCCTTGGTTAACATTTCCCAGCTGGCAAGCTAACGACTCGAAGCTTCTGAGTTGCATCTTTGGGTCCTTAGCAAGCAGATTCATATGCAATGAACCTTCTGTGACATTTTATCCAAATCCAACCATGGCCTGGCACAGATGGGATGCAATCAGAAGTGGAGAGATACCCCACTTTATATTCTTACTACTAGCTTGAAAACAAACCAGAAGTAGCTTTGAAAGTTATTTCTATTTATTATAGGATACTTTCCCATAACAAACAATTCTGGACTTCAGTATAGATCACAGGAGTCCTGGTGGAATAGTGGGTTGTCCTTTGGGCTGCTAAACTCCAGGTCAGTGGTTCAAACTCACCACATACTCAACAGGAAGGAAACAAAACTTTCTGCTCCTGAAAGGTTTACAGCTTTGGAAACCCCAAAGGGCAGCCCTGCTCCACGCTATAAGATTGTTATGAGTAGAAAACAACCCAATGGCAGTGAGTGCTCCGTTATTGTGTTATGGGTGTATTTAGTATATACTAAACATTCCTATTAGTACATCCAACGTCTGTCTCTCGGTGTGTCATGCTGTAGTGGCCTGCAGCTTGCTATGATGTTTGAAACGATGCCACTGGTTTTTCAAATGTCAGTAGACTCCTCCATGATGGGCAGTGGAGCTTCTAGACTAAGACTGGGAAGAAGGAGATGAACATCTTTTTCTGAAAATAATTAGCCAGTGACAAGCTCAAGAATCCCAGCAGAACCAGAAGGTGAGCCTCTCACATTTCAGGGCACTCAAAATCAAACTGGGAAAGAGGTGCCTTTTCAGGAGTCCGTTTTAAGGAAATAGATGGAATAAATTTTAGGAGCCTTCATTTTCTGACTTTGCATTACTCAAAAAGAGATGAAAGAGCTATGAATACCCATGAGTATTAGCAAAATGGAATACATATAGGAGCTTATAAAACAGTGAACATATGAATTCGATATCCTAAGCATTGGTGAATTAATATTGGCTGGTATTGGCCACTTTGAATGAGTCAAGCAAATGGTCTACTATGTCGGAAATGACAAATTAGAGAGGAATGGTGTCACATTCATCATCAAAAATAATATTTTCTAAATTTAATTTAGTTATTTGTTTAATAGTTTTAGTTGCATATACATCACATATCATACAATTTAATTGTTCAGTCATATTAAGAAAGAGTAGTGTAATTATCACCATAATCTATTTCAGCACATTCTCTGCTTATACTCAGTGTTGTCTCCAGATTTCCCCCTAACCTCTCCTGCATGCCCCTAGATAATGATTACCCAGATAATGTCTCTGGAGGTTTACCTGTCCTGGATCACATGTACAAAAAATCATACAAAACACACAGAGGAAGCAAACATTCAAAAACCAACAATGACTAGAGAAGACATAGAAAACCTCAATCTAAAGGAAAAACAGAATATATTCCATTGTAAACAACTTTAAAATGGGTCACAATGGAGATCAAATGATAAGGTTTTAGATATTAACCTAGCAGCATCTGCCATAATTGACTGTACAGCGCTCTCTGTCTGAGATCAGGCTCTTCACATCCCTGGACGATGGCCAGAGGGGACTCATCAGAGGCTTAATCCATGTGGGGACACTGCAAATGCATTTGGGGCTTCCACTCTCTATAGTCTTCAGTAGACTACAGTCTTCGGTAGACTGGGTATTTTATCATTTAAACTCTGAAATCATTCCCTTGGTCTGATTTGGATTTTATTGTTTACAATCCTTGGATCACACAGGCTAATTTGCTTCTTCCTTGTGAATGTATCTGACATCCTCCTTAGATGGCTGCTTGTTTGAAGATAAGCCTTGGAGACCCCAGACATGATTCTTTTTGATAGCCAAGCACCAACGGGTTTCTTCACCACACTTTACTGTGGCACCTGTACCTGCAGTGATTTCTTCATTAGAGCAAGGATCGAGGAGGGCCATGTCATAAGAACGAATGGTTCTTAGATTGGGGCTAGAAGTAAGTGTGAACCCAAAATTTATTCATATATATCTATGGTTTATATATGTCTCTTAATACTTTTAGAAATATTATCATTTTATGAGAGAGAACATTATAAATCATTTTCCTGGGCTATAAGGTAATCCTGTGTCTAGTGCCATTAATTTAGCCAATGGTATAGAATTTAAAACAGTGTTGAGAAAAGAAAATTGTAGAAGTAGAGGCCAACTACAAATCACAATGCATGAGTTTCTGACTATTTACACAAACAATGGGGGCTGGTGGTAAGGCAAAACTTTCAGGAATCCTCATGTACAGGGGCAGATGTATGTTTACCACACTACCACATGTCACAGGAAAGAGAGACAAGCAGTAAAACAGTAAATACATGGTGGTCACCATTCATTGCACACCCTCGAAGCAAGCAATCTGAACCAAAGTTCAACAGCCTCCCCTTCCATGACCTTGGGAGGTCCATCATTTGCTTCTCCTCATATCAGCCCTTCGCACTAGGCATTTCAGCCTTAAGTCCAAAGGTTTATGTCAGTTCTTCTACAAGTGGGTTTAAGGTAAGGCCCAGCTCATTAGTGGGGTTTCCACATCAAATCCTTCTGGTGTGACCTCTGAAGAATGTTTTATGCTTTGAAAGGACCGAGTCTACAGTTCCAGTAGTCTATCTATAATACATGACCTGGGTCACCAAGGGCTGGGTAGAAATTAAGTCACAAATGTCTGGTTAGGAACATAACACCAAAGGTATTCCTCCCTTGGATTCTGTATAAGTATTGCTGAGCAGGTTCCCCCACAATAGGGTTTGCTCCAGCCAATTTATCTACCAATAGAAGTAAAGTACATATGCATGTCCTTCTCCCCCGATCTTGGCTTAAATTTCCAGTAGGAGAGTCTGATTATTTGGGGTGACCGTAGCACAGTGTTGTATGTCAGCATCTGAATGGGTTCTCCCTCTCCCCTTACCTTGAAAAACAGATTCCAACTGAGGTGAGGCCCTCCTGCCCAAGTGATTGTTAAGATATAATATAAAGGATAGGATTTATGTTGCATCGGCACTAGGCAGGCTCTCTACCTCATTGCTTGGGAGACCTAAGTAGGAGATTCCCTGACCTGGGAGCAGAAGCCTCTCTTTGTCTTGGTGTTTATTCTTCTAGAAGTGGAATCATTTCAATATTTGTCTTTTTGTGCTTGATTAACTTCACTCAACACAATGGTTTCCAGTCCATCCATGTCATGAGGTGTCTCGAGGTTTTATCCCTGGAAAAGAACACTTCAAGATCTATTCAGTGGTGCCCTGGCAGCCTAGTGAATTACTTATTGGACTGCTAGCTGCAAGGTTCCGATCCACCAGCCACTTCAAGGGAGAAAGATGAGGTTGTCTGCTCTGAACAAGTTTGCAATATTAGAAGCCCCGGGAGCAGTTCTATTCCACTGCGTTTAGTCAGTGAGTCAGAATCTACCCAAACGGCAGTGTGTGCCTGTGCTTTCCATTTGATGCTGAAGTATAACACCGTCAGTGACAGTGCATGGGTATCTATTCACCTACAGGGAAGACCAATTAATATGACCATTACTCAAACTTGCACACCAACCTCTAGTGCCAAAGATGAAGAAATCAAAGATTTTAACCATTTTCTGCTATCTGAATCGACAACAGATAAAATCACGGAGCCATTGATTGTCTGTCCTGCTTTCCACACCTGGCTTCGTTCTGATGAAGATATTGTACGTATCCATTGTCTCAGTCCACCGATGTATTTGACTGAATGTCTATGTAATCCATCAGAAGAGATCTAGGTGTTTTTTATCATGTTGTTGAAAGGGGTATTGAAAACAAAAAGTTATTGGTCTTGCAAAATTCTGTTATGCAATTTCTGGAGCCCTATGAAATATGATCATACTTTTCCATAATTTGAAATTGTAGTGAGTATCAACACATTTTGATAGCATGTTTGATCAATTTTAGACTGTAGAAGTTGGTAAAAATTTCCAATTTCCTCATCTTTGAAATGAGTGGCCAGTAAGTAAATTTGAATACTGATTGCATTGCCTAGTCTGCATTTCAGGATAGATCTTGAGACACTCTTTTAAATAATGAAGGATTAGGAGTTCTCCGGTGGCACAGTGGTTACATGCTAGGGTTCTAACTACAGGACCCAGTTAGATAATGAATTATGCAAATCTGTCCATTTTAGCTCACTAATCTTTACACAATCTATTCTATTTTTGATGACTTTCAATCTTCCCAGACTCATACTTTGTACATTGCTTGCTCTGATGATTAATAGATGTTTGCAGCCATTTCTTATCATTTTCATTTATGCCAAATCAGCAATGCATTGCTCCATCCAGCTCACGGAGTCATTAAGGTCAATGCCACTTTGGGGAGGCAGACCTTCCTTGGGGGAATTTTGAGTGCCTTTTGACCTCAAGGGTTCACCTTCTGCACTATATAAGACAGTGCTTTACTGCTGTTTCTACAGTTTTCAGTGGCTACTTTTTCCCACTTGAACTATCTTTTCCTTCTTCCTTGTCTGAGTCAGGGAGTTCCACTGAAACCTGTTCACCAGGAATGGCCCTGCTGGTATTTAAGTATGGATGGCACAGCTTTCAGCATCACCAGCCACAGGCAAGCCAACACAGTCTCTCAAACTGACAGCCGAGTGGTGGCTGTTAGCATGCTGCTTACAAATAGCTCCTGAAGGATTGCTTAATGGAATTAAATGGTGCCTCCTATTGTGTTATTTGAGACAGCAAATCAGAGAGGTTCAACCAACCAGTAGTTAATAACACTTTATGTATTAGATAAGAGCAATGGTTCTGGAGACAGATTGCCTAAATGTGTGCTTTCCAGGTTGGTAACCCCTGGCCAAGTGTGTCAATTGAGCCCTTAAAAGAAGGCTAGTATGATGGAAGAACGGAGTTGTTTGTTTGTTTATTTCTCAGTTCATTTATTAGAAACTCTCAAATGCATTAGGAAACTGAGAGCATGGTAATTGACCTTCAATCATAAATGTTTCAAAATGTAGATACAGATGTTACTAGTTATCTTACAGTACTATCTAGCACTGCTAGATATAATCAAATGGAATCATTTTCTGTTAGGAGCTCAGGCTCCAGCTACAGGGGAAGACATCTCTGTGTCAACTCTGCGGGAAGAGCGTTGTCTCCTCAGCTTCGAGTCATTGGCCCCAGGAGGTGGCATGGCATCTACTTCCATCTCACCTGCTTGCTTAGATCCGAAATGCTGAAGTTACAGTTCTTTGGTCAGGAGGACCTCTCTCTAGACAAGGCTCAAGGTCTCTGCTCCTTTGCATTTCAGCCACTCAACCTCTTGACCCAGGCCTTCTTGGGAAAAGTGTAACAAAGCGCCTTCAATGCTACTGATAAATGTTCAAACGAGCACTCCATTCTACATCTCAGTGCAAAGGCCTTCGGCTCTAGCACCCTCCATCAGTCAACAAAGTTAGCAACTTCTTTAAGTGTCTGGAGATATCCCCTACAAAGGAAGCCTCCTGTCCAAAAGCTTGACTTGCTCTGTGAGTTGTCAGTTCACCGCTCTTTCCCATGCCACGCTCTTTCCCATGCCATTGGCGCTGCTGGCCCACACCTTTGTCACTCCTCCAGGGCCACAGCTGGGCCTCCTGAACCGAAGAGGTTCAATGTTGAAGGATCTTGGGGTCCAAAAGACAATCTCCACTCCTGGGTCTGCTTTCTTTCTTTAATTTTTTTTCCCAAAAATTCTTTATTGGGAGTTAATATAGATATCATATCATTCCATCACAAAAGCAGTATTTTATAATTGCTGCCCCAATCAGTTTCAAAACATTCTTTTCCTTCATGAACTGCTTGACATCACCTCCCTTTTTGCACCCCCACCCCCACCACTGTACCACCCAGAAACCCTTATTCTACTTGCTGTCCCTATAGGTTCTTCAATTCTGGGTTTCAGATACCAAAAAACATATAACAGAAATTCAAGAGCATGCCCCCTAATGACATAACACATCTGTGATAAACCTCAATATGAACACACAAGAAACAAAGAAATACAGGAAATGTTGAAAACCAGATCACGCCGAACATGCATCAGAGGGGGTTGAACTGGCCAGGCTTTAACCATTGAGGTCAGGTTTATCATTCCCACCTTCTATAGGCATCTCTCCAATGCACTCTATTTGGTAACCACTCTCCTCCCAGCCCTCTATATGGATACAGGGAAACCACCAGAGGCTTATTTCCTATGTAGATCCCACAAATGTGTCTTGGGCTCCCAGTCATCTCTAGCCTTCTGCATACCAGATTCTCACAATTTAGGCTCTAACACATTTCCTCCTGCTACTTCAGATTATATGATTTATAATCCTTTGAGGACTGATGTTGGTGTGCTTCTTCTTTGTGGAGTTAGTTGACATCTCACGTAGATAGCTGATTGTTTGGAGACAAGCCTTGAAGACCCCAGACCCTATTTTATCTGATAGCCGGGCACCATCCAGTTTCTTCACCACACTTTGATCTAGCAAACATCTTCTGTGTTCCCTTCCTGAGGGCGACTATGGAGCAGGGCCCCATTATAAGAACTAATTGTTATTAAGTTGGAGCTAGAATTTAGTACAAGCCCAAAACCCATTCCTGGATCTATGCTTTGTTTGTTTGTTTTGCTTTCCTTTGGTTCCCTTTCAGGATTTCCTTGTTAATTTGTGGTGGCGGGTCCTATGTATCACGCCCTGAGGATATAACAATCTTCCCTTACTACTGTCTTTGATTAGCCCCTGGTACAAATTTAGTAAAGCCCTATTGAGAGAGGGGCTGACTCCATACCTGAATTATTCACTTGTAAAGAATCAATGCTTTCATGACTAGATGCTATTTACCCAAACAATGTGGTTAATTGTCAGGGAAATTTTACAATAAAATTCACTGAGATTGTCAGTCACAGGTTTTCCAGAATAATACATATCTTAATACAGCATGTAGGGCATGGATGTAGCATGAATTGTTCTTTTTGTATCTCAAGGACATTAATTTAAGACAGACTTCATAATAATACCTCAAAAACATAACAGAAATGTACATTCCAAAGGGAATTGATAAATAATACTTAGAATTTGTAATATATATTTCTGAGGGACCTAAATTAATTCATTATACAAATCAAGTATTTCTAATGAAAATTTGATTGGAGATATTATTTAAGTATAAAATATTAACCATAGTTGAAATATTTATGATTAAATGAAATACTAGATATTTTATTTATACTTGTTTACAGAGGAGTCCTGGTGGCAAAGTGGTTTTGCGTTGGGCTGCTAACTGCAAGGTCAGAAGTTCAAAACCACCAGCTGCTCCATTGGAGAAAGACAGGACTTTCTGCTTCAGTAAAGAGTTACAGTCTCAGAAACTCACAGGAGCATTTCCCTCTAGACCTATAATGTTGCTATGAAGCAGCATCGACTCAGTGACAGTGAAAATATTGATTACATATTAAAACCATATTTTGGATTCATTGACTCAAATAAGAGATTATTATATTATTATAATAAATTTCATGTTTCTCCTTTTCTGTTATTGGATACTGTATATATATATATATATATATATATATGGATAGTTCCTACTTTATTTCTATAGGATATTGCTGGCCTAGATTCAAATTTTGAATTACCACATATTATATGTGTCACTTTATATTTTCCTACCTCTGCTCCCAAAATCATTAAATTGGTCATAATATTAGTATATACATATGGCAGAGTATTAAATTAATTAGCACATTAATGTGTAAAGAGACTTTGGCACATGATAATCTATCAATACTGATATTATTACATTTTAATAAATTTCAATGTATCATGTATATGACATTTTTATTGATATTTGGCAGAGATTTGAAAAACACATAAATATGAGGATTGCTACACTTAGCATTTTAAATGTGTAAGGATTTTGGAAGGACATTATGGTTGTCATTTAGTTTAATAGCCTTAGGAGATTCTCTATTTCTCTCTCTCTCTCTCTCTCTCTCTCTCTCTCTCTCTCTCTCTCTCTCTCTCTCTCTGCTATGAAAATGTAAAGCTGTGTGTCTGAGGGAGTGATGTATTTCACCCAAGCCTCAATAAGTGTCACCGTGTTTCAGTTTTCTTCATTAGGAAAGGTGTCTATTGCAATACAAAGTGGTATTGACATGATCATTACTACACATTTCCTTGAGGGAGGCAAGTCTTGAGACAAAGCAGCACAAGACAAAAAAACAGAGGCTAGAGGGCAAGGGGAGTCCTTCTTGGGAAGTGCTAGAGACCCAGTTCTTCCTAGGCAACTCCCTAAGCCACACCCCCAAGCAAAACTCCAATCAAGACAGCACTTATTTCCCACATTCTGAACACTGCCTAAATAGCTGCGTGGCTACAGCAATGTGAGGATTCACAGGTGAGGCAAGCACCAAGCTGCAAATGTGGCTTCTGTGATCAGAGAACTCACAGTCGTGGCACTGCTAAGCCACAGCAGAATGCACGGTCCAGTAGCTGTAAGTGCCAGATGTTGCGGACGTGCAGAGGAAGAAGCGCCAACGTCAGCCAAAGGGTGGTGAGTGTAGAGGAATGCCCCAGAGGAAGTAGCTTCGGGGCAAGTCATCTCACTGATCTAAGAGTCAGACTCAGTCAGCAGAAGGAAAGGTGTACAGTTCTAAACGGTAACACCCCTGGAATCTCTTAAAGGAGTCAAGATTACCACAGTCCAGAATCATCATTTTCCTTTTGTGCTTGAATATCTCACTCATTATCCAAAAAAAAAACAAAAACAGTTTCATCTCCTGCCTGAGAAATATCAGCTGTCAGCTACTCCCCAAGTATAGGAAACCCATGTTTTTGAAAGACAGACAGACAGAGATTTTACTTGTGTGTGTATGTGTGTGTGGGTAGGTATTTGTTTGTTGTCAATAAGCAATGATTATGAATATCAACATAAATTAAGGGCCTGCCAATTTGGCACCTAAGCAATGGGTGAAAAATTAGAAAATTGAATCAGCTGAATGAAAAACACAATGTATGTGTATGATTTTCCCCTTTAATTTATTTGAATCCATTTAAACTGAGCACTAGCTAGTTCTAAAAATCTTCTCCCCCGCCCCCACCAAGTTTTATTGGCATATAATTCATATATCATCATATAGATCTGCTTTTGTATAGAATGAATAGTTATTAAGTTGCTCTAATGGATAGCTAGATCTGGAAAGGTGTTGCTCCAAACTCAGATGCACCAGCCTATCCTGCTGGAAATTAGTTATTTTTCTTTGAATTAAGACAAATGCATTTGGAAGAGAACACATTAAAACTTAGTGACTGTAATCGCTGATGTTCATTAATATTAAATTATTAATTGAATGAAACATGAAACAGATCACAGTGGGTAGGAAGGTAATGAGGGATCTCTTGTTGTTGTTGTTGTTGTTGTTGTTGTTGTTGTTGTTGTTGTTGTTAGGTGCTGTCCAGTCAGTTCCTACTGATAGCGACACTGTGCCTCACAAAGCTAAATACTCCACTGTCCTGCACCATCATCACAATGATGCCTGAGCCCATAGTTTCAGCCACTGTGTCCACCTACCTCCTCAAGGACTTTCATCGTTTTCACTGCCCCTTCACTTTGCAAACCATGATGTCCTCCAGGGACTGGTCTTTCCTGACAACCTGTCCAAAGTATGTGAGGCAAAGTCTCACTCTCCTTGCTTCCAAGGAGCACTCTGGCCATCCAGACTTCTTCCAGACAGGCTTGTTGGTTCTTTGGGCGTTCCGTGGTTATTTACAATATCTTCTCCAGGATCACAATTCCAGTGCATCAATTCTTCTTTGGTCAATGTCCAACTTTCACACACACAGGAGGCAACGGAAAGTGCCCTGGCTTAGATCAGGCTCACCTGAGTCCTCAAAGTAACAGCCTTGCTTTTCAGTACTCAAAAGAGGTCTTGCCCAGGAGGTTTACTCAATGCAGTCCCATCAATTGATCGCTTGACTGCTGCTTCCATGAGCATTGACTGTGGAGCCAAGCAAGACCAAACCCTTGACAACTTCAACCTTTTCTCCATTTGGCGTGATGTTACTGTTGGCCCAGTTGTGAGGATGTTTGTCTTCTTTACATTGAGCTGTGATCCCTATTGAAGGCTGTGATTCTTAATCTTCATCAGCAAGTGCTTCGGGTCCTCCTCACTTTCAGCAACGTAGTTTTTACAGGTCAATAAATTGCCAGATAGCAGATCCACGGTGAGTGAAGGTGGATAAAATTAAGCAAAGCATTTGAAAGGACCCCAGAGTCTATTCCAAAAAATATACAGGGCTCAAAAAAGCAGGAGGAGGATGTGGAAATCCTGACTCTTCACAATTTATAGAAATAATGAAAATGACGCCAGTAAGCAATGGACTTCTTGACTTTACTGGTTTTCTTTCCTTTATCCCTAATAACTGATAGAATGCCTGGCACCTGGTGGGTGTGCATGGGGGCAGTTTTAAATAAATTACGGAATGAAAATGTAAACTCTCCTCTCAGCCAAAAGCAAGCATTAGTAATCGGCACGCCCTGCACTAAGAAGAAGCCTGGGTCAGTGAGCCGTGTTTCATGGCTGCACTTGGATCCACTGCAAATGACTTTATGATATTCATGAAAATAATAGCTTCAGAACCAAAGCTTATTTTTGTTCTGAAGTTTAATAATAAAATTGAAAATTAATAACTATTATTTTAATATAAGTACTCAGATGAACATTAAAACAACTTACAACCCCACCACCCAAACATTAAGCCATCCACTTCTGCAGTCATCGAAGAACAGTTTACCAACTGAGAAAATTTAAATAATGTGGACAGTTCAACCGTAAACGCCTCTGAACATCAGGGCTATGCATACTTCATACAATGTCTTCTAACGCTTGCTAGGAGGCCGTAGTGGGGACAACCCAGGATAAGCTTGACCCAAGGCCAGTCGAGATTCTTGAGTACTTCACAAGCAGTCACGATGCAAGAGAAATTGAAGAGATCCTACCCCCAAGGAGTACATGCCCCACTTCAGTGATAATTCCTGCTCCAAAAGCAAAGTGAATGTGCTAACATTTTCATAAATTTCATAAATTAGTTTAATTTGGCTCTTGATAATATCCATGTTGGATGAAGTCTTAAGTGGGAATCTTTAAATCACCCAAAGAAACATATCCAAAACATTCATTGATTTTGAGCTGATGATGATTCACAGTGACTATATAGGACAGAGTAGAACTGCTCCATCACATTTCCAAGGCTCTGAATCCTTATGGGAACAGACAGTCTCATCTTTCTCTCTCATGGCACCTGGCAGATTCAAACCAGTGACTTTGGAGTCAATGCATAGCTCACCATGCACCATCTAACGCCCCACACCCAGTGTCACTCCACAAACACAACTTACACACAGACACTCTACCACCTCTCTCTAGCACCTCTAGAAGTTGACCCAGAAGGAGCCAATGCTCCCCCTTCTGTCTACAGAATGATTTAAATGTAACTCTTTTCAGTTTCCCTGGTCCTATCAGGGCAAATGGAACAATAAAAGTAGCTCCTCTGCCTCATAAAGCCTCAGGAGGTTGTGGCTCCCATATTTTATCTGTCCCATCATGTCACAGATGAACTGCCTGAGTGATTACATGATTCCCTCTTTACGGTCACAATGAGTGTCAGAAACTAGCCTGAGTACCAGTCCAACATCTCTCCATCAGATCACAGTGGCGAAGTCTGGCTTATTTTGACAAGGCACCATGGCCACGCTTTTTGGAAATTGCACAGGCCGACAGCGCATTATTTTTCTCATAGATAATGCAGCTTCTCATGAAAGCATGTTTCTCCCTCTAAAAGTAAATGAAATGGCATCATCTTTCCATAAACTGGATTTAGTGGCATATTCTCTATGATAAACTATATGCAAATCAGAATCACCTCCCCTGCAATGCGAATGGAAGTTTACTTCTAATGTGTCATCTGTTGATGACGATTGAGTACAAATGGAGAACCATTTAGTAAGAAAATAAACTACTCAGTTCGGAGGTAACATAATACATAGCAATTTTATAAATCTCTTTCCATCTTGCCTTTTCACTAGTTTGAAAAAAATTAAAGAGGACATTTAAAATGCACTAGATAAATAGTGATATTAACAATGTCATTTTAAGTGTTACCGTGATTTGGGAAAACACAAAGAATAAAAATATACCCTGGGACTGCCAATAAAATTCTAAGAAGATGGTTTTCAGCATAGATTTCTATGGCACATGAAAACATCTCCGGAGGTAGCTGGGGGAGGGACAGCAAGGTGGGGGTACTTTATAATGTCTGCATTTTTTATTGAATTATTTAGAACATTGCATTCGAAAAAGGGAGTCTATTGGAACACAGGCAGGGAGTAAGTTAGGAAGGGAATGAGAAATGAGAGCAGGGAAGCTGGGATTGTCTAGCCTTTTGTTAATTATAAAGAGACACACGTATTGTTTGTCAAACCTTGTCCAAGTGGACAAGGGCCAGTACCGCCATTCCTCATTCCTGTTGAGTCCATTCTGACTCCTTCTGGTCCTAGAGGACTGTCCTAGGGGCTTTCGCGGTTGCAGTCATGATCAAAATAGGCTGCCACATCTTTCTCCCACAGAGTAACGGGTGGGGGTCAACCGGTGACCTTTCTGTTAGCAGCCAAGCTCTTTATCACTATACTATTGGGACCCTTTGGGACAAGCGTTAAAAATATTAAGCATATTCTCAAGTGAACATAATTAAAATAATGATTACTGAAATATGCTTAGACAGACTAGACACATAAATCAAGTCCAAATATATGTCAGTAATTAGTCTATGTTTAAAGAGGAATTTCACGATGCTGAAAAAAGACTAGATCCTGGGGATGGTGAGTACAGTGAGATTCCCATTGTTAAAATAAACCCCACCCGAATTAAAAATCTGAAAGTCAAAAGAAAATAAAATATTGAACTATTAATACAAACAATTGCTACTCGTGGTCTTGGCATTTTAAACTTACATATAAATAAACAATTCCTGTCAAGTAAAATGTTAAACGAGTTGGCTGTAGACACTTTGAACTAGAGCAATACTCTTTACCTTTTCTTTTTATCTTTACCTTTTTAATTTGCTTTGTTGGTATTGAGACTTTGCAGAAGGAAATCTGGAAAAGAAAGGACTACCTTTAGATTCTCAGAATTATCTCCTCAACTAATTTTGTCAAGCACAAATCAACAATACCTCTCCTGATCCTGGAAATCTGACATGGTTAGCTTGGGAACAAGAAGCTTGCCAAGGTGTAGGTGTCAAAAGATTGTTTTCCCTGCTAGGGTGAACAGTCAACTCAGGAGTTAAAAATAATTTTAAAGAGTTTTATTGGCATATAATTCATAAACCATATAATTTAATAGTTCAGTTAGATCAAACAAGTTGTTCCATCATTCTCACAATCCTTTCAGCACATTTTCTTGGTTTTTGTAAACATGGTTATTAGCTCCCACACCCCCAATCTCCCTTGCCATAACCCCAAGGGACCATGAACCCCATTATTATCTCTGTCGATTTACCTATCCTGGATTTCACATACAAGGAAACACTTTAAATGGGGGTCAGGGTCTGAAACATATGCCCCCCCATATAAACATCTTCTCACTAGTTAAATTAATGTGAGTGAAAAGACCAATTCCAAATGTACTAAACCTTGTCCTAGCCTAAATTGTGCCTGTGTTTTTTGTTTAATTTTACAGTTCTGTGTGGCATATGCTGTGTACTGCCTTCTTAATCAGCATGTAATTTTAAGGTCATCCTAAATCTGCACATTCTTGCCAAGAAGTTAATCTGTACAAAAGGTCTTACCTAGCATGCAAATCGAGCCATAAACGTCGGGACAGGCTTACAGACAGGTATCTTGCTTGTTGCTACTAGCAGAACATAATGCATGTAGCATTGCAAGTGAGGCGGCTATTTTTTGCAAGCAAATGACTGGGATTTTGGACCTGAGCCATATAAATTTATTTTTATTGAGCATTTATATACACTGATATGATTTGCAATGTACTTTAATGGTCATTTTAGTGGCCATAAAATTTCAATGCCATCAAGATTTGCACCTGTCATCTAAATTTGAGTGACATTTCATTTTAGACATTAGTGCATGGGGGAAATAACTTATTTTTCTCTCTTTTCTGAATGTTTGCTCTTTTGATATTTGAGGAAATGACATTCTTTCACATTGAGACGATATGGGCTGCCACATTAGGGCATCAGTTGCAGCAATACAATATTAATGGCGCCCTACACTAAACTTGGAGTCTCTGGGTAGCGCAAAACTGTGACGAATGCAGCCTTCATAACTCAATACGGCAAGTCTACTAATAGAGAGTACGTTGTGGAAAGTAAAAAAAAAAAATCGAAATCCCTAATTGTGTGATAGACGTGTTTGCGACAGCAACAACAACAACAACAGAAAGAGTCAGTCCTCACTCTGTTCATTTACAACCAAACACCTCCAGGGCTCAGATGTCATGGTTCACGGGACAGCCCAGTTAGTTGTCCTATAACCTGTTCCATAAGCCTATTCTGCCACCTCATTCGTCGTGTTTTAAAAGCTTGCAAGCAATCATGGAAGGCATAATAATTGATCTCCGTTTGCCTGGAGCAATACAGGATGGAGAGTTGGGAGAGATGGAGGGAAAGGAATGCCCAGCCACGTGGGGAATCGCCTCCATGAGCAACTGCTTCCTTGTCACTGGGGCTCCCCGCCACATAACGGAATACTTTCCTCAATTCTCCAGAGGAACCCTGATCAAAAGGGAGGGAATACAGACCATCATTTCAAATTTCCACGGACTCCAAACTTCCTAAATCCATGGAGGCGGGGGAACCCCTGGGACTAGTTCACAAAAATAATCTTTAAACCTGAAACCAAAACAGGACCTCAGGCCTTAAAAACCAAAGAGTAGTTGACCTTGACTAGGAAAAGGAACAGTATACCTTGACCATTGTGCTTTTAAGGAATCAAAGTGACGGCAACTAGAAATGTTAGCCAGGAGGAACCTTAAGGGGCATTGAGTTTGCCTGAGGAGGAAGGGCTCAGAAAGGTCAGATGAGAGTGGCCCATAAGTTGGACAAGGTGACCAATGCACTTAACTGTAGATGCAGAAAATCTTAATTGGTCATTTTTCCATCCACAAAGCAAAGTACAAAGTGAAATATGAAACGTGGGGGAAAGACAAGGAGTGCTCTTCAGCTCTACATGTTTTGGGTCACCGAGAGTCAGAATCAATTCAGTGGCAACTGACAATAAGAATAAACTGTGGGTTACAGCAGTTTGAACTCAAACCTCACTTCATTTGCCAGTGTTCAGTAGCATCGTGCTGGCAGAATTAGACCTGGAAGCAAACACTTAGGCCGATGCTTTTTAACATCCCCCCGCCCCCCAGAGAACTAGTTGTTAAACATTTACCAGCACACCACTGGGCTGTGAACAATGAAGGCCTCGGTTCTATTGGGAAATTTCACCTACACTTTTGAGCTCACGCTCTGCCTGGACTGTTTAGGGTTTGAATGCTGATCCTCGTCATCAACCCTACGAGATGGATTGATTTCCCAGGAGCAATATATATCTCATAACCAAAAACCAAACCAAACTCACAGCCGTCAAGTTAACATAGACTCGGAGCGACCCTAGAGGACAGGGTAGAACTGCCCCTGTAAGTACGTTTCTGAGACTGCCCCTCTCTGTGGACATGGAAACCCCTTTCTTCCTCGGAAGCAACTGTTGGTTTCAAATGGCCGACCTTGTGGTTAGCAGCCCAATATGTAACCACTACGTCGCCAGAGTTCCCTGTGTATCTCATATCAACCTTACACGCCGTCAAAGTACCAACAATGAGAAAAAGTAAAGCAATAATAAACATATCTAAAATATTCAAACAGACTTCCTGAGATCCTGCAACTTTTGAGGGGAAAAAACAAAGAGCTTGGTTCTCTCATGCCACAGTTTGAGAATCTTAACTCAACTCTTTCACCAGAAAAATCTGAGAAGTTTCAAGAAGCCCATGGTAAAATGGAATCAAGAGATAAGAAAACTGTTTGAAGCCCCCTCAGATAAACTCTGGATTTGTAAACGCCATCCATGAAGTTTCTGGTTTTCAATATTTACCATAATAATCCATACGGGCATAAACAACCTTCTAGTCTCCAGTGTCGCAGCCTGTTGCTCCCTCTAATCACTTTTCCTCCTACTTGGCAGAGGTACTGAAGCTTCATGGAAGGTCAAGGACCACTTTCAGACACAAGTAGTCAACCTCAAAAGCTACTACATGCCCTAAAGGAAACTCTCTTCAGCATATAGGCAACATCAATGAAGAAATACTTCTTATACCACCTGTAATTTTCCTGTGGCAAGTTCAGCATAAGTTACATGCCATGACTTCTGCCATGAGTTAGACCAAACTATGAGGAGTTACACCAAATGTCACCAGGCAGGGTCCCAGCCCTCCACAAGACTACTTGCAGCTACAAATCTCAAGCAACAGCTACTTGTTTGGGGGTTCCCGGCCACCCTTACTTCCAGTCTGAGAAAAGTTCGAGAGTTTCACACTAACTCCTCAGGTGCAATAATTAACTAAAGCAGCACAGAATGCAATAAAGTACAGTGGTTGGAAACCATTTTTATCAAAGCCAATGGAAACAAATCAATGACAACCGAAGACAGAAACATATACAGCAATATCTGGGAAAGCTGGAAGCTCAAGCCTGTCATCCTGTGGAGTCAGGACATTTCAGCCTTCTGGCCACCATTAGTGACAATCTGAAAACAGTGTCAACTAGGTAAGCCCTAAGCCCTGGTAGCATAATGGTTATGAATTGGGCTGCCAATCTCACGGACAGCACTGCTGCATGAAAGAAAAAAGCATGAGGTTTTCTACTCCCGTGAAGCATTGCAGTCTCGGAAACCCACAGGAGCCGTGCTTCCTGGTCCTAGACGGTCAGAATCAGTTTGCCGGCAGTGAGTGTGGATCGGTTTTGTTTGTTTTGTTTTTGTGGAGGTAAGACAACTAGGAGTCCTGTCGGCATAGTGATTGAACATTCAGTTGTTACCTGCAAGGTCAGTGGTTCCAACCGACCTGACACGCTCAGGGAGGAAAGGCCTGATGCTCTGCAACTACCGAGATCCCATCCTCTGTCCTGCGTGGTCGCTGTGAGTCAGGTGGACTGCCCAGCAAGGAGATGGGTTGTCGCTTGAAGGAGTCCGCTGAGCAGCGAGCAGCAAGGGAAGATCTTGCAGGCTCCGGTGTCAGAGTCTGTATCGGGATTTGGCTCAGTTGCATCTCCAAGGGTAGGGAGACGGGAGGAGAGTCCAGATCACTGCCCTGAACCATCAAAGGAATGTCACCGAACTAAAGTCCGGGCCAGCACTGGCTGCAGCAGGCAGGGTGACAGCATCGGAAACACATCATGTGTTATTATAGTGTGCACAGACAAAGCACAGGACCAGAGCACATCTGCAGGTTCACAGAGTATATTAAGATAGGATTTGAGCCTTGAAAGTATATTGATACATGTAAACTGGGCTGGTAAAAGTGACTTTGTGGTTATAATTCACAACAGGGATCTTTTTATCTAAAAATAAGAATACATTTCTGGTGAACGCTGCACACACACCTTGTAAACATTCACTGTGGTGTCATACCCGCTTACAGTGCCCCCTGTGTGGCCTGAATGCCCCCACCCCTCCGGAGGCCACTACTCCCAGGAACCAGGGGAAACCAGCCGAGGGCTTTAGTACTCATTACATGATGTTTGTGGTCTTTGTGATTAAATTAGCTTTAAGCTTCACTTAATAATGGACAATTACACTTGAAGTAGCTGAAACAGAAGTTCACACTCCAGGTTTGGCTGGTTCACATTTGGAAAGCCCTAGTACACTCCAGAAGAAGCTACTGCAAGCACTTCAAGCTCTGCCTAAGCATAAGAAAGATTATATTAATTTTCCTAAGGGCTGTATTTATATAGTGGTACTGGCAGAGAATATTGAAAGTACCATGGACTGTCAAAAGAACAAACTGTTTTGGAAGAAGTACAGCTAGAATGCTCCCTAGAAGCAAGGGTGGTGAGACTTCATCCATGTACTTTGGACCTGTTGTCAGGAGAGACCAGGCCCTGGAGAAGGACATGATGCTCTCCAACGTAGAGGGGCAGCAAAGAAAGAGGAAGATGGATGGAAGCCGCGGCTGAAACACTGGAACAAATGTGAGGATGGCACAGGGCCGGTCCGGGTTTTGCTCAATTGTACAAAAGGTCACTGAGGCAAAGTGACTCGGTGGCACCTAACAACAAACAGGGATATTTCAAATATTTTTCATTAGTCAAATCAGTGGTATTCCAGACCACTGTATAGAAAAGTTAAATCAACTCCTCTAGCTTTGTAGGGAGACAGTAGAAAACTACAGCTGTCAAAACACAAGATTGCAACAATGAAAACAATCTAGTAATTTCATATAACACCCTGAGTCTAGAAATCTAAGTAGCCCGTGGTCTCCCTCACCCCATTAAAGAGGGGGCCCTGTCTCCTAATCCACCCAGAAGTCGCCCTGAGCCAGCCATTCAAGCATTCAGTCCACATCGGACTGACCCTCTCCTGCTCTGAAAGAACCAACGGCAGAAAGGTAATCAAACTTAAAGGTTAAATAACCATTTCAGTACCTGGTGAGTAATCAATGTTTATGTTTCACAAAATTCAAGCTGATTTCTGTTTTCATTGTAACATGTCAAAAACAAACAAACTTGTTGTCAAGGTGATTCCAACTCATAGCAACCCTATGGGAGAGTATAGCGCTACTCCCTGGGATCTCCTCAGACTGTCTTGTGGACCAGCTGCTGGGTCCAACCACTGCCTTTTGCCCACAGCCGAGCACTTTTCCCCTGTTCCATTGGGGCTCATTTTTTGTAACATATCACTTGAAAGAAAAATTTCAGTAAAAAGACAGAAAATCTTCTCTCTTTTCATTATTAAAGTCTTACCAGTGCTGACCACAAGAACTGAAAATTATTAAACAAACAAATTGGCCCTTAAATGGTGAGTAAAGAGACTCAGAAATGAAAGGATCATATAAACCCTGTGGTGCAGGCTGAGACTGGTCAAAAGTGTTAATATTAAGAGACGGCACATTTTGCCTCTCGGGTTCTCCCTAGCGCTTGCTAAGCTAAAGCTTGTCCTGACCATGGTTCCCCAAAGCGGAATCCCATCCATTATTTGAAGGTCGCAGACAGAAGCACAGTGAGCATCGCAGGATAGTGCAGCTACTGAGATGGCCTCGCTAGGGGAGGCAAACCTCTTGCTGCTGAAATTACCACACCTGCTCTCCTTGTGGGACATAAGATGCTGCACAAGCCTTGTGGAAAGAGGGAAGCCAGCAGTCTTAGACAACTGTTGTTGTTGTTGTTAGATACTGTTGGGTCAATTTTAACTTCCAGCAACCCCAAGAGACACAGTCGAGCTTTTCCATGGGCTTGTCTAGCCTGTCATCTTTCAGCAGCAGATAGCCAGAACCTCGTCCCACACAGCCCCTGCACGGGGTCTACCTGCCAACTCTCAGTTAGTGGAGGGTTCTTAACCATTGCACCCCAAGAGCTGCTTTTCAAAAAGCTAGGTGCTTCCGACAGCTGGAAATATACCCTAGAGCACTCCAAGGGACAATCCTGATTATTTCTTTGAGCCCAGGGGGAACAGAGACATTGTTATGTATTCATGAAATCCGTCCCGTTTCCCCTAGGCTCCTAGCCGTTCTACATTTCCCAGAATTCCCTACAATCAGGCGAGGCTGCGTGAGTTGTTCCTGTCTGGTGGAATGTGGACAAAGCCCCTAACTGGAAGGCATCCCCGTCCTGGATTGACTGCGTGAAGTACAATGTTACCTCCTCTATCTCTGGCCCATGACTTGCCTGGACTGTGACCTCCGTGAAAAACATAAATCCTTTTTCATTGAGCCACGGAAGATTGAAGATTTTTCAATATAGCAGTTAACCTACCTGGACCAGTGCAGTCAATTAGCAACCAGACTGAAAATAGCAAATTTTTAAAAACACCATCTAAAGCAAATCAAGCCCGCCATCAGTTTACAAAGATTTTTTTCTATTATGAGAAACATTCAAACTCGGGGCTTCAGAAAGGAAAGAGCCCAATATAAAGTGGGATGAAATCAATTCTGATCATTCTTATCCAATCATCAGGATGGCTCTTAGGAAGACATGAAATCGAGTTTCTAGGTACAGGTAGTCTCCAGTTGATAAAGGAACTCTCTTCCCAAATGTGCCTCAGGTGGGATTGGTAGGTAAATCAGAACAGGGACCTATGGCTCTTACTTAGTCTTTTGTTAGTGCAAGGAGAGGCTGAACACTTTAAATAAAAAAAAACATCTGTGCAGGTGATTGTGATGAAAACTTTGCTGTGAGTAGAGGCTAATTCAATCCTTTCGAAATGAGGGCAAATTTATATAACATTATAGAGAGTGAGAAGAAGCTTCTCTAAGCTGGCTGTTCATAACCTGGGAATCTACTGCACTCCAGACTAGTGTGAACCTCCCACCCACTACGAATAGCTCTCCCCCACCACCTCCCACAAAAATGCAACAGAAAGTCAGCACAGATGTACAATCGATGAGTAATATTCCAGTGAAATGCAGAATAAGATGAAAGTTACCACCTGCTATTTTGATGCAAAAATTAACAGGTATTTTTTAGCAGGGAGAACACATCATCATTGCTTGTTGAATTTTCCTTTTCTCTCAAAGATTGAGAAATAGCATCAATAGAATAATTCTGGTTTGATCCATGTTGCCATCGTACTAACAGCATAAGTGGAATAAGCAACTTTAGTCCAAAAATGTTTCTATTATATAAATTACAAAGTGTGATTGTCCCAAAGATCTAATCCATAATTGCCTATGGGATCTTAT
Source organism: Tenrec ecaudatus (assembly GCF_050624435.1). NCBI lineage: Eukaryota > Metazoa > Chordata > Mammalia > Afrosoricida > Tenrecidae > Tenrec > Tenrec ecaudatus. The sequence continues at coordinate 100,533,430 of NC_134533.1, read as the reverse complement.
ACCTCAAAAAATTACTACCGTGGGCACAAGGAAAACAAGAGCAGGTCAGATATAATCAACTGTTACTTTCCGATTACATTGGGTTGTTTTGGTTTGGGGTTTTTTGTTTGGTTGGTTGGTTGGTTTGGTTTTTTTATATTTATTATATTTCTTTGCAGCTCATCCAATTGTATTTTTAATGAATTTTTAATTTGGAATAAGGTTAAGCTTACAAAAATGTTGCCAGGTTAGCATAGAGAACAACGATAGCCCCATGTAAGAATGTATGGGGCCAGGGGTGGCATCCCGGACTTCCCAAGAAGGAAACTCAACATCAGCCCAAGGCCAATGCCTATGAGCCAGATGTTAGATATGCCTCAATTCTCCAACCTTCTTACCACTTCTGACCCCAGCTGTCCCTCTCACAGAACATGCTACTTCTCTGATAGTTTCTGTAATTCATTGAAATGGCCACACAGAACTCCCAGGCCATACTCATGATGTAAAACTTTATTTGGGAAGTCAACAGTCGACCATCCAAGATCAGAAGTGCTCAGGAGAGCATTCTTCTTGTGAGGAGCACCTCTTCTCAGCCATTTCTGAAGGTATACCTCTCTTTGATCTAAGTCATGTGTGCCTTGAACCTCTGCCCTGCCTAAAGTACATTACAGTTTCAGCATAAGCATCAGCCCAAGGGCACTCAATGACAAATAAAACCAACCAGAAGAGTGTTCGAATCAGAGCAGTATCAAATGGTATTAAGACTGAAATGAAACCTAATTTGGAGACAAGAGTACAATATTTAAATAGAAGGGCACTGTTTTTCAAAGTGTTTTTCAAACTGCAGATCATAATCCATTAATAATTGATAAAATCAACTTAGTATATCTTAATCAAAAATAGTTTTTATGAATTCTAATAGATCTTAAAATCAAAAATATCAAGGCACATATCAAGTGACAAGAGAAAGTGTTTTCCATGAAAATATCCTTGCCTAGGCTGTGGATAGGGATTACCATATTTTTCCACAAATAACACAAACTTTCTATGTTTATTGCCCAACTGCTTCCCTTCAGGAAAGTATTTTAGTGAGGCGGACTGCTATTTTTCCCCCAAAGCATGTAAGGGAACTAAAGTGATAGTTGTAAGAAAGTGCCTGGTGGGGGGCAAAAGCAAAAAGTGGGTGTCATTGTAAAATATATAGGAAATATCATGTAGCCTAACCTCACAAACTGCAGAATCTAGTGCAGGGTATTGTCCAGGGTAGATTAATAGTTAAGCACCATCAAGTTGAATACATTTTATCCCACTCTCATCTAAAACAGAATGCCAGTCTCCTGGTCACCAGCATATCGGAGTTCATTATTGTGGCTCTTGAGAGAATGTACCTGAGAAGCTCCCTCACCTTTGCTAACCCTCGGCCTCACCCAGCATCCTCAGCCATGGATCGCAGAGCAAACAAGCCAGACAACGTTCTCTTGTGACTCTGAGGTTTTCTTCGGCTAATTTGGGGACAGTCTGGCCTGCCTTCCTACCTTGACTTAGTCTAGCCGCTTCGCCGAAACCAGTACCATGGTGATACTGCTGGTATTTGAAACACCGGTGGCACCACAGAAACAAACAAGCCACCACAATAAACAAATTGCCCAGTGGTACATATACAAATTCTTTTCATAGATAGGAATAATCGTGGGCACCGCGTATTGTGTAAGTGCCATCTACGTCGGCTTGGGTACTGGTTTCGTGGTAGCTGCTCTCTTTAATTCCCCCCACAATTCTGCAAAGCAGCCATGACTTTGTACATCAGAACCTGAGATTCAAAGCCGTTAGGCTACATATATATATCGGATATACTTCAGAATGGGAACCCAAGCTATGTATCTGCGAAACGTATTTTCTTTCCTTTCCATCAGGGTAGCGAAGAGGTTTCAACGCTCACGTGTAAGCTCACCGCTCGTCGACTCCAGCGGGGAGGGACGCTCTGGGGCGGAATAGACTGCCCACTAGAGCAACCGGCCTTGTCCTTCTTCCCCCGGAGAAGCTGGTGGGGGTGAACTGCCAACCTCGCAATCCAGCACTTGCTCCACTCCACACCCAGGGCTCAGGAACCCTCTGCCCACGCCAGGCAACTTCACAGAGAAGCCAGAGGTTCTTGGAGGTCTCAGAAGAGAAACGCGCCTGGCTGTGGCGGTTGGATAAGGCGTAGATATTTGGTAGCTCTGCTTCACATTTCAGCGTGTTTCCAAAAAAAAAAGACAGGCAAGATGAAGTGAGTAATTTACCCAAGGTCGTTGTTCAATATGATAACGAGAGAACTTAAAATGGACCAGTTCTCGCCACTGAACATGGAACTACACTCTTTCTTTCAGGATCTCATTAGCACTTCACGCAGGCAGCTTGGTTGGGTGTGGGCGGACAAGATCGAGCCACATAACCTTGCTTGACAAAAGGCAAGGGAGACAAAATAATATTTTTCTATTTTTTCTTGAAAGCCATCACAGTATCTCTTTTTCCAACCCTTAACTTACAGACCGAAGCTTAACTCTAATGCTCTCTGTGGCCTCTAAGCTTAACCCACCTTAGACGTAAATCACGTTAGCAGTTCAGCAGAAACAAAGTAAGCTGGGCATGAGATCCAAGCCATACCCGCCTTAGCTCCAATTCAAGTCCACGGTAAGTTACTAGGATATTTCTGTCAAGCCCTATGGGACTTTTTCCCTGCCTTTGTTAAATCCTAAGGATTGATATCGATTCCTTGCAGCATATCTTTTCCTAAAAGGTGGCTTGAAATGTGAGAAAGCCGTAGCAGTCCCCAGAAGCAGGAGGGTACCCGCGGGCACACGTTCACATCTTTCTTGTGATTATCTATTTTGTGCTGAGTAAAAAAAATGTCATTTTTTTCATATATAAAATAGGGGATTGGCTTCGGATATGTACACGGCAGGTCTACAGGTTTGCTTTCATAATCATAGAACTTGACAAACTTCTCTGTAAATTATGAAGGGAAAAGCTGCCAAAACCTAGTTCTAAAACACACATAACACATTGTAGTTCATATAGCGATAGCCATACAAAGAGTTCTTCACTGATCTCCAAGTGTGTAACTGTGTCATTGTAGTGGCCTGGTCCACATGGGAGGGTTGAGTGGATGAAGGTCTCTTGCTTAACAACCATGACTCTGTCAGGTGAGCAATGTAGATGGGTCTTGACGGAATAAGCAGATTACTTTATTGCTGCACACACATTTCTCTATCAGTAATTGCATGTGATGTGAAATACGGAAAAAAAATGTAATCAGTGTGATTGCCACGTTGGAAATGGCACCTATTTTTCATTTCACTTTCTTTAGGAAACCGTGCAAAGAGGACGCTACTATCAACATCCAAGAAAGAGTGGGCTGGCAGCTAAGTCAATTAGCGTGCTGTCAAGTGGCAGAGGGAAACCGTGTTCTCCCTGGTGTCGCTTCTTACAGGCTCCTAACTCGGCTTTCTGTTCAGAGGTCCCAAGGATGGTGATTCATTTCAGCGTATGCTCCAGAATGGCCTCCTCTTCTACCCAATTTCCTCCCTAGATATATAGAAAGAAAAGACGCGTCGGGGGGGGGGGGGGGGTGAGGGGGGAGTGCTTTGTCAACTTCAGTGGATGTATTTATAAAACAGAACCAAAGGCTAAAAGTGATTTCTTGCCCTGTGCAATCCAAATGTTTCTGAGGTCTCTCAAGTGTCAGGGGAATTGTTAGCCAAGATTTTGTGAAGTGTACTCAGCCCCCTACACCAGAGCTGTTGAAAGAATTTGTGCACCTGGAAAGGCCAACCCCATAGCAAGGGAATGTGCAGAGCACCCTGTTTGACTTCTGTTCATTTGTAATGTTGAGGTTAATACCCTATTTTATAATTACGAGTCTGTCCTCCTAAACCAAGGTTTGAAAACAAACTTTAAATAAGCAATTTATAAATTACCTCTTTTGAAAAAGCACTCATGTTTGATGGATTGGCCATCGAGAAGGCTACCTTCACCACATCCCATTTGATAAGGTCCAAGCTTCCTCGAGCAGTGAAAACCGAGGCGAACATCCCTTCTTCCAGGGATGTGTGTTATCTACTATATTGAAGTCACTCAAAAGTCTATGCAGCAGATCTATTGAGCACCTGAAGATTTTAGTACCGGTGTCATGCTGGATGAGCCCCGGTGCAAGGGGCTTAATTAATCCGCTTGTCCCGCTGATGTTGCAATTATTAATCATCTGCTGCTAACCAAAAAGTTGGCAAGTTCCACCCACCAGCCAATCACGCCACAGGAGAACATCGTGACCCTCTGCTCTGTAAAGATGACAACCTTGGAAACATGTGGGGCAGTTCTGATCTGTCTCATCTGGTCACTGTGAGCGGGATTCAACAAGATGGCAAGTGGGTTATAATCCACATTTCACAAACTTAAGGCTGTAATTTTCTTACACTCTTTTTCATGTCATCATATCAGTTAATTAGCACTTCAGAATCACTAGTTTTATTATTTTGTATATATTTTTCCTTAACTGGGATTTCCATTTTACATAGAGAAAACCAATTTTAAAAGATAATATACTTCACTACTGCAAATAGAAACTAAAACTATTTTTTTGGAAATAAGGAAGTTAAAATAAATATTGTAAAATCAAGGAAACATCATTGCTCTATCTTGGGGAGATCAATATCTTGGGGAGATCATTTTGCTATCTGAAGTTTCTAAGGCAGTGGGCCTGATCGCTCCTTGCTTAGTGGAAGATTTTATGAGAGCGAAGCATTGGAAGCATTCAAAATGAGACTGTCGCCATCATATAATCAGAAATTTGAGAAAAATTTGAAAATAGTAACCTTATACATGCCTTGTTCCTCTACCATTTAAAATTTGGGACTTGGCCCTACAATTTGGGAAGACGTGACTTCATTCATTCATTCATTCGTTCATTTATTCAAGCAGTGACTTAAATGTATAGGATTTCCCAGAGTGCTGTGAAACCATGCTTCTATGTTAGACCTGCCCTCACCCTCTACACTGTCACCTTCTTTTTCAACCTCTAAATATTTGCACATTCATTAGTTGATTCAAATAACATTTTTTGAGGACGACTCTACACCAAACTTCTTGAAATATTCCTGGGGTACTGGAGTTAAAGGACCGAGTTCCAGCCCTATCGTGGGAACATCAAGAAAAGACCTCGTGACCATATGAGCAAGGGGAACACAAAGGCAGAGCACCTCTCCCAAGTGCCAGAATGACTCCCTGCAAGACGTGACCTCGGAGCTGATTCTCGAAACATATGGCGGAGTTCCTGCAGAGAAGAAGTGGTGGGGAAGGGAGCGCTAGAGGAAGAGGCAAGCTGGGCACACGCTAAGCGAAGCCACTGGTCTGTGTAAACTCACACAGATATGAGTTTGTTTGGAAAATGACCACCTATGTCGCTGTTATTTGCCATCAAGTTGACTCCACCTCATGGGGACTCCACGAGCAGATCACCAGACCTGTCTTCCGAGGCACTTCTAGGTGTGTTTGAACCATCGACCTTTCAGCTGGTAGTCAAGTGCTTAACTGTTTGCACCACCCACAGACTCCATAAAAGGTAGCAATGAGGGAGAAAGAAAAAAAAAGTATTTCCTTTTAAAGCATCTGTCATGTAGAAGCATATGATTTCCTCAGTGTGCCTCACTTTCAACCATTTGTGGACAAAGATCCTGCCTCTCAGATCCTTGAATCCCACAGAGCACTTGACAGGTTCAAGCACTCAATAAACTTGATGAATGAATAAATGAGCAGTGTGATTTAAGCAAGTCATTAACTTCCCTAAGCCTGTTTCCTCACTCATTACATAATATAATAATATTACTTATCTGGGGCCTTTAATATGAGAATTAAGTGAGGAGATATGGGTAAAGATGTAGAGAACATGATAAGAGCTCAATAAATCTTAGCTAGCACTTATTGTTATTATTGATTCAAGATCTTCTGTTCAAGGTACAATTGAATGTGAAATCACCACTGAAAATGGAAACCAATACAGAAACCTCCGCAGGAGGCTGTGCGGATTTCCTCCAGTCACGTTTCCCATCTCTAAAATATTGGAAGATCCTGCTCTTTGCACATCTTTGCAACATGAACGGAATATCAGATAAGAGATCAGACAAAGCTCTCATTCAGACTCGTGATACCGAATGTTCAGTAACGAAAAAGAGCTTACAGCACTAGGTGAAGAATATGCAACAGGGTAGAGGGAGGGTGGGTTGGAAAGGGGGAACCAATTACAAGAATCTACATGTGACCTCCTCCCCTGAGGGACGGACAACAGAAAAGGGGGTGGTGAAGGGAGATGTCGGACAGGTCAAGATATGACAAAATAATAACATAAATTATCAAGGGTTCATGAGGGAGGGGGAACGTGGAAGGAAGGGGAAAATGAGCTGATGCCAGGGGCTTAAATAGAGAGCAAATGTTTTGAGAATGATGAGGGCAACGAATGTACAAAAGTGCTTTACACAATTGATGTATGTATGGATTGTGATAAGAGTTATATGAGCCCCAAATAAAATGATTTTAAAAGGGGGAAGAACTGATCACAAGGATCTACATATAACCCCCTCCCTGGGAGATGGACAACAGAAAAGTGGGTGAAGGGAGATGTCAGACAGTATAAGACATGACAAAATAATAATAATTTATAAATTATCAAGGGTTCGTGAGTGGGGTTGGGGATGGGGAGGGAGGGGGAAAATGAGGAGCTGATACCAAGGGCTCAAGTAGAAAGCAAATGTTTTGAGAATGAAGATGGCATCAAATGTGCTTTACACAATGGATGAATGGATAGATTGTGATATGAGTTGTATGAGCCCCCAATAAAATGGTTTTTTTTAAAGAATATGCAACAGCAAGGCATGGAAGGAGGTATCCGTTTCCCCTTCTGTGGAGGAAAGTGGATTATTCAGTATTTCTCGACATGTTTTGGAGGTCAGATGCATCAAGCCAGCTCCAACTCGTCCCGACCCTCTGCACAAACAGAATAAAGCACGTCCCCGTCCTGCGTCCTCACACTTGCTAGTCTACTGGAGCCCCGTGCAGCAGCCACTATTAATCCATCTCATCGCTTGTTAAATGAACTTCTACCACGCATGGTATCTTTTTCCAGGGACTGCGTTCTTTTGATAATACCCCCAAAGGATATGAGGAAAAAGGTTTGTCGCCCATACGTCTAAAGAACATTCTTCCGAGACAACTTAGTTTGTTCTTCTGGTTGGTCACAGTACTGTTGTAGGACCATGGGCTGGGTTGAAGGCACCTTGGTTCTCAAAGGGTTTTCCTTTCTCTGTAACACTTTACATGGTCTGGTGAACAGATTTGCCCAGAGCAACATGCCGTTGAATTTCTTGCCTTATTGGAAGTAAAATCTTTGACAATGCCCATCTTTTCTGTGTTTGTCATGAGGTTGTCACTCCTCTATCTAGGGATGGCATATACTGCATTAGGAGTGGAAAATGTAAAGAAGCACACATGTCCTGATGTACCTATAAAGGAGGGTAAAGTGAAAAGCATTACCACTAGTATTCTGGTTCATATACACACAGGTTTGTTTATTCCAAACAAGGCATGTTGAAACAAGTTGCGGCGATGCATGGATGGCGGCAGACAAGGCTTCTCAGTAACGGTACTTGTTTCAGTCTCGTCAGGCTGCCTTCAAAAATGAGATCGTAAAGAGGTGCTACAGGGAGAGCAGCTGGTTTGCTTGAATTGTTGATCTTTCCTTCTGTCTTTTATGCAAGATCAAAGTTAATGAAGATGATTTTATGGGACAAATCTTAAGTGGACCTAGTCTTGTATTTACCAATACAATCCAGACAGCAGGGTTCATTCAAAACAAGCTCACTGCCATCAAGTCAACGCTGACTTGTAGTGACTCCCCTGTGAGTCTGCGAGATTGTAACATATTACAAGAGTCCAGGGTGCTGGTGGTTTGGAACTGCCAACTCTGTGGCTCGCAGCTCAGTGCATAACCACTACACCACCAGGGATCTGAATTGATACACTAAGGCAAAGAAGTCAGCTCAGACGTTATGAAGACTGTTTATTGAGATTCCAAAGGGATCATGTTGATAGATTTTCTCAAAGGACTCAGGACAAGGATGAGGGTTATTGGGCAATTTTTAAGCAATAAAAACTGCATCGGTAAGAAAAAGGCCAGGCCAATTATTCCAAGGATATGTTTAACCCATCACAACGTGCACCTGCTAATTCTTAAAAGGCAGCAAGGGCTAGCCTGGGAGAGTTTTGCTAGGAAAACGTACCACCCACAGCCCCTTTATACGTCTCTTTTTCCCAATGGACAACTTTAAGATTAGCAGCCAAATGCATAACCCGTCTGTCACCTGGCCTCCCTTGGGGGTTGAAGAGGTTAAAGCACTGTCTTTAGAAATATGTTGTTCTGAAGAAGGAGGTTACATTCAGAGACAATAGGTTTACATTTTGATAGCTTTCTTTAATAAAACATTCTATGGTGTTTTATAGCAATACTTTTTGACTCATATCTACTCTTACTATTTATTAAACTTCAAAGTCCTAAGCTAGTCAGAATCCTAAACTAGTCAGGAATGAGCTTGCATTGAAGTAAAATGTGTTTGTTTTTTTTAAATTCTGTGTTATTCACTGAGCTTTGTTCTCTGGCACATATACAGGTTATTATGGTTTTGCTGTTGAGAGCTCACTCTTAGTTCTGTTTGCCTTCTTTACTCCCTACTAATAAGTACATGGCCCTTCTTAATTATTACTATATGGTCCACACTGCACAGTTGTTTACAGACATGGTCTCATGTTTTCACCAAATGACTCTATGAGGTAGGTGCTATTACTAATCCCATTTGCACATAAAACACTTCAGCTCAACGGAGTCAATAATTTGCTCAAACTCTCCCAGCTAGAAAGTCGCAGGCAGATTTAATTCTAGCTGTCTCATTCTAAAGCTAGCACCCGACATGACTGATAGAACTGTCAGAGAATGAATAAATGAATGAGAGAAAAATTCCTACATGATTAATTCTTTTTGATTGGCATGGTTCTTCTGAAAGTCTAATTACTTAAATCATATTTCTTTTCCCTTTACCAAGTTAGCTGCCTTAAGGGGACCATTCCTTCCACAAGATCATGCACGATATGATTAGCAAAACCTAGCGAAACTGAATCCAGTTGCTCAGCAGAGCGAGCCCAGCGCCAGGAGCTTCCCTGGGGCCTTGACCATCTAGGCAAGGGTCCCTTGCTGCGTCTGTGCAGAAGCAAGTCGTAGGCAAATACTCCTCCTCACAAGCGTACCATCATCTCAACTTCCCATTGTCCTATTATCAGCCGCCTTTCTTGTGATGCCAATGCCTTTTGTATGTTAATTTAGGATTTCTGTGCTATTTTATATTATCTATGTTCACAGCGAGATCTCAAAACAACAGAGAGAAAGGTTCTCAAGAGTTCTAAGAGTTCACCTTAGCTAGGAGAACAACTTTGTTGGGGGAACAGTGTGTACACATCCTTCAGCTATTCTGTGAACAGGAAGGAAGGAAGTGCCAGAATTTCATTCTGCCAGTGGATCTGAAGTTACTGTATTTGTTTATCATTTTGCATTCATATGAAAACCCTTTCTTGAATAAATGAGCTTTAAATTCTCCTCTATTACGCATTTAGATCTTCTCTTTTGTAATACTAATTTCCACCTTTGATATCCACCTCCACTGTATATAGAATAGAAGCTAATCTCTACTCATCTCAATAGCCAGCGGAAAAGAATAAGTTTCTGACAAAGTTCTGTGAGTGCTATTCCGCTACTTCCACCAGGACCCAGGGCCACACACTGACAAGTCCCTAAGCACAATTCTTGCACTCTGTGTGGTGAGGCCCCGCAGAGCTACGCAATGAAGCTACCAGTGTCTCCGGAACCAAATGCGAACTGAGAAAGCTTGTCAGAGGCTCATCCTACTGTTTCTTTCCCTTTCTTGTTCTTTTAATCAGTTTATTGGGGGCTCATACAACTCTTATCACACTCCATCCATCCATCCATTGTATCAAGCACATTTGTACATGTGTTGCCATCCTCATTCTCAAAACATTTTCTTTCTACTTGAGCCCTTGGTATCAGCTTCTCATTCCCCACCCCTCCCTTCCCCACCCTCCCTACCTCATGAACTCTTAATCATTTATTTTAAAATTTTTCATGTCTTACACTGACCATTGTCCCGAACCATCCTATCAGATGACAGATTGCTGGCTCACAGGACTGAGGAGACAGGTGAGTCTGCTCAGATGACTGCTGACTCCAATAGAAGACTTGAAAGAGAATGTTGCTAGATCATCAGCGGCAAGCCACACCCCCAAGAAAACTAAGGGTTGTCACAGGAGACTAGAGGCACACCCTCCAGTAAGGCAAGGACTTGAGATACATTCCACCTCAGTCCTTTTCAACAGCATACTGAACAATTTACTCCAAAATAGGGCTATAATCACAAACATTTAAGAAAAACAGGGAACTTCCATCCAGTTGATTCTGATTCAGGGCAATCCGCTAAGACAGGGTAGAAGTCCCCCACAACCTAGGCTTTCCCGGCAGCAGACAGCAGACTCAGAGTGGCGTGGTGGGTTAGAATCACAGAAGTTGTGGTTCCCAAACCAATAGTTAACATGTAATGCCACAAGAGTTCCTTACTGAAAACCTTGAGGATCAGATTTGCATCGCAAATGACAGTGGCTAAAGACTGTCTTCAGTAATTCACTACACCACAAGGCCTTTCCCAGCAAACCCAGACCGTTCTCATCCACGGGGCTGATTGCAACTGTTCCTTCAAAACTCTGGTCATGTATTTTTTCTTCAGCCCTTCCTGGTCTACCCGTTCAGACCATTCTTTTTGCCAATAATTTCCCCAGCTGCACCAGTAGCTTCCTGCATTCTGATATTGCACATCCTCACTCTATCAAACTCACTGTGTATTCTTCCTGTTGCGAGGTGTCTGCTAGTCAACTTCGGATCGTGGTGATCCCACAATACAGAGAAGAACTCTCCTATCGCTTTCTAGGCTGTGATCTTTCTGTGAGCAAATCACCTAGGAAGCTGCCAGGTAAGTTTGAAGCACCCACCTCTCGTTAGAAACTCCATTAATACAGTGTCACGGGTTCCCTTCACAAGACTGTAAACTTTTTTGGATCCTCCTCCAAGTGCACAGCTTGACAAAAGGTTGGCACTCAGTAACTATCATTCGGTTTTTCTATATGACCTTGGAATAGTCCTTACAGCGTCAGCAAGCTAGTATCCCTGGATTATTATGTTCTAGAAACAGTTTAGTCAGCATAAAAGAATACATAGGCCTGCTTTTCTCTGAGAGTCAATATCTTGTCCCTAGTTATTGACCTACACGTGATCTCACGAAGTTTCCAACTCAGGTTTTGCTCAAAACGATTCTGATTTTTTAGTATGTGATTTATTGAACTGTTATTACTTCAAAGTTGCAAACCTTTTAAGCAATCATCTACAATTACTTCTAAGCAAACAAATGCACTCACCTCTCTACCACAATCAGATACTTCATGAGTACATTAACCTCTGCCTGCTTTCTTGCCGTGAAACACACTCATCTTTTATTGAGGCCAGTCACTTGTATCCCAAGTTGCTTTTAGGGTGCAAACCTTCAGAGACGAACACTCTTTTCTAGGGCTAGGTATACCATTCAAGGGATTTATTAGTCAAATATTTGGGCCACCTTCAGACACTCTCACTCTTGTCTTCTCACTTTGTAAATGAAGGAAAGACCTGTCGTTCTGCCACCACCATTTTTTCAAAGCTTACTGGACCATGTCTCCAGCTCCCATACTTGTCAGCACCTCTCTGATCACCGTTCTATCACATTTTTTAAAAGCACAATGCCAGTTCTTCAAGTGGATGAGGATCAATGTCAAGAGCGTCTCAAAGACTCTCAACACCAGTCTTCACAAGGGCCTGCTCGTGCACTATTGCTGTTTGTCCAAGGTTGGGTGTGGATCAAGAGCCTCTCTGTAAATGTGGTCCATCCTTAGCTCTGCACACCCAAGTGTTAAGTCTTAATAAAGCATTTGACTGCTTGGCCTTTCTCTCTTTTAAATCAACTCCAACAGAAAACTCTAGACCCGTTTATCTTCTCTTTGAGAAATTCTCTGAGAAAGACAGAGATAAATAGCAAATCCCTGAAAACTGAACTTATAAATCAGTGCCTTGTTCTACATCGAGGCAATTTTGCAGTTGTCCCCGAAAGAGTAATCAGTCGACTCCTGTGAACCATCTCGGATGCTATTGTAAACTCAACTCGATTGTGTCATACACAGTCTCATACTGTTTTAAATGATCCCACCGTACTAGAGCTCCCTTTCCCTAGAGAGAACTAAAGGAAAGTTTAACTAAATGTCATGATTCACATTTTTAGAGCAGGTTTTTGACACCTTTGATTGAATATAAAAGTATTAATATGTGGGTATATATATGGTATCTATGGTGAGATCTGTATATATGTGTGTGTAAAGGAAACAGAATGGATCTGGCTAATCTTGCTATATGACCTTGGAGTAGTCCATTCATTTCTCACACTTCACTCAATAAATTAGATGAGTGCTATGTCTTTCTGGTCTCTAACTTCTTGATTCTAAGACATTCTTGTTTAAGAAGTTAATACGTGAACTTCTATCCACAGAGAATAGAGATATGAGTTTTCCAAAGCAATTTCTGAAATGCTATCCCTCTCCTATAAAGCCCTCATTTTGTTCTTCCATTCATCAACTTAAGCATTTTTAGATTTATAAATATTCAGTTTTTTAAAAAAGCAAATAGATAACTCCCAGAGTGCTTATGCATCCTTCTATTAGAGTACATGCCACATTGAATCAAAACATGTGATTAAAGGTCTATCGACCCCATTAGAATATTACACCGAATGAGCTTCTTCTAGTTCCATTTTTCATCAGCCCTGTATTGTGTTGGGCAGGAACTCTGGTGGCGTAGTGGTTATGCAGTGTACTGCGACCCACAAAATCAGCGGTTCAAAATCACCGGACCCACCAAGGGAGAAAGATGGGCTGTCTAAGAATCCGCTAAAGTATTACAGTTTCAGAAACCCATAGAGCGAACCTGTCCTACAGAGTTGCTAAGAGTCGGCATTGACTCAGCAACAGTGAGGTTAGTTTGATGAATTTTGTGCTGCTCATGTTGCAGATGCTAAGTAGCTGTTTGCTGACGTATAATAAAGCTGAGAAAGAGCACAGTCTGTCTTTAAATTGGAGATCTTTGGGGTTAAAATGACTATCCATGGTTTATTCTTATTGTCGTTCCTGACTTAAGCCTTCATAGCTGTTGCTAGGCATGATTCCCCAGCATAGGGTGCATAATCCTCTAAACACAATTTCATCTTTGTGGGACTACAAGGATAAGGCAGCATCCTTGGGGACATGACATTTTCAAAGTAAATGCTATTTTGTTCCTCCCTCAAAATAACAAAGACATTCTAATAGTAAACCTTTTTAATAACTATATTATAATTTCTGATTACTATGAAAGAAAAAAAATCTTAAGAAGTCCCTTTAAGGAAAAATCTGTATTTTGGAAAACAACATATACCTTTTGGGTAAACATGTCTTATTTTCACCCAAGGAGCAGATCCTGATGCAAATATTCAAGAGGAAGGCCATGTTGTAATCAGGCCTACTTGCACTGATACTGTGTTTGCATGAATACATAGCAGAGATTTCAGCATATGTGGAGGGAATCGTGTTACACTGAGGAGGAATGGATCAAAAAGGCACTTAGACACTAGAGAAAATTAACAAACCCAGCAGCAAAGATGGGATTTTAAAAACAGAAAAGTCTATAGTTCAATTTATGGTGCTTATACCATGAAGCTATAACTCCCTTACTCGGCTAACTGGCTCTTTCCAAATCTCCCTAAAGTCTACTTCACAATGAAGACGGTGTAAGCGCGGATCTTCTTGTTTGTTTGTTCGTTTTTAAACAGAAATTGAGAAGAGGTCTGGAACAGTTGGGGTTTTTGTGCCAACATGGCTCTGCTTAAAAGACATGAGTGGAGTTTAGCCTGCCAATCGGGTTGCAGCTTGTTGACCTCCTTTGGAGGTGCGGCCAAGATAAGTGGCTCTCTGCAGGCCACTATCAGGCCATACAACTCTGCACTCCCCAGACTGAGGTCTTCCTGCACTTGGCATCACTGCATGTGGCTGCATGCGGCTGAGGAGGAGCTTAATGGAGTAGCATTGGCCTTGTAGTGGACTTATGGACTTGAGATGGCTCAAGATGGGCTGAGATGTTTTATTGATGCACGATTACTTCTTGGTATAAAGCTCTTTCTTATAGATAAATAGTGTCTCTAGATTTGTTTCTGTAGTCAATCCGGCCTAACACAAGTCTGAATTTTATATTTTGATTCAATAAATCAAGAAACAAAGTCAGCACAAGCAGGATGTTGACGTATTGCATTAATAAAGAAAAAATTATTAGAGTAGAACTGTGCTCCAGATGGTTTGCTTTCCCTGTTTTATTTTTGTTTTGTTCTTGTTTGTTTTTCAGTTTTATTGGCACATAATCCACATAGCCATAGTTTTTTCAGTGGATGATTTTTTTTCCAAACTAGAACACCAGGTCTTCCTCCTAGGTGCCTGCAGGTAGACGTGGACCTGAACTTCCAATCCCTTCAATCAGCAACCAAGCACTTTGACCATTTGGACCACCCAGGGAGCACATACATTCTCCTACCTTACACATTGAAGTGCAAAGGCAAAGGTAGCCATAGATAGGGCTGTAAACATCTCAGGAATTTTCAGAGTCTGGAAAAACTAGGTTGGAATTATGTTTTTAAATGGTGGTTTGTGGAAAATGTATTCAAATCTCAGAGGTCAGGTACACCACCCATCTGTGGGGAACACATAAAAACCTTGCGGCGTACATTAAAACTGTCATTTTCCTCACTCACTGCCATTGAGCCAATTCTAACCTTAGCGACCCTGTGGAACAGGGTAGACTTGCTGCTGTGGGTTTCTAAGACTATAACTCTTTACAGGCGTAGACGCCCTCTCGCTCTCCCTAGGAGCAGCAGGTGGTTTCAAACTGCCAACCTTGCAATTAGCAGCCTAATGTGTAACCGTGATGCCATCAGGCTCCTGTCATTTTCCGAGACTAAATCTAAAAGATCACGTGACACACTCTGGATCAGATTTCTGTATAGATTACTCGCTGAGAAACATGAGTAGCACCAACTTCCCCTGTATTCAGTTTCTATCCCTCTTCAAAGAGGAGTTCAAGGCGATCTCTTCAATGTATTTTAGTGCTTTGTTAACCTCTTTAAGATTCTCAAGCACAATATTTACAAATATAACACATTAGACTGGGGAAACTTTGTGGACTAGGGTCACATTTTGTTCTCTATTTTTCTGATAGGGAATACTCATGGTCTTATCATTTATTACCTATTACTCACTAAATACTGTGGAAATCAATGCATAACTGGACAAACGACTGGTATTTCCCATAGCATCTAGTACAGTGTTGTGATTGCACAAGTTAATTAAATTTTTTATAGATTATTTTGTTTAAAATCTCCTACAATTGTTTAAAGACATTAAATATATAATTGTTAAAAGCATGCCAAGTACTTGCTTGGGTGTGACGTTATTACTCTTTTCCTTTAAAGACTAAGACCTTGTAGAACTTCTTGTCTTGAACATCTTCAAGTGACAGCTCTTATGGCTGAAATTTTCTACTATTTTTAAATTCCTAATTTACAGATAGATCATAACATGTTTTATCCAGAAAATATCCTATCTGTTACAAGATACTCAATAGGAAAGCATGATTATATTTGGTTCCTATAAGTGATGAGAGTGGTGATACCGGGAGAGTGGAGAGAAGTTGGGGTAAAAAGGGGGAACTGATCACAAGGATCTACATATAACCCCTTCCTTGGGGGACAGACAACAGAAAAATTGGATGAAAGGAGATGTCAGACAGCGTAAGACATGACAAAATAATAATAATTTATAAATGATCAAGAGTTCATGACGGTGGTTAGGAAGGGAGGGAGAAAATGAGGAACTGATACCAAGGGCTCAAGTAGAAAGCAAATGTTTTGGAATGATGGGGGCAACAAATGTACAAATGTTCATGACACAATGGATACTGTATGGAATGTGATAAGAGTGGTATGAGCCTCCAATAAAATGATTTTTTAAATGATTGTTACTACTACCAAATAGTTATTGAGCATCTAGTAAAAGTCAAACCTATGCTACAGGTTACAGAAGAAAGTATATTCCTACCATGCAGGAGATTTCAATAGTGTGGTGAACTAGTTCACAGAGTGCATTGAGGTCCATCTGTACAAAATAATATGATAAATGTGCCAAATAAGAAAGAGCTTTAAAGGACCAGGGGCATCAACCAGATGTCAGGCATCTACAATCAGGATGGGAGGGGCCTCATTTTCTTAGATGTAATATGTATACTATCAAAAGGGGAATTGTATATGGGCATATCCATTTGTTGGTGGACTAATATCACAAACTAGGACTGAAATTCACATGATAATCATTACATGAAAAAAAATGTGGCAAGTTACAAATCTGGCTAGACCAGAGGATGTACATTGGTACAGATAGCAATGGAAAACACAGGGAATCCAGGACAGATGACTCCTGCAGGTCCAGTGGTGAGAGTGGAGAAGCCTGGAAGGTGGAGAGAATGTGGGGTAGAAAGGGGGAACTGATTACAAGAATCTACGGATAGCCTCCTCCCTGGGGGAGGGACAGCAGAGAAGAAGGCGGTGGGGGAGGGGGAGACATCGGGCAGTGTAATATATGACAAAATAATAATAATTTATGAATGATGAAGGGTTTATGAGGTAAGGGGGAGTGGGGAGGAAGGGGAAAATTAGCAGCAGGTATTAAGGGCTCAAGTAGAAGGTAAATCTTTTGAGAATGATGATGGCAACAAATGTACATATGTTCTTGACACAATATGTATGTATGGATTGTGATAAGAATTGTATGAGCCCCCAATAAAATGATTTTTAAAATGTGGTAAAGTATATTTAATCATGTCAGTCAACAAATATTTACAAAGTTCTATCAAGTGTCCCTACCACTCAATCATCCGCAATTTATTTTCATCTGAAAATAATTTTAAAACTGTTGCATTAATACTTGAGAGTTTGAAATTCAAAACATATTCAGTAGCAGACATGGTGCAGAAGACATCACTACTGACTTCAGATGGCTTTTAGCTGAAACAAGAATCTCATAAAGCTGTTTACTTGTGTTTTGTTGACTATGCCAAGACATTTGATTGTGCAGATCACAACAAACTATAGGTAACATTGTGAAGAATGGGAATTCCAGAGCACTTACTGTGCTCATGAGTAACACCTCAATAAGCAGAGGACATTGAAGGGTTTAAAATCAAGAAAGGAGTGTGTCAGGGTTGTATCCTCTCACCATAATTATTCAATCTGCATGCTGAGAAAATAATCCATGAAGCAGTACTATAAAGTGAAGAGTGCAGTATCAAGATTAGAAGAAAGCTTATGAACAGCCTGTGAAATGCGTACGACACAATCTTGTTTACACTAATAGTTACATAACATAACATCAACTTGAAGATATAGAGGTGAAGGAGTGGAGTTTAGCCTGTCAATCAGGTCACAGCCTGATGGTTCCTCCTGATGAGCATGGCCTTTTCAAAAGGGGGGCCCTGGTAACTTCCTCTCTCTGCCTTCAACTTCCTGCTGAGCCACGCAGAGCCCTGTGATGCGGCCACCACCGCAGCTATTAGATCCACAGGACTTTTCATCCACCGGTGAAAAGTGATCTTGCTGCCTTTTGCATAATTTCTTCTAGTTGCATAAGTCTGAAGAGGGATTTATGGGATAGTAGTGGACTTTTGGACTTGAGTTGGACTGCCTGGGATGCTTTCCTGATACATAACTACATAAGCTTTCTGATACATAAGCTTTCTCTTACACATATAAGTGTCCCTACATTTGTTTCTCAACTCAACCCATCTAACACACTTACAGTAAGTGAGGAATATTTGAACTGTTAGGCAGATAGGCAGGGATGGGATGTCCATTGACGCATGCCCAGGAGAGCCAGCATAGGACAAAGGCCTGGATTTTCCCGCTGGTGGGCAGGAATGGGCGTTAAACCTGCATCAGCCCACCTGGGCCAAGTGATTGCAATTCAGCCAATGGGATCGACCTGGGGACGTTCACCACGCCTCCCCCGGGAATCCTTGAAAAGGCAGGGACGGAGAGGGAGAGGGGGCTTTTTGGGAGAGAGATCTTTGCGTGACCCCGAGCAGTCTCTGCCAGGCCGCATGGTCGAAAGGAATCCTATGGGTGCCGCATAAAACCCTGAAGCTTCTTTTAACTCTCATTAAATTCACTTGGATCACGAGCCAGGCTTCAGTGTGAATTCTTTCTCATGCGAAGACAAGGACCAAGGTGTAACTCTAGCTCGGAGAGAGAGATGAAACTAAAGTACTGAAGCCGGCAGAATGGAATGCCACTTAATGCAAGGAAAACAAAATCCCTCATAACTGAACCACTAGCAAATATCATGCTAAACGTGAGAAAGATGAAGTTTCCAAGGATATTATCTTACTTGGATCCACAACCAACACTCACAGAATCGGTATTCAAGGCATTAAACAGTGCATTGCACTGGGAAGTCAATGTAAAGTGTTAAAGAGTAAAGACTTTGAGGACTAAAGTGCATCTGACCCCAGTCCTGACGTTGTCAATCACAACACATGTATGTGAAAGATGGACTATGAATAAGGAAGACAGCAGAAGAATTCATGCATTTCAATGATGGTGTTCGTGAAGAATATTGAAATCACCATGGATATCCAGAAGAACAACAAAAAGAATCTGTCTTGCAAAAGTATAGTCCGAATGCTCCTTAAAATGAGTTTGGCAAGACTTCATTTCACATACTTTGAGTATGCTATCAGGAGAGGCCCATTCCTTGAAAATGACACCAGGCTTGGTAAAGTTGAGAAGAGCTAAAAAAAGGAAGCTGTTCGAGGAGGCGGATTAACACAGCAGCTGTAACAATGGGCTCAGATATCACAACAATTGTGAGGCTGCTGCAGGACAGTCAGTGATTTATTTTGTTGTATATAGGGTTGCTAGGAGACCAAACTGACTTGTCAGTATCTAGCAATAACTAACTAGAACTGCCCTTTTGTTCCTTTAAGTTGTGTTATTAATCCTTGTGACTTCCGTTTATAAACAGTGAAAAGTGAGATAGAGTAAATAGCATGGCATGGAAGCCCCAATCTCTGATGGGCAGAATTTTCAATGAGTGATTTTTCAGAAGTAGGTAGCCAGGACTTTCATCCACGGTGCCTCTGGGACTTGTACTACCAATCTTTTAGTTAGTTGGCCAAGCAGTTTAATAGTTTGTTCTATAATCCTCAGTTCCTTCCTCTTCAAAATAGGGATGATAATAGTATTTATTTAATTGAATTTCTGTATGGAATCAGTGAGAAATGTGAAGCAAAGTTAATCAATACAATTAACAATACAATGCAGTAATTGTATTTGAACAATATTAATATCATGTGCATGCAAGATTTTGCTAAAGATATTTCAAATATGGTTCATCAACACATAGAAGAGAGCTGCCAGAAATGCAAGGCAGATTCAGAAGAGGACATGGCACAAAAGATATTTTTGCTGACTTGCAACTGAGTCAAAATACAGTTGAGTAAGTAAAGTCTAGAAAAATATTATGCCTAATATTTATTTTGACTCAAGTCTCCATTTAAATTTTCTCTAAAACCTCATTATCAAGACTTCTAAAGAATTAGGGAATATGGAAGCCCCCTGGTGATGTGGTGTTTAAGCATTTAGCTGCTAATTGTAGGGCTGGTGAGTCAAGACCACCCAGCAGCCCCATAAGAGAAAGACTTGGTAATCTTCTCTTATGCAGATTCAGCCTAGGAAGCCCTGTGGAGCGGTTCACTCTGTCATATTGTTAGAGAGGGTCAAAGAATTCTCCTCCTGTTAATGGAAACACTAGAAATGTAGCATAAGATCTAATTTGTTAGAAATCCAAAACCACCCCTCCCTTGCAGTAAAAATTCCTTTTACACTCAATCAGTAGGGATTTTCTAACTCTGGAGGATGATAAGCATATTCATTAAGATAAGTAGCCAGGCAGGAAGTCTACCCCAGTAGATAAACAATATTGCATGAGGTCTCAAGGTGAGGTGGTCTGATGACCTCTGGATAAATGTACATAGATAATTTCCTGTGGCCACTGTGCTCCTGGGAGGTGGCCCACGGTCTCCAGCCTCTCTACTCCTCACAATGAAGATTTCAGGTAAGTGACAAAATTCAGACTAAAGTCCGAGAAAAGAGTTGAACAAATATGGTGAATTTATTGAAGGAACTATTTTAGAAAAGAAGTCCAAAGAACGTTTAGCTAGTCTCAAAGGCTTGGTGGAATTTGGAGCCGTGCCTTTTATTCTGCTGACTTTCTGGCAGGTCTACTATATTGGCTGGTTCTCTGGAGTGCACCTCCTCTTTCAGGGGTATGCGCACTTGCACCCACGAACTCACCCATCATGCTGGACCCTTGTCTCAGGACCCTGAACACAAGAGTCTACTCAGTCACTGTGGGGGTGGTGTGAGCAAGCACCCTGTTGTTCTTTGCCCAGACTTCTCAGTATGTGGAGAAACAATCTCCTCCTGTCCTTTGTGGCAAGATGCTACCAGATTCATGCCATCCTATCCTCTCCTACCTTTGGCCACCTCTGTCTAGTTAACAATGGCCAAACCTGCTTTTTTTGACTCGTTGTTTGAAGCATCAATTGTATCCAGGAATAATTGCAAAAACCTGCTAATCACTTTCTGCAATCACTGTAAAACCTGCTTTTTGACACAGTTTAGGGCATATAACCTGGTTAATTGTCACTGGATTTTTAAAACAGTTTGGAAGTAGTAAAACCCACTGCTTCCTTCTGTCTTGCACTTCATAATAAACTGAATCAACCAGGTTTATATCTTTGGTTTAAACAGTGATAGGCAACAACATGGGGCCACCGTGAGTAAAAACTTGATTTGATGTACATAGCAAAAAGGAATACATGCAAAGGGCCCCACTAAACAAGTTCCCATAGTTAAAATCTCAACCATAAGAAATGTACAAAATATCTCATCACTTAAGATATAAGAATAGCATTCTATCTTTTTAATTTTATCATATTCTTATTACTATATCATCACTATGTCAATTTTCTTATTAATATGTCCTCATTATGAAAGGTACCTAGATAGGGGACAAAGAGGCATTGTCTCTCTCAGTTGCCTGCACTAGACAGAATTAGCCGTCCACGCCACCGTAAAGGGGTTGAAAAGACATCAGGAACACTAATTAGACGACTATGGGAATCCAGAACTGAGCATGCTCAGATCCAAGGCACCTAGGCCCAGCTGGGAGGTCCACCTGGCTGCAGACTCGGCATCAGCGAGCAACATGACATCATACATGCACGCCTAAACTCAGCCAATAAGATCAGCCAATACCCTCAATCACACCTTCCCAACCAGTGGGGACAGGAGGGGCTAAAAGCAGGCCCCAGGCAGCCATGCTCTCTCTTGTTCAGGTGTGCGGTGAAAGGGGAGGGTGGGACTCTCTCTCACGTGCTGTGTGTAAGTGCCTGCTGGCCCTCTGGGGGTTGGGGGAATGGATTTCCTGCTCTTGCATGCCTGGTTTCTCGCTCCCGTTGTGGAATTCTTTCACGTGGTGTTCTGCACTCAGTTGAAGCGGTCATCTTCAGTCACGAACTCTTGTGCAGTCCCTGCAGCCTGCGTGCCTTCCACGGATAGCACGTGCCTTTTAAGACTGCAATACCGGACACTTCCCTTTCCCTCATAAAACTTACTTGGGTTTACAAAAGTGTTTCTGCCACATGACGTCTTTCAGGGTCGCAAAGCTAGTGCCCAGTTAAACCGCCCCAGAAACCTAAGAATTATACAGTTTTTCATTGTGCATGTGACATTTACTTTCCAAGTAAAGTACATGTACATTACAAGTAAAGGCATTTTCGTAGGCCTCATGTTTTTGTGTTTTTCTGGTAGAACTCAATGTTAGAAAAGAGTGTTACAGTTAGAATGAACTCAAATACCATGAGTCTAAGTTCATATTTCATGCTGGCAGAATTGAGAAACTTACCCAGAGTCACACAAATTGCTATTTGCAAAAATAAAAAAGGTTGGATAAATGAATAAGTGGAAGAACCAATGAATGCTAAAATTAGAATCCAAGTTGTCCACCATTAAGACCAGTGTTCTTTCTGCTACTTTAATGATTATAGAAGGCCTATAACAATTTTGCCGACAATATTTCCAGAAAGCATCGAGGCCTTTAATCACATCTAGAAGGCGAGGGATAGATCCAGCTGCACAAAGAAACAAAAACCCAGACTAAAGTCATGTGGACCGATAGGACCTTGGAACTGTAGTATTCCTCAGAATTAGACTGAAAGTTGAAGTGTGCTGTCAGGAGCCCTGGAGGGCACAATGGTTCCAAGTTGAGCTGTTAACTGCCAGGTCAGTAGTTCGAAATGGCCAGCCCCACTGCAGGAGAAAAAGAGGATTTCTACTCCTGTAAAGAGTTATAGTCTCAGAAACTCACAGGGGCAGTTCTACCCTGTCCTGGTTAGGTAGTCAGATAGAGACCAGTGGGGCTGTCCTTCCCAGGCCTGCACCCGCCTCCTGCCGCAGGTTGGGGAGGAATCAGGTGAGCATTAAGCATCTATGAGGACCCTGTAACTGGGCATGCTTCAATTTAGGCCCTAGTCCTACCCCCACCCAGCCAGCTAGGCTCGATTCAGCCAATGGGGGCATTCCAATACCTTTGACCACGCCTCCCCAGGCAGAGGATAAAAATACCTTGGTGGCAGACTTCCCCTTGACCGTGCTCCTGCCCCCACTTAGCAATGCCATGGTCTCTCTAGCCTCAACTCACCATGTGAGGGCCCGCAGCCCCACACGGTTGCTCTTATTAAGCTGTGGGCCCCAGCGGGCTTCCGCGCGGTTTAGCACACGGCCCTGAAATAGCGTGTACTCGTTTGAGACTGTAAAACCTGAAACTTCTCCGTCCTTTATACAAACCCACTTGGAACCCACACCAGACTTCGGCATGAATTCTTTCTCATGCAAAGCCAAGAACCAAGGTGTTACCCACCCAAGAAGCCCAACACTGTTAGGGGCACTGAGAGCTGGAATGACTTGATGGCCGTGGGGTGGTTGGTTGGCTGGTTTTTGTTTTTTATGGTTGCTTTATTCCAGTCCTTGAATTTGGTTAACTCATCTGCACCTAAACCCAGATTCAGAGGAGTCTTTCAAACTACTTAGGACAGTCTTTGAATTGTGTTCCAAAGCCTCATAAATATTTGAAGTGCACTGGCTTTCAGCCAGGAGCAAAAGAAGAACACTCTTGTCTCCCTGGGCTAACGCGTTGCTTAATGCAGCATGGTGGAAGGGACCTGGTCACTCGGCTTCTGACTTTGTAGCGCACGCCGGGCATCTTCCCCCCACCATTTGCTCGGGGCCGGAGGCTCTAGGTAGAAGGCATTTCCTGACGGCATAGCAGCAGCACTCTTAACACTTCGTGAAATCTGTGGACTTCTAAGGCTGTTGTTGCCAGTACCTAAGTACAGGGAAGGAAGTGACCATTTTAATCAGCCGTCCTCGGAATTAGTTCCCAGACTGAGCAGGAGGAAGAAAGAGAGAGGCAGACAATCGGGCCCCCTGTGGTTGCTCGGTGTTGGGCTGATTTGGAGCTTCTGCATCCTCTATAATCCATAGGGAAAATTTAGAACCATTGTGTTTTGCCTAGCATTCGGAAATTCCAGGCCACAATTTGCAAGGAAAGTTGTTCTTCAGCCTGGGTCCTGGCTAGTTTCATTGAATTAAACGGAACAATTAATGTTGCTAGTAATTTTAGCACACCGCCACCATGTACAGTCCTGCTGGAAGACTGCAGAAGGACAGATGCCACAACCCACTGGACCTGTTAGGTTTTATGGGTGGGAAATACGTGAAAGAATTCACGCCAAAGCCTGGCTTGTGATCCAAGAGAGTTTTAATAAAGGACAGAAGAAGTTCCAGGTTTTACAGTCACTGACTGCAGCCACCCTCGTGGGACTGCACACCCACGTGGCAGCCTGAGCGCAGAGAGCAGAAGGGAGAGGAAGAGGGAAGAGGGAAAAGGGCTGGAGGTCTAGTGTTCCCGGTGTTTCGGTTCTTTCGCTGGGGAGGCGGGGTCGAAGGTTTTGGTTGACCCCACTGGCTGAATTAAACTCACCTGGGCCTGGTTTGAGCCCACCCAGGTGTTCCTCTCTCCAGGCTCAGGCTTGAATTGGCGCATGCCCAATAGCCTTTATGGCTGGCTGAGGCTGCTCCGGTTCTCGCCAGCAACCTCCTGTGGGGGGTCTTCCAGGCATGGAGAGGGACAACTCCCTAGTCCCTGCTTCTGGCTGCGAGTACTAATTCAAAAATATTCAGTGCCTTCTCGTTCCTGGCCTTTTGAGACCTCAATAGCATGTCTAAAGTTAAACTCAGCCCTTCTGTCTGCTCTCTGGCCTCTGTCTTGAGCAACTTTCATCACCTAAGGAGCCCCGAGGGCCCAAAAGGCACGCCAGTGATTGTTGGAAGCTTCCAAGGAGAAGATACAGGGTGAAGTGTTCCCATAAACATGACAACCTACAACAACGTATCTACTGGACACATTGCAGACCTATGGGTTTAAAATCGATGTGGAAGCGCCTGAGAACAAGGACCAGTAGTGATGTGGGGGGTTACCAGCAGGCCTGCTAACCAGGATGTCAGCAATTCAAAAATGAAACCTCGTCAGAAAATGGCAAGCGGAGAAGAGGGGATAAAGGGAAGAAAACTGGCAGGAATCTTAAACACAGACGAGCTGGAGACAACACACAGCTCTCTAGCACAAAGGAAATTGAAGGGCAGAATAGACTATATCTCCTTATCAATGGAAGACACCAGAGATATTGGAGATCGCGAAATGGCCCAGGGATGAGAAACAGGATGTTCACACAGCTCCCACAATGCCTACCTAGACTCCGGAGGTTGCAGTCTGAGACAAGAGCACAGCTCAAAGGCAGAGGGACTGAGTGACAGGACGCCAGAATCTGCATACCGGAAAGGAGGCGGGACACTACAGAGAATCAACCAATAGCAGAAAACCTTCCAGAAAGCCAGGCAGGAAGTCCACCATTAGCCAAATACAAGGTCCAGCTTTAGATTTTGCTAAGGACCCTTTCTGCTCAACCCTTTTCTGTGACCCCTGTCTGAATGGTGCCCCTCTCTTGACATCTTTCTTGCGAGCAGGACAAGAACCAAGGAGTGAAGAGGCTTGAAATTCTGAACGTCCTCCTGGTAAGGATATCTCCAGACACTCTTGAGCGAAAAAGATGAGGTTTTCTTACTCCCGTCAAGAGTTCCAGTCAGGGAAACCCATGGGGCACTTCCTCTCGGTCCTACAGGGTTCCTTTGAATGGAGTCACCTCCATGGCAGTGAGTTTGGTTCGGTTCGGTTCGGTTGTTATGAACAACAGTTTTATCACCCACCAAGTTGACTCTCCCTTTTCTCACGCTTTAATGTTATACTCTGAATGACACCTAGCTGCATCTTCCCTATCTCCATTGTCGCGAACATTATCCAGAGGTGTACTAATCTTCTCCTAAATGATAGTCATTGCCTTATTGGCGATAGCATACCCTGGACAGAAGATACAGTGGCTGTGAAACTTAAATTAACTCGGGAAGCAGGCAGTATCTGGAGAACCACAGGTGTAACGATACCACAACAGACACTGGCAGGAATGTGACACTGGAAAATAACTGATCAGTCCTGAAACGCCCATTCCGCAGGTGCCGTCTCGTTCACAGCTTTCCTCCTCCTAAAAGACCAGGGTCCACTGGTATAAAAGGCATGCGTAGCCAGGGCATGTGTGCCCTGTGTTGTTGTGAGGTGCCCGCCAAGCTGGTCTGATTCAGAGTGACCCTGTGCCCAACAGAGCAGAACACTGCACCAGCCCTGTGCCATCGGAGGCAGACCCTAACCCAGCCCTGAGAATGTGTCTTTTTCTCTTTCTTACATGTCTGCCTGTTACAGCCATCCCTCCAGCGATGTTGGATTAGATTGAGCAGAGTCTTATGCTCACCATTTTAAATTATCTAATTGTTGTGAAAAGTAGGAAGATGAGGGATAGAGGGGTTGTCTCCACTGAATGCCCACGCACAACAAAGGGGTTGGAAAAAAAATCAGGCACCCATTAGACACCCAGGAGGACAATACAAAGGGCACTCGCAGACCAAGGTCACCTAGACACAGGTGAAGGTCAACCTGGGCACACACTAGGCACCAGCAACATTATATCACAGGTGCGCTGGACTCAGCCACGAAGAAACTGCCCCCAACCACACTCTCACCCTGCCCCCACAACCACCCCCACCCCTGCACAGTGCGGGAGGAAGGGGTAAATAGCAGAGACTGAGGGCAGGCTGCTCTCTTTTTTCAGGTGCTCTCTTTCAG
Source organism: Tenrec ecaudatus (assembly GCF_050624435.1). Lineage (NCBI taxonomy): Eukaryota > Metazoa > Chordata > Mammalia > Afrosoricida > Tenrecidae > Tenrec > Tenrec ecaudatus. The sequence continues at coordinate 100,506,805 of NC_134533.1, read as the reverse complement.
GTCGGAGGGCAGGCTCTCCCCCGTGTGAGGGGTGCACACACGCGGCCTCACAGGGCTCGAACTCGCTTCTTCCCTTTTCAGTTCGAGAACTCCGCTTGATTCTGTGAACTCCTCTTAAGGGTCATATTTCCGTGTGGTTTTCGCGCTCCTCTGAAGTGGTCATTTTTGGTCGGGAATTTTCCCACGGCTCCCGCCAGGCAGCTTTGCACGCTCCCAGAGACAGCGTATACTACGAAACTTCCCTTTCCCGAAGAAAAGTGATTTGGCTTACAAAAGTGATTCTGCTGTGTGAAGTCTTTCAGCGTTGAGAAGCATAAAACCAGGAAAACCATCCCGGAAACCGAACTCTTGGGTATGTAGTTCCCGACCCCCGAACCTCAACTCAGTACAACCTGTCCTGGTGGACCGCCCAACTAAAAGATTCTACTTGTGTTGCTCTTTATCTATAGGTACAAAATAATGAACAAATAATTCATTACCAGAGGAAATCAAGATGACTAGATTTTGCATCAATAAATAGCTTTTTGGGGGCTCTGGAAAAAGGCCAAGACAATAACTTGAACTTCAGTGTTAATGCAACCTTTACTCTACTGAACAAAGATCCCTTGGGAAAGCTAGCTAAAGAACCTTCAAACCACAACCAGAGCTCTTCCTATTGTAGGTATGTGGGGATTCGTGCACTTAGCTCCCCAAGTGGGAAGGCTGACTCAGCTTACTCACCTCTGTTGGGAACAATCTAATCACACCTATTTAATCACCCAGCTATCACCAAACCTAGGGGATGGCTTCCAGTGTATGAGTTGTGCATTAGTTACAACCTTACAAACTATTGTTTGGTTTCCCACTGACTGGCTATAACACTCAGGTGACTGTGGGGTTTTCCTGAATGGCATCTTCTGGCTATGTAGAATCAGCATTTTAGCTCTGGGTCCTGCTGTTAGGTCTCTCCGGTGGAAACACCTCGCTTCTTGGCTTCACATGAGAAAGAATTTATGGTGAAGCCTGGTTTGTGATCCAAGTGAGTTTTTATAAAAGAACAGAAGTTTTAGGCTATACAGTCCCTGAACACGGGCAACTCGTGGAACTGCACACCCACCTGTGGTGGCCTGAGGCTAGAGCGAGAGACCGCCCCATGAGCAAGAGGAAGCCAGGGAAGCACTGAAGAGCCTACTGGTCTCAGGGTCCTTGTACTTGGTGCCTTAGACTGGGAGGCATGGTCGCAGTTATTATTTGACCCCATTGGCTGTATTAAGCCCACCTGGCCTAGGTTAGGCCCACACAGGCCCACCTGGCTCAGGGAGGCCTGAATTGGCGCATGCTCCTTGACACCCCTGGTCCCTGTTTCTAGCTACCTAACACTACCAGACTGAAATGGATGATAAGCCATGGGCCTAAGCTGGACTTAAGAATATGTTTTACCGAGCTCCCTTGGCCAGTTTGTACAGTGTCCACTGGAGTAAACATCAAGTGGCTATGGTTGCACTCTATATAGGACTTGGAGATATTATCACACATCCAGACATACTAAGCAAAGACATGCAAGTGCCCCTAAATGACAATTCTCATGACCTTCAATAGGCCAATGCCAAAATAGCTTTTAAAAAAAGTAGAATCCCAAAATAGAATGACCTTTGACATTCAAAGTGTACCCCAAAGAAGTACCTGTGACATAATACAATCTGATGGCCGTGTCTATATTTCTGGAAATAGTGCTAATATTGCACTCTATTGGTCATAATGAAACATGTGGCATCTCGCTGTTACAATCCTATTTCTTCCTTAGCTTGTATTATAAGTAATTCATTTTCCCCTCAAGGTGAATGATGGAAAATGTCTACATCATTTTGAAATCTTTATAGTCCTCATAATATTGTATTATAGTTTGTATTATTGTAATTATAAAAATATGGTTTGTTTTAGTGCAAATCCCTTTGTCCATGAAATGCTGTGCTTCAAAACTATTTGCCCTGTCACATAAAATCATGCTTGTTTCACAGGTCTCACCAATGATCATGCTGTTTAATCACCTCCCTTTCATCTCCCTAAGGATGGTTCATCTTGATCACTGTTGTTCTCTCCTGCCTAAAAAATTGTGCTCGAATGTGACTTTTTCCATTAAGATGTTTCTTATAAAATCTATTCATGCTACAGATGAGGATTATTAGCTCAGCAATATAAAGGGGAAAATGTCATTATTAAACAAAACTCCTCAAGAAAACTAAGGCCTTGCAGAAAAAGGAGAAAAGGCTACTCCATTGTGAATGATCAGTGGCCCCTAGCAGAAGTTTGATCAAAAAGGGGAAATATAAATGGAAGTTTCAACCTGTAGGCACACCTGTCAGGTGTGGGAATGATGGAGGCAGCAAGCACCTGGAAAGCAAACCGCTAGGTTTGCACCATTCTCATTCAGAAGAAGGATGTATCAATCTGTAAACATTTGGGTCCCTGGAAAAATGAGTCACAACTGCAACCATGTAAAACTGAAGTGATTTATGGCACTTCTTCCTCAACCAGTGGCCAGTCTATACATCTCAGACTTCAATCGACCCTGGTCTTCCCTTTAATCAATCACTAACCTCTTCCATTTCCTTTGTTCTCTGTGGGTAGACCCTCCCTCAGCTTACATGGAGCACTTTATATTGTACTTAGGGTTGCCCAACTTGAGTTATATTCTAAAGCCTCAGTACGACTCATTTCTTTCATTCCTAACAGAATAGGAAATGTTCTTCTTCCAGAAAAGAAAAGGGAATGGTTGAGAGGTAGCTATCTATAGGGATGTAGACGGGTGGATCTGCTTTCTGCATAGGCTGCTTGATAATTCTTTATGTGATATGTTTGTGATTCATTTCCAAGAGCAGAGAAAAGCATGAAGAAACTCTCTTCTTTTCCCTCATTATTGTCAAACAGAGGGAAGCTTCTGGTGAAATGGATGTATCAGTGCTCTTGACCTTGTGCCATTTTGTTTGGGTGGCCAGCTCCAGTGATTGTTCATAAGAATAGTATCCTTTCCAGTTTGAGGTACATAACCCAAGACATGCCCTTAATGGCTCAATGTGGTTCAGGTTGAGTATCTTCCTCTTGCAAACCAAAAGAATCTTTGATAGATGCCAGAGGTAACAGAAATATTGAATTGGAATAATGGTTAGAAAATGATCTTGTATTTTGTTAGCATTTTATTCTGAAATTTCCCATCTAAAGATAAAATGACTTGTGAATGATTCAGAAGATTATTTATCTTAGGATCAGACTCTAGACTCAGATAGAACACATATAGGGAAGTGGAAGTAATTGTCTGATAAATCTTCAGTGGAGAGTAGAGTCCCAGGCATTCCCTTGGTCTTTTCTTTGGCTGAAGGAAGAGAGGTTTCAGACATGTTCAAGAAAACCTGGGCATTCTCCCACAGTCAGAGGTTCTGATAGGGCTACATCTCAGGAGGGAATAGAAACTCTAAAAATAGATTGCTTCTATGACCATATTCACTAAGGATATCAGTGAAGAGAAGAAAAGTGTTAGATGTTAAATTGAAAGAAGAATTCTAGAGGCAAATCATCTTATCTTTTAATAAAATTGTTAATTATCTGGGTCAAGTCATCAGAGATACAAGAGGATGGCATAGCATTGACATCAGTCAATAGCTTAGAGAACAAAACCAAATTCAAACTGATAAATTAGTACTAGGGACCATAATCAATAAAATCCACAGCTAATCCTGAATCATTTAAAATCCAGAGCTCACTATCACGGACCTAAATCATACTCTTCTCATCTCTTATTTGAATAATAAGAACAATTTTCAAACCCTTTATGCATCATTCACCAAACCCTATAATCTATATTGACATACTTTCCCATTATTTACTGCCAGCAAGTTTTTGGGTTTTTTGTTTTTACCAAATACAAATCTAACCACTCCTTCCCCTGCTTCAATACTACTTCCTACAGGATAAAATTTGAAGCCCACAATACAGCACTTTTCACAGTTCAGCCCAATCTATTGCTTCAACCTCATGTTATGCAACACTTTTCCAGAGTCTTCTTCCCTGAATCTATTCCAACAACACTTCCAGAATTTTTTAAATGGAATGAAACCTTTGTACCCCTGCCGCTCTGTACAGACTTTGCCTGCATGTCTTAGTAATTTCACACTTCTCAACGTGGGAAATCTCTTCATCCTCAAGGCAAGGCTGGGTGTCTCTGGTATTGTGTATCTTCCTTTGTTCCTTCGGCCTTTTAGATAGCCAGTCTTTTGCTCTGCTTCCTGAGCAGTCTCTAATAATTCAAATTTTAGACTAACTAAACATACTGTATCTGTTTTCCCACCTGAATCTTGAGAAGGACTGCGAATTCTTTTAGGAGAGGCATGAGATGATTTTTGCATGGCTTAGAGCCACATGACCGACCTTTGAGTTCATCACATTATTGTGCATGCTAGTTCAGTAACCTCTCTACATTGCTTTGTCTCATCCTTTAATCCCCGGGGCTCTTTTGAATCTCAGTGTACCAGTGAAAGAAACAACAGTGGGCATTTTTTAGAACAGATAGAGTGAAAACTTTGATTTGCAGCCTTGTCATGGATAAATCAATGAAAGTAACCATGCTTAAAGTGCAAGTCTGAAAGAAAGAGCAAGATGAAGAACGCGAAGATACTCACATGCCATAGGCAGCAACACTTCAAAGTCATGAAACCTCGTGAGATGACGCAGACAACTAGTAAGAGATGGATTTGGAAGCCATTGGATTTTGATTCAGAATTCTTGGCTCATGGCTGCCTGATAAGTGGAAACTCAAGACTACTGTATAAGTACCATTTTCATATGCCCTTTGCCTTTTTATCACATTTAGTCCAGTTCTGCCTTTTGTGAATGAACATTATTGAAAATTTTGTCCTATCTCCAACCCTCATGTTTGTGTAAATAATGTCCAATCACCTAATTGTTAATCTGTACAAGTATATTCATATACTGTATTTTGGTCTAAAACACTGTCCTATGCATGTATACTTTCTGTTTCTCAACAATGTTTTAAATTCTAGACCCTTGGTTAAATTAATAATAATAGAAATAGAACAACCATATTTCTTATGTGGATCAGTTTTAATGCCCTTCAGCAAAATGATAATGATGTCTTTAAAGTGAACCACAGACATATGAGCTATAGATATATGAATGGATTTTGAGCTCACGTTTAATGGTAGCTGTAATCTAAGAACAATTGGTTCTTAAGGCATGGCTATGCTCAGCTACCACCATGAGTGATCACTAAAGATGTGGTCCTATAGCAAAGAGTGATGAACAAAGCAGATGGTGCTGGGCTATCAGAAAGGACAGTGTCTAGAGTCTTAAGGGCTTCTTAGAGCAAGCAGTCATCTAAGTGAGGCATCAGCTAAATCCACACGGTAGGAGCACAGCAGCCTGTGTGATCCAAGGATTGTAAATAATAAAATCCAAACCCAGAGAAGGGACTGGTATTAAAGTTTAAATCCTGAACACCTGGTTTGCTGACTTCTATGGATGAGGGTGAAATCCAAAAGTCACGTGTAGGGTTCCCTATGTGGATTACACCACTGGTGAATCCCTTCTGACTAGGGACCAGAGATGGGAAAGATCTTGTTATCAGACAGAATACATTGTAGGGTGGATTACTGCAGTTGTAGGTAAGCCAAAATGTAACACCTTGTCATTGATTTCCCTATTGATCAGATGTATAATTGTTTAAGTTTGTAATCTTTTCTACTTTGTTCTCAAATGGGGATTTTCTGTTTCATTTTGTCAATTTTGTTGTGGGGTTTGTTTATATTTTCATTTTATTTTGTATGTTTTTCGGCATATGAAACCAGGATCGGTAAACCTATAGATGCAACACCAGGATTAATCATCTCAGAGGGACATGGCAGGGAGGTTGATGAGCAATGGGAACAATGAGAACGGGGAAAAGAAATGTCCTGGAATTAATTGAGCGATGGGTGCCCAACTCTTAGGGATGTGACTGAACTAGTGAAATGCAGGACACCGATGATGTCTATGTAGGTGAGCCTGTTAAAAATAAACTAATATTTTAAAATTGTGATTCCTTGAGTGATCTGTGGAATTGTTCTTTTACTTACTTTATCTATCTATCTATCTATCTATCTATCTATCTATCTATCTATTTTTTTTGAAGGAGAAACAGAAACCGTTGCCACTGAGTCCATTCTACCTGGTGACCACGCCATGTGTGCAGGGCAGTGACGTGTCTGGAGCAGATCACCACGCCTTTCTCCTGAGGATCCTCGGGGAGGGATCCGACTGCCAGCTTTGGGTAGTAGTAGAGCATTTAGTGGTTCTTAACACCCAGCAACTCCAATATTAGAGCGGAAGCCATAAAAGCTTGTGTACTTATTAAGCAAAGCACGCTTTCAAATACTCATATTTATCATCTTGTTAATTCTTTGTAATAACCCTGTGGAGTTAATTCTTTCATTATGTGAATGTTATACCAAAACCAAACCAAACTCACTGCCATCAAGCCGATGCTGGCTCTTGTACAATGACCCCTGTGGATTTCTGAGACTGTAAGTGGTTAGAAGAGAGAGCGCAGTCTTCCTCCCATGGAGCTACTGGTGGTTTCCAACTGCCAACCACATGGATCAGAGCCCAGTGTGTAACTACTACACCACCAGGGCTCCACCGACAATGAAAATCTGGAGCTAGATGTGCTTAGAATCTTCCTGCAGTCATTGTTGGTCATCAAAGAAGAGAGGGAAGGAGAGAGAGAAACAGATAAAGGAGTAGCAGGACAATGTGGGGAAAGGTTAACTGCCACAATATAACTTTGCCCCATCCTTCCTCTTCCCTGCTGTAGAATTCTGCCTTTGCTGCTGCCACTTTGTGAGCCGGAGAGGACTACGAAGGGGAAAGGCTTCCTTCCCTAGTGAGAGAAAGAAGACCTGGTAGCACAGTGGTTGAACACTGACTGCTAACCCCAAGGGTGGAGGTCCAATGCACGGGCTGTTGCATGGACGGAGAGGCGGCAGTCTGCCTCTGGGTAGAGCCTGGCCTTAGAAACCACTGTGGACAGTGCTGCTCTGTCATTGGGTTATTATGTTTTCTCTGAGTCAAGATCAATTTGATGGCCGTGGAGCTTTTGCTACTTGACCAGATCCTCAAAGGAACGGTTACCCAATGACTTAGTCTTTGCATGCCCCTCCCAACCCAGCACTCACTTAACTGCTCCTAGAAAAATGATACATCTTTTTAAACAATTGTTCATAAATCGGAGCTATTTGATCATTTACTGCAAAGAGTTAAAAAATACATGGAAGCATAGCTGAGCCTAAATATGTCAATTGAAAAAAAATCCATAAACGCTCTTTGAAAATGGTAAGTATACATTCTTACAATGTAAGGTTCCTGCATTGAAGGCATGTGGTTTATGGGGAAACAGAGTTGTGTGACCTCTCATGCTTTAATTCAGAATATTGCCTGAGGTGGAACGTGTCTCTTGGGCTGGTTTTACAATGCAGGAGGCCCAGCTCTGGCCACAAAAATCCTTGCTGGAGTGTAGTGCACTTAAAACAGGCATTCTCTAATGAGACTACATAATGTTTCATTGAATCTGCTCTCAATTTGCATGCTTTTTAGATGGCTGGAATTCCAAGTGCTTCCCCTGCCTGGAACTCCACCATCAGACACAACTCTGCTTTCGCAGGCCCAGGAGGGATAGACAACTTCATGTGTGACTGCTATGCTCAGGACAACACTGGGCATTTGGAGTGTGTACATTTTGGGGTACAAAATGAATATTTTAATTATTTTTCACATCCCTGAATACTCTCAATTTTCTAAATCTCCACTTGACAAATTAAGCATCAGTGAGCTATGGATCTCTGTGGTGCTGGGGTTTGCCGTGCCTGACTCTGAGAGTGACACTGAGGTGGCATCTTGTGTTCCCAGCTTGTCATTGGTGCATAATTGTTGGATGGTCCCTCAGAAATCTTTGCTTTGTGCCTTTGATTCCAAGATCATGCATTTGCAGAATGACTGACCAGAATAAAGGTAAATGTCTTCAAGGAATAAACTGAGATGGTTTCCCGCTCACACAGCACAAACCCCAGGACCAGCTGCTGTAAAGCTGATTGTGACACAGGGTGACTCGCGGGTGTCAGAGTAGAACTCTACCCCAGTGGTTTCCCAGTGGCTGGTGTCTGTGGAGAGAATCACCCGGGCTTCCTTCCTGGGCTTTCCTCTGAGGTGCCCCTGAGTGGAATTGAACCTCCTTTTTTTTCCTTTTTCCTTTTTTTCTTTTCAGTGAAGCACACTAGCAATTTGGAGACCCCCTTAGCACCTATGTTGCTGTTCATGACTCCGGAGTCGGGACCATTCATAGCAACGCTGTGTATAGCAGAACAAAGCAAAACACTGGGGGAGGGTGGGGGCTTTTTCTCATCATCTTTATAACCATTCATTTTTTTTTAGTTCAAAAGCACACACACACACACACAACACTGCTGCAAGGGGAAGCCTGCCCCTAGCACATCCCGCGAGTCCGGTAGGCACAATTGTACAGCTATAATAAGTAAAGATTATAGTAAAGTCATAAAGAGCATGAGAGCTAGAAGAGAGATTGAAATAATGGAGTCAGACACATTTCATGGGAGCAGTGCTCACCTCAGCCCCGCTTGGTGGTCCATGTGGGGAGAGAGAGCGATTTAATGCTGACCAAGGCTTTCATCTTCTCTGGGACATGCAAGCCCCCTAATCACAGGTGAAGACATACATCACTGGAAGGGGTTGCGCTATAGGTAATATAGTAATGGGAGGGAGTGATCTAGGGGCATCCACGCAATAGGAAGAGGAGGGATTGGGGATATACATGTGGCAAGATGGGCGGATCCTAGATTCAGGATGGCAGCCTGACTGAGCCTTTTTGACCTGTTCCTTGGCTCAGCTGATAGAGACCATTATCAGTAGGGTGTGAACTCCACCTATAGGAACCAAATCAATGACTGCAGGCCTCTGGAGAGAAGCAGCCTATTGTCCTTAACAGCAGGGAGCAGGGCCTGCAACTGACTGTCTTCAGGGAGGATGCCTGTGAGCATCTGGCCTCCTCCCTAATGTTTGGCATGTCTTTGGGGCAGACAAAGCTGGGAAAAAGTCTCTTTATAGTCCCACACAGTTGATTCCGACATATAATGATCCTGTACGTAGGATGTCTATGGCTGTCACTTTTATTGGGGGAAGATTGCCTCATGTTTCTCCCCCAGAGTGGCTGGAGGGTTTGAACCACTGACCTTACAGTTAGCAGATCAGCACTTACCCTACATCACCGCCAGGACTCCTTTTGGATCACATGCATGTTGCTTTTAGATGCTGTTCAGTCGGTCCTGTCTCGTAGCCACCCTGGTTACAACACAACAAAATTCCACCCAGTCCTACACCATTCTCATAGCCATTGTTACAGTTGAGACCGCTGTGGCGACCTTCCTCTTGTGCACTCACTTTCTACTTTATCAAGCCTGATATCTTTTACCAGAGACTCGTCTTTCCTGACAACATGTCTGAAGTACATGGAACAGTCTCGCCATCCTCGCCTCTAAGGAATGTTCTGGCTGTGCTTGTTCCAAGAGAGATGTACTGCTGCTTCTGGCAGTCCAGGACACTTGCAATATTCTCCACCAACGTCTTATCCACATGCACCAATTCTTCTTCAATCTTCCATATTTTTCATCCTCAGATGTGGTGGCTGGGGTCAAGCACACCTGAGTCCTCCAGGTGACAGCCTTGCTCTTCCACACTTGAATGAGTCTTGTGCAGCAGATTTCCCCATGCGCTATGTCATTTGATTTTTTGTCTGCTTTTCCCATGAATATTTATTGTGGCCCCAAGCTAAACTCACTGAGAACTTCAATCTTCTCTCCGTTTATTATGATGTTAACCATTGGTCCAGTTGTGAGGATTTGGGTTCTCTTCACAGTCTTCAATCTCCATCAGCAAGTGTTTCACGTCCTCCTCATTTTCAGCAAGCAAACTTGTGCCATCTAAATATTGCAGGTTGCTAACAAGCTTTTCTTCAGTCATAATATACAGCATTTAGTAAATAACTGCTTCTCCACTACACTGAAAGCCAAAAACAGTTTGTGAGACAGTCTTATGTTCACAGTTGTAGAACTATGTCCTAGTCTAGTGCATAACACATGAAATGTATTCATAAATACTTGGGCAAATAAAGAGAAAAGCTAGTCTCCCAGAGAATACCAACCATAAGAAAAAATTCATTGATCGAGTCTGGAGTTCGGGGCAGGTCCTATGGGTACCAAAGAAAGGGCATATTAAATCCCCACACTGAGTTTTCAGTAAGCTAAGATTCAGTGGCTGGTGTGCATCTGGAAGAAACTGAAGGAGGATATGAGAAGGGCAGAGAAAGTGTGAAAAATAAATTTTAAAGGATGGTAATTGGCAAAGTGGGTAATGTGTTGGGCTGCTAACTGAAAGGTCAGTAGTTCAAAACTACCAGCCTCTCCACAAGAGAACGTTGAGGCTTTCCACTCCTGTCAAGGGTTCGTCTCAGAACCCCACAGCAGCACTTCCCTGTCCTTCTGGGTCTTTATGAGTTGTACTTGACTGCATAGCAGTGAGAAGTGTTCTTTTTGTTGATGGTGTTGAGATATGACTGGTGATAAAAGGAAATTGAAATGTCGAGAGTCCAACTTCACTGTTTGTTTCTTTGTGTGATCGTTAGGGAAGTCCCCAACCCGCTCTTCCCTTCTCTTTCCTCAACTGACTATTTCCTACAACTTGTAGGACCCCAAAGCTTCCCATTCAGTTGGCTGGACCCTGCTCCTTGTACTTTTACCCGTTATTGTTCCCCTTGTTTTCAGTCCTTCCGTCAGCACTCTTCGATGGTAATTTAAGTTAATTTGCAAATGAGATTACAGAAGACACTGCATAATAAGCTTCACTAAGATCAAAACATATTACATTTACTGTATATCAAATTAGCAAATTAGTTCACACATATTATAATTTATTGCTTTATTTATGCATGTCATTATTTTTCTCTCTCTTTTTAACTAGACAAAGCTGCTTGAATTATAACAAGTGCTATTGAATAATAAATACATCTTCTCACGTTACAGCTCGGTAGAAATTTCTCAGATAGACGACACATGGGCATGACTGAAGTGTGCAATTGCACAAAAGTTCATTAAAAGTAAACTTTCCAAAGCAAGTCAGAAAGGAAAATCATGTTTCATGAAATATGCATGTACAGTTCTGAGCTCAAAATTTCCGAGGGGAAAAAAAACGAGCCTTGAGCTTGTTAAAAAATTTTTTTCTAAAAATATTTAACTCATTTTGACATTTATGACAGCTTCATGCTTAAAAGAAAGCTGTTTGGTGTCTTACTTTGACTCAAATAAAAATGATTTCAGTATCTGAGACAAGAATAACTGGTGCAAAGGAGTTTGAGAGCACACGGGAGCTGTGCTCACCTTCACACCTGCCAGATTCTCCTGCTAATGAGCAGAGTAAACCACCGCTTGGACCAGGAGGCGGCCTCCATTCTGGGATGGCTGCAGTGCCTGTCCCACGTAGGCATTGGTGAACCAGTGAGCATGGCAGCTGGGATTGGTGGGCTGTTCTTAGTTGGTTATATCTACATGATACTCTCCAGTTGGAGTGAGCCGTGACAGCTACCTGGCTGGTATGATTTGTTAAGCACCGAACTAGTAATCGAAGGCTGGTGCTTCCAACCCAAGAGGCATCTTGAAAGAAGAGTCTGATCCTCTACAAGCTGCTGCTGGAAGATCACAGACTTGAAACCGCTCTGGAGCAGTTTTCCATGGAATCCCCATGAGCCAGAATTTCCTTGAAAGCAATCATTTGGTTTGTGTTTAGGTAGCCCTGGTCTACCCCCAGTCACAGAGGTGACCCGTGGCCTAACGCAAAGGGAAGAAAGGGGTCTGAGCATTGGCCTTTGAGGGTTTGTAACCCAGAAAAGAAAAGGTGGGTTAGCAAAAATTCAGATAGAGTGAGGAATAATCAAGTGTTTCCATGCTTGAGTTTTATGCAGGTGTCTATTAACATGCCAAACAACAGGGACACAGCTGCTTCCATTCCATCGGCACTACGGATCGCTTAAGGTGAAGTGCTGACAGTGGAGGAGAGGTGGGAAAACACTCTTCTGTATATGTTATCCCATTTTTGACAGGTGCTTATCCTCAAACTAATGAAGCAAGAAGCCTCAAAATGATGTAATGAATACCAGAAAAAAGGAATTCCACATCCCTGCAGGGAAAGAAATGCCTAAGGACCAACTCCTACTCTCCATCTGGGGATATTGGGTTCCGGTGGAAATTCCCCCGCCCCCTTTTGACCTTGAACAATTTACTTAAACTCACTTCCCCAATTTCTACAATGGGGATAAGATTATTTTACCTGTCCTGGTTGTTAGGGCATTAGTTGTAGCCATGGAGATCTTCTGTATGACAGCGTGGAATGTTGCCCAGCTCAAAGGTACATTGCCGTGATCTTGGACGTGGCCGAGCCCATTGTTTAGGCGGCCGTGTCTATCCATCTCATGGGTGAGGTCCTTCATTTTCACTGACTCTAAACTTCACTAGACATGATACTCTCTACTGGTAATTGATCTCTCTTGATGACATGTTCAACATAAGCTAGATGAGATCTCACCCTCTGGCATCCAATACATAATTGTTGCCTTTCTTCCACATTTATGCATCCATCAGTTCTAAATAATAAGCTCTTGGGAACACTGTGGCAAACAGGGGAGATGAGGAGGCTGCCGAGTGCTCCGTATATTAACTGCCTCCATGCCACAGCATGTTAAATAAATGGCTGTTCCTTACAAGTACACTCATGCTTGCGGTTTGTTTCCTGCAAAAGGAGGGGGCGCTCAGGTAGATGTTACACAGAAAGTGGTATCAATCTGGAGAAAGCCTTATGACTCATTCTCAATGCACTTTTTTGAGGTCGTGTTGTCTTTGATTAAGAGGATTCTTTCATTCTACATAGATGTCTTGAAATCGCTCAGCCTCTGCTGTCTAAGCGCTCTAGGAGGTACTCACTGAGGAGTAATAAATACGCCACTGTAGAATTTGTGTCTTGAAATGCAGCAATAAGGAAAGGAAAGGAAATAATCTCTGCCCTTCCTTTTATTCTGCTTTGGTTTATAGCTTCTACCTGTTTTAGAAATATTTTATAAACTTCAAACATTCAATAACATTTTCAATAATTCTCTGGTTAAGCTTATTCTTGAGTGTTTAATTTTTTAGATGTGATTATAAATGGAATTTTCATCTTAATTTACTTTTCAGATTGACTATTGCTGATGTAGAAAGACACAATTCTCTGTGTGTGTGTGTGTGTGTGTTGTTCTTGTACCGTGTCAACATTAAATTTATGCATTGTCTCTGGTAGATTTCTTTTGGAGTCTTCATATTTCTACAGATCAAATCTTGTCATGTGTCCGCACAGATGGTTTCCTTCATCCTTCCTGATTTAGATGCCTTTGCCGTCTTGTGCTTGCTCTATTGCTCTGGCTGGAACTCCCAATACCATGCTGGAGGTCAGGTTAGAATGGAAAACAAGCCACTTAAAGTATTAGGGTGACCATCGACTGCTCTTATTAGGGTTGCAATCAAAGGTGCTGGACAAGGTGGGGGGAAATGTAGAACAACATTTAAAATGATAAAAAGGACCAAACTTGGTCTGATAGAGACTAGTGGAACCCTTATAATGGTCACCCTGAGACCCTTTCCAAAGCTGGAAGTGAACCAACCATGGGGGAATCACCTTACCATCAAACAGTAGATATGCCCACGAGGTTATAACTGGGGAGAAATAATCGTCAATATAGTCAACCACAGAAACCAAATGGGTAGCATTTGCCCAAGGGTGGAGGTAAAAAAGGCTTAAAAGGCAAGAAGAGGCCAACCAGAAAGATGAATGGAAATGGGAAATCAGGGAAGAGGTGGGAAGAGTGCTACTATATCGAAGGGATTACAACCAATGTCACAAAACAAAATGTGTATAAGCTGTGGAATGGAAAATAATTCTCTGCAAATTTTTACCCAAACCACAATAAAAAAATAAATGCTCCCTGTGCCCTACTGTGTCTCTAGAATGTCTACCCTTTCTCAGTTTCCCGGCATCAGGGTGCATTCTTTAGGGCCTTGGTTCTTATAGCATTATTATTTATCTTTTTTAAATTAATTATCTTAAAACCTCATCCAACTGTAGCAGTCTTGGCAATCTTATTATCTCAAAGGGACAAGGAGCAAAGATTAGTTGTTTTATCATTTAAGTAATGAGAATTTTACACTTCTCTAAAGAGATTTATGAACGCAATTAGTCTAAGCAGGAGTTTCCAGCATGAGTGTTATTAGGTGTAATAATTAACCCTAGAGGGGTGAGTTACTGACTAGCAACTTAACAATCATTGGGATTGGCATGGAATTTCACTTTCAGGCATCTGAAAATACATAAAGATATGTATTGCTAACAATCCTTTAATAAAATATTATATTTACTTCTAAAACTATCAATATCAAACAACATAAATGATACTGACATATTACACCTGCAATTAGTGCATAGGCTACCCAGCTAAAAACCGAGTCTTTGGTCCATAAAGAGAAAGTAAATTTAGCCTTTATTAAGCATGTACTATGCTCCACAATATATCATGTATAGCACTATTTATGCTTCTTCAAACAGGAGTCATGATCTTGTGCAGAGGAGGACACACAGTAAGAATTTGAGGCAAACGGACCATATTCACCGTGCCATCTCAGAATAGTGAGAATCATAGTTTCTGCTTTAAAAACCCAAATGGCCTGCGGGCAAATCAATCCCAACTTATAGCAAGCAGTCTAATACGAGAGCGTACAACTCCTCCCACTCCCCCGCCCCCCGCCCTAGGTTTCCGCGGCTGTAACTCTTTGGGGGAGTAGGAAGCCTCTGCTTTCTCCTGAAGATGGGATGGTGAGTTTGAACTGCAGATATTGCAGATCGCAGCCCAACGCGTAAACGCTACACTCCCAAGGCAGCTGGTTTCTACCTTAGGATCACTGAAAAAATGTAATATATTTATAAAGTTCTTACTACAATATCTAGCTCAGAGCCAATAAATGATAACTATTGTTCCATAATGGAGAAGGGATCGGGACCAGCTAGTGCTTCATTCTGTTATACGTTCAGGCCCATTAGGAGCTGGGACCAACTTGATGGCACCTAACAACAATGGTCCTTCGAAGATCTCGCACCATGTACACCTGGTCACCTCATCCTCGGAACCCCGAACTCCCTACCGTCAAGTTGATTCCGACCCATCGCGACCCTGTTGCACAGGCTTGAACTGGGTTTCTGAGACTTTAAATCTTTATCCCAGCAACCAGGCTGCTCTTTCTCCCAGCTTCCCTGCAGTCTTTGGAGCTCAACTCCCACTCCGTGTCTGGGTGGAAGCATGCAAGTCAAGTGTAGATGATTCTAACTCAGGGATGGGTCAGTTGGGACATTCCTCCAAGTATCCACGAGCCATATCACATGACGGAAGGAAGAGAAATCCTACAATCAGCGAGAAAGAAGAGCCACGTGTGGAGCAAGTTTGAGATTCCTGCTTGAAGTAATGGAGGTAACAGAGCCACAGAGGCTGACCCATGCTGGGGCCCTGAGGCTGAGCGGAGGACAGTGCTGAGAATGGTAATGCCCTTTTTTTGCCCACAACAGGATAAAGGCCAAGGGCTCATGTGACTGAGGGTCTGAGAGACAGACATGGCTGCTGCCTGAGAAGAGCTACTGCTGTGGGCAAAAGATGAGATCGTAATGTTGGCTGATCCGGACTTGTTAATGACCCTAACCCCCCCACCCCCCACCCCCAAATCAGGTTATCATCCATGACTCCTGTGTAGAAATGTAGAGTGCCATGGGAAGGATGCTTGGTGTCAGACTGAACGGGGATGGAAGAGTGACAGCGCTTTTGTCTGGTCTCTGCCTTGGGGCAACCAGCAAGGTTGGTGTGGAGCTGGATTCTAGTCTCCTGGTACCCAGTAGAGATCAGACACGGTCCCCAGGCCATTTCATCACTCTCCAACCCACTGCCTGCTCCTGGTAGTTCACTCTGGGAACTCAAGCACCATGCTATGAGGTATCTTTGCAGAGACCATGTGTGGGTATGCTGGCCACAAACTCCTCAGTCAACAGCCAGCAGCCACAGCCAGGCATGTGATTGAGTCAGCCTCAAGAGGATTCCAGTCTCTCCTTGTATAACTAACTACCTCAGCTGACGGAGTGGAGTGAGCCTGCACAAGTTGCTCCCACTGAACACTGCAGAAATTGCAGGTGCATCTGTCAAACCAATGTCATTCAGGATGCATTGCATGACATTCAATGACAACCTTCCAGCACTATACAGCTTATTTTTCATGCCAAACTTATTGAGTGAGTCTTGAACAAAGGTTGAATGGTTAAACACATTTTGTTGCAATGATCTGATTCATTAGAGAGATACTTATATAGCTGTATGTATAAACATTACAAATGCATATTGTTAGAAGACAATATAATCTGAGATTGCTTTATAACTACACATTTCAAAAACTGGATTTGTTTAATGTTGGTGACTTTTAGTATCTCATCATCTTCTGCAAAAGGTTATGATGGTGAGATATATGCAAACCGTCAGGAATGTAACCTGTCAACTGCAAGAATAAATGGCCCTTGGTGTGGACAAGCATCTGTTGAGAAATGTGCTCTGCTTTTAACCTGATACGGTGTTCTTTTCTATGACTGAACTGTAAATGATCACTAAACCTTTAAGCTTTGTTTACTTATTTAGTATACTTATTTTTAAACTAAGAGCAGCTTTAACAGATTGTCCTTATTTTCCTCCTTTTTCCCAATTTCTTCTCTTTTGCCTCAAACCTAGGCAAAATTCTTCCCTTCTCCCTAATCCCCATTCTTTAAAATACAATTTGCAATCCCCTTTAAGAAAGCCTGTTGTCCTTTGATATTCAAAAGACAGATTTGCAATTCCCTTAACTGGCCATGTGTTTAGCCCCTTTCAGTTTGGATATGTGAAGTCAGATAGAATGGATTGGCATTTCCCATCTCCAGTACTTGATGACAATTACTCCAGAGGAGAGAAAGGAAATGTATAAAGTAATAGTACTCTCAGGAATTGCTCGGTCATTATGTAGAGATGATCAGCTCTAAATAATTGACCACTACCTGACCTGGAAAACACAGCTATGATGCTGGCTTAGGGGGGCCCTTCTGAGACGGCCAAACGTTATCCGAACGAAATCTCCTGTGGAGCCATCAGCGCTGTCAATTGCAGAAATATGTGGTTTCATCAGCCCTGATTAATTTGGGAACAAAAGGTAGATGGCATATCCCAATTGGTAATAGTCTAAGCAAACTCAGCAGCTGCTTTTGTTTACAGGCTTGGCACACAGAGTCAGATGGAAAGATTTTAAAAGAGCAGTAAATGGCGATCCACATGGATAATGAAGTGGATTAATGTAGCAATTAAAGTTTATTAAAATGAAGAATTATCCTAAGACAGAACCTGGCACCGATGTAAAAGCTGAGGATATGTTTTAAAAACTGAAGTTTAGGGGAGGGAATTTAAAACCCCAAGAGGTTATAGAGTCTATTGGGAATGTGAGTAGCCATGCTAAGAATATTGAGGTTTCAGAAGTCACCTTCAAGGAATGAAAGATTTAGAGCAAGGATAATGAAATATTCCTCATTGGAAAGACAAGGTTTCCTTGGACAAAGGATGCCAAGTTCTCCACTGATGAAACACTTTCTGGGGGTCTAATGCTTTGTCCTTACCATGAGAAACTTGAACACTGTAAATCCTTCATCTGAACTGCAAAGAGAATGAAGCAGAAGAAGATGGAGGTAGAAGGGTGGTACTGTGTAAATTACCATATATACTTGTATATAAGCTGGGGTTTGGCTTATTGACGGGTCAGTGCTACCCCAGTGAGGGCAGCGTCTCTGAGGACCTCACACCAGCTGAAGCTCTGCATTGGGATATGGATGATGATGAGGAATCCAGTTTGGAAGGATTTTAACTCTTTACATTTTAGCTTGGTTGCTGATTGAGCTCAGGGAATAGTACTCTTAAGGGATCATTGTTGATGCCTTATTGTTTTTGTTGAACCTATTTTACACTTACTGTGCTGGTTTAATAATGTTAAATGACTTGTACTTTTATTTATGTTTTTTATTTAAAATAAATATTTAAATACATTACCCCACTGATGTCTCAATTTTTAGTAATTTTATTTTCTTTTTTATAAATTGAAACTCACCAATAGCTTCTGCATTTTCCACCCTAGGATTATACTCGAGTCAATCAGTTTTTCTGGTTTCCCAGGTAATAATTAGGTACCTCAGCTTATACTCGGGTCGGCTTATATTCGAGTATATACGGTATTGGATAACTGATCCGGGAAAGGAGAATTGAAGGGAAGCTAACAAAATGTATTCTCAGAAGATACGGAACCCTCATCACACAGTGGTTAAGCAGTTGGCTGCTCACCACCATCTACCAGTGCAAATTCCCGAGTCTCTCCGTGGAAGAGAAACCTCATGAGCTGCTCCTGTGAAGATTACAGCCTTAGAAACCTTAGGAGGGAGTTTTGTTTTGTCCAGTAGGATCACTATGAGTCAGAATCAGAATCAAAGGCACAACAATATTCCTAGGTAGGAGCTGACCTGGTCAGATCTTATTAAATCCCATTACACAAGCCTGTCCAATACAAAGTGGGACATGGTCGCTAACGTTGTTTCTTTGTTGACTCGGAACTCTAAGGTCCTAGTGGGGAGAACTCATCGCAATCCTTGAGGGTAGGTTGAATTGCCCCTGAAGGGCTCTGAGTCTTTCTCTCAAGATGGTTTCAAACTGCTGACCTTGCAATTAGCAGCCCAATGCACAGCCATGTTTGAGTGGGGAGAAAGATACTAGAGAGAAGAGAAGAGAAAATCTTCTAAGTTGTATTATCACAACTTGTCAGAATCTCATTATACAATTTCTCTTTGATAAAGTGTATTATTATTGTGTCTGATTTTTATCCATGGTTTACAATTATGAAGCTGGTTAATTTTCTGGTAATATTTTTCTCTCACTAATGTTGTGATGAAAACTTCCTTTTTGACCTAGTATTAGATCTCCTTGTAATATCTTTGACAGAAAATATTGACTACCAAGGCATTGTAGGTTCAATTTAAAATTCCCCTCATTCAAAATTCCCTGCAGCTAGTCAGACTTGTGATTGGAGGGTCCTAAAATGACGAGGGTCTATGGACTTTTGATTTTTCTTTTTTGATGTACAAGAAGCATTTTGGTCCCTCAACCCTTAAAACACCCCCTTATAAGATTATGAAAACACTGAAAGTTGAATGGCATAGCTGAGGATGGGAGGACACTCGAATGCTCCATCCCTGACCTCAGGAATAGCAATGTGGTCTTATAGGATGCTCGCCTTCCAGACACAATGGATGAAGACTACAAGGGTGTGTGTGTTGTTAGATAAACAGGACCCCAAGGGGGTGAACCTGAAAGAAATGGGGTTAGGACGGATGGTTTATAGCTTGTCCTTTTCTCTAAAAAACACAGAGATATTCATCTGTTCTATGTCATGATCCCTGTTAGACTTGTGACAATCTGTATGTATGTTTTTTTTCCTTTGTTTTATTTTTGTGTGTGGAGGGGGTTGTTTGTTTATTATCGTTTTGTTTGGTGTTTATCTATACAAGATATGCATGATAGGCAATCTTATAGGGACAGGCAAACAATAGGTAAACATAATAGCGGGGTAGGAAGAATAAATTTATATGCATATAATTATGAATATATGCATATTTATGCACTCACAAGGAAGCAGATGGACTTTGGGCTTCTACTTAAATCTTGCCTCAGTACAAAATGGTTTGTTCTAACAAAATGACATTCTATGATACTCACCTTTCCCTGACAGGATTGCTGAAGACAAAATGGGTGCATAAGCAAATGTGGTGAAGAAAGATGATGCTGCCTGGTTATTAAAAGATATAGTGAAAAAAAAAACAAAAAAAAAACAAAAAGATATAGTGTCTGGGATCTTAGTTAAACAGTGGCCATCTAGCAGGGGAGCAACGACGCCTACATGGAAGAAGCTCACCAGCCTGTGTGATCATGAGGGCTTGACAGGAAGAGGTATCAGAAGTCCAAAATTACACAGCCAAATCGATGTGGAGTGGTGTGTATGTAGTGGAGAGCCCAAACCCACTCACAAGATAATTGGGCGGTCCCTCTCACAAGGGCCACAAGGAATGGATGATAAATTGAAGGTGTGGTATATAGCACTGATGAACCACATAACCATCCTCTAGTTCATAAGTATTCCCTCCCCTTTCTGTTATGATTTTTACTTGTTTTACCTCATTAATCAAGTTGTATTTGCATGTTCATTTGTATATTTAAGATTATGCAGTACATGAAAGTCAAGATAGATAACCCTTCATAAATAGTCACAGGAATAATGGTCCCCTGAGGGTACCAGAAGAGGCCAAAGCATGTGTTTGTGGAGGGGATTAGGGAGCTGATCTCAATGGTGACTGTACAACTTCACTCAATGGGACTGGACAACAAAATTGAATGTGAATGGATATATTGGCATATGTAAGATATGTTAATAAAACTATTATACATTTTTAAGTAATAAAAGTTTGTTATAAAATTGTTTTCAGATTCTTTAAAACATCTTCCTTTTCTAGGTAAAATGTATTTTATCCATGGATAAAGTTAAAGATAGTATTATGAGCTTAATTTTGATAAAAGCATTGTTAGAACTTGCTTCTATGTGGTAAAATAAATGTTTTCAAGATCTATTTTCAATTTAAATAAACAAATAAATCATTTTTAAATAAAATTTTTAAAAGATTATTAAAATTCTCAACTCTTGATGCTCATTACCAAGATAGAGATTCTTTAAAGAAATATTGATGCCACGGCTCCTGCTGAGTCTTGTACCTAGTTGTAGGGGCCATGAGTACAGAAAAAGACAGGTGTCCATTGTGAAAAAACAACAACAGATGTCCCCTGCTCTGTTTTGGCTGCTCCTTTTGATAACATTCCCTAGCCATGGATGGCCTCTATGAGGCAGACATTGAAACGCTGGTTCTCCGAGACCTGGATCAGAAGGAACGAGCTCTAAAGGTCCATTAACTGACCTTCTTATAATATAGAAATGAGTGGAGATTAAAACGAAACTCCAGGCTGCCCTCTGCCAAACTGCTTAGCCCCATCCCTTGCGCCCCCTGGGGCAGGAATCCGTCAACAATCTCAGTGCTGGGGTCTTGTTCCCAAGTATAGCTCTCTTATATGAGTGATGTACAAAATGGCCATGTCCTGACTACATGAAGCCATTAAAACATATATTCTATACATACCGAATTGTTGTTGGTGAGCAGACAGACTAACTTCCCTTCCTTACTCCATCATCTTTCTCCAAATCACTTTGATTTCCACTCATGACTAGCACCAACATAGTGCCTGCGTATCAGCAATGTCTCATATCAAAAACACAATGTCTGCCTAAACAAGTGAGCCACTGACTGCCAAGATAACACGCCCAGTTGAGGGAACCTTATCTTTGCCATTGGCCTGGTCATTTGTGGTCCACCTGACTGGAAGTGGATTGGAAATTCATCACTTTCTGACTCTAGTGTCCAAGACCTTTCTGTTAGTACTAATGGAATAACAGGGAATTGAGAACATAGAGCACATAAATGAAAATATGGAATGGTTAATCTCTGAAGCCAGCTCCAGACACAGTCTTACTTATCAACACATAGCCTAAGGGACTTGACATTGTTCTATCATTTACCTTGAGCAATTCTATTCCCTTGCATTGGTGTGGGGGGGAAGGGTGGTGGAAGGGACATGGCACAAAAATATTCCTTGAGTGTAAATAGTAATTAATTTTTAGAAAAGCCTATTAGGGGATATTAGCCCCCTATTAGGGGCTCATACAACTCTTATTACAATCCATACATACATCAACCATTAAAGCACATTTGTACATTCATTTCCCAATGACCAAAAATTGGTTGCCTAGGCTATTACAAAATACCTGGTAAAGTAAGAAAATGCATACGCTTCACCGAAGTGTAGCTGCTTTAATGGGCCTGTCCTTTGGGGAGACTTCAATATGTCTGATAATTTTTACCGCTTTGCAAAGTTATTAATCAAGTATAATGTCACCATGCCAGGTTCATCCTTTTTTTCCATAAATAGAAGAAATTTCCGATAAGTTGATTATGAGAGGTTTCATCTATGTGGACAGGATAAAAGTTACCTGTGCAGGTTGGTACTAGATTTTTAAAAGTTTCCTAGAAGGCTTGAAAATCTATGAAAAGTGGATAATTTCACCGTGACAATAACCTAATCAAAATATCAAATTTAAGATATATAGATATATACCTACAGGTAGAATGTCACAGATTTTGGAATGGTTTTCTTTCTTGGAAAGCTAGTGAGAACATGTCTATTTCAAGTAATGGTAAACTGAATTCTCCAAATTAACCTCTCCACAAAGAGCAGCGTGGAAATGAGGAAAAATATTTCTAAATTCTTGATACGTTGAAAATAACAAGCAGGGACAATGGCAGTGGTAGGACTATGAAAAAGAAGGAAATAGAGAGAGACAAGCTCTGTAATTGGGGTTGCCTTCTCCATATGGGTACCTGTCAATTCTGGAAGAAATAATTGAGAGACTGAGAACCTAAACAGTCCTGTAATAATCCAACAGGACTTGGGGACAATTAGAGTCCATGAGCATCAGTTAAAAATCAACCTGAAAGTCTTTCCCCCCACCACCCCCTGTCCCTCACTGGTTTTAGGTTGGAGTTCATAAAGGGCCTCACTCTAGGAATAAGAACTCACCAAACTTACTGCCATTGAGTTCAGTCCTGCTCATAACTAGCCTGTAAGACAGAGCAGAACTGTCCTTGTGGGTTACGAGACTGTAACTGTTTATAGGAGTAGAAAATCTCGTCTTTCTCCCGGGGAGTGGCTGGTGGTTTAAGCTGCTAAGGTGAAGCAGCACAAGTCATCTCTATGGCACCAGGGGGCAAACCATAAATCCTTGTTATGGCTGAGCCCAGCTGAGGTTTCTGTTCTTTTTCTTATAGTTTCATTAACACATAATTCACCTATCATGTAATTCAATAGCAGAGACTCCGAATACCAGTGCTACTGGATACAGCTAATGAAATCGCTATGCTTAGTACATTCAAGGAATAAAAAGAAACTCAGAAACTTTGGCAGCTAACTGGAGTTTATTAGAAAATAACAACAACAATAATAAAGCAGAAATCTTAGAATTAATTGAAGGCACTACACAAAGCTTTAAAAGCACATTACACATAGTTGAACAGAAAATTGGTAAATTGGAAGATGGATCAGATGTCAAAATCCAGAATGAAGTACAGAGATAAATGAATATCCAGCTAAGAAAATAAGATCTAAACACTTTAATGGAGATATAGTGAGGCCAAAGAAAAGCATAGATGAAATTCCAAATTAAAAAGAAAGAATGAGAAAATATGCATGGCAAAATATTTGAAGAACTTGGGCAGAGATTTTTTCCACACTAACAAAAGACTTCAAATAGCAGATTCAAAAGCTTGCCTAACCCCAAGCACAACATAAGCAGAATAAATACACACAGGCAAATTATGTTGGAATTGCTGCAACCCAAAGATGGAAAGAATACTTTGAAAGCATTCATGAGAAAAAAATATAAATTAGCATAGAAGAATCAACAGTCCTGTCTCTAGGAAACTATATTAAAGATGTACTATCAGAATGATAAAATATTTTATGTGCAAGATTATTTATCATGACATTATTTGTGACAGCAAAACAATTGGAAAAATACAAATGCAGATCAGTAGAGTGTGGTTGGAAGGGGCCATCCCCCATCCACTAATCACAGGTTCAATAGATGTAATTGTATGGTTGAGATATATAAATATTATATTAAAGTCATAGAGAGCATGAGAGATTGAAATAATGGAGTCAGACACATTTCATGGTAGAAATGATCACCTCAGCCTCACTTGGTGGTCCACGTGGAGAGAGAGGGAACGGAAAGGAAGGAGGACTAGGAGAAATGGAACAGGGGAGCGAGAATGAGAGAGGAGAGGGGGAAGCCGAGAGAGGCCAAGGGAGGGGAGCCCGAAAGAGAGCTCTTTATTGCTAACCCAGGCCTATATATCTTTGACGGGGAGTGCAAGCCCACTAATTATTCAGGCAAAGACATACTTCACAGGAAGGGGTTACAATAGGAAGAGGAGGGATTGGGGTATACATGTGACAAGATGGGCAGATCCTAGATTCAGGATGGCAGCCTAACTTTGGATGTCACTGAGCCGGTTTGATCTGTTCTCTGGATCTCCATAGAAACCAGTATCAGTAGGATTTGAAGCCCATCTATAGCAACCAAGCTAATAGTCACAAGCCTGTAGGGAGAAGTGGCCCATTGTCCTTAAGAGCTGGCGCGGGGCCTACCTGTAGTCTGGCAACTGACTGCCTTCAGGGAGGATGTCTCTAAGCATCTGACCTTCCACCATATGCTGGCAAAAAGCCCCCAATGTTTGGCATGTCTTTGGGGGAGACAAAGCTGGGAGGGGTCTCTTTATAATCCCACAGTAAAGGACAGCTGCTTTGAGCTATTCAGATATTGTGTAGGATTTTTAAAATATGTTGCTATATTATTGCCCCAAAGATCAAGATCCGAATCTCGATGAGCCAGTAAAGCTAGCCTCCAAATTATAGAAAACATGAGACTAGAGAAACCAATTAAAAGATACTCTAAGGGGACAGATAAATCCAGAATATGGCACGTGCTCCAAGACCATGGGTGCAGTTTTTCCGCAGGACAATGACTTGGAAGTGAAGGGACTTGAAGACGTAACAATCAAATGATGTGTCTAATGGTTTTGTTACTAATTTGAATAAAGCAATTGCAAAAGGCCACATATGAGATAAGCAGGACTCTGAATAATAAATAATAGATGCAAAGAAATGTTTGTTCCACTCTATTCATTATCTTAGATATGATAGAGCATTATGAAAAAAGAAAGAATTATAAATTCAGTCCCAAATATTTATGTGTAAAATTACATGACACTTGGCATTTTCAGCAAAAGGGGAAAGATGAAGCAAATGTAGCAAAGTCTTGACCTTGATCTGGATCATTGCTCGATACGGATTCTACGGACCCCTGGTAGCGTTGTGACGTAAGCCACTGACTGCTAACCATAGGCTAGCAGGTAAAGCCCATCGCAGTCCTGAGGTCCAAAATGAGGCTCCTGTACAGAGTCACGGCCTCAGAGCCCTCTACAGAAAAGCAACTAGAGAGCAGTCTCCCATCACGCTGGGTAACGTGGAGAGCCAGCAGAGAAAGGGGAATGCCCTCGAGAAGATGGATTGAAACAGTGGTCGCAGCAAGGGGTTCAAATATAGGACAATTGTGAGGGCGGCACGGAGCTGGGCAGTGTTTGGGTCTACTCTCCCCAGAGTCCCACGAGCCAGAACTGACTTGATTGCACCTAACAACCCAAACCAGAATCGACTTGATGGCAGTGGTTTTTTGGAGAGGACTTTCTGCTCTACTCCTATTTGTGTTTGTGTGTGTGTTTGAAAGTAAATGTGGTTACCAGAAATAGAACTTCAGTATGTTAGAAAAATTACACATTAATTGAGGTATATATATATATATATATCTTTTTGTTATAAATACATAGATAACATATTTGCCATTTCAACATTTTTCATATATGTGATTGAAACCCATTCCATTATCATCATGTTATATAATCATCCCCATGTTCTTGCTGCAGATTCTTGCACACCCTAGGAGTCCGGCTCTGAGCTAATATACAGTGGTCAATGAAGATAAGTTTACCGTCTTGTGAGGTGTGAAGAGGAACCAACAGACAATAACAATTCAGTACAAAGCCTGTAACCACAGAGATATGCAGGATGTGTTGGAAGAACATAGTAATGGCATCTAGCTCAATTAAGAGGAGCCCTGGTGGTACAGTGGGTTACACATTTTGGTGCTCACCTCAAGGTTGGTAGTTCAAAACCACCAGCCACTCTGATGGAGAAAGATGAGACTGTGTATTCCTATAAAGGTGTATCGTCTCAGAAACACCGAAAGGCAATTATGTTCTGCTGCATATGGTTACTATGAGTCGGAATCAAGTCGATGCCCAAGAGTTTGTTTGCTTTCTGGCTTGCTTGTTTGTTTGTTTTGTAGCTGAACTAAGCCAATATAGCCTTTGCAGGCTCTTCCCAACACTGAGATGTGAAAAATGAATAAAAGTTAACTATCTCACCTATCTGCTACATCAATATAGGCCATGTTTGAC
Organism: Tenrec ecaudatus; assembly: GCF_050624435.1. Classification (NCBI taxonomy): domain Eukaryota; kingdom Metazoa; phylum Chordata; class Mammalia; order Afrosoricida; family Tenrecidae; genus Tenrec; species Tenrec ecaudatus. Next base: position 100,480,372 of record NC_134533.1, on the reverse strand, counting down.
AGGCTCACTAACCTCTTTATAAATGAAGAAACTGAAGTCCAAGGAGAAGGCACTGTTGCCACCAACACCACTTCCCACTCCAAATGATATGTCCTTCCAGTCAAAAACCACTCATTGCTGTCAAGTCGATGCAATTCATAGTAACCTTATAAGACAGCACAGAATTGCCCAAGTGAGTTTCCCATACTACCTCTTTACAGGAGTAGAAAGCCCCATCTTTCTCCTGTGGAGCTGGTGGTGGTTTTGAACTCCTGACCTTGCTGTTAGCAGTCATCACCATATAATCACTACACCGCCAAGGCTCCTTATTCACTTTGCAGGATGATTCTCTCTGATTTAAAGCATTTGCCTTTGAGACAGGAAAGGTAGGCTTATATTTGAAACTGCCCATTTCCCTCCGCCTACTCTCCTTTTAATGGCAATGTGGTTGGATTGGATTGGCTCTCTTTTAGCATATATATCCACTATGACTCTCGTGGGATCTCCATCTGAACTACTGAAAGATAACTCTCTCTTTGCTGTGACCCCCACGAGATCCTCAAAGTTAACTTTGCGCATTCCATATACTTTACACATTGATTTCTCCATTCCGGAACAGCCTTCCCTCTTTGCCCAAAATGTACCCAGTCAGTTAGACATGATAGAAAAATAAGACCAAGAATTCATTCTTTATTTTCTTGGTACAGTTAATAACTATAATCTCATTGTGGGGGTATTGTCCAAAGATATGCTCCAGAATTTTTTATAAGTATAGTCAGTTTACTACTACGACTACCACTACTACTACTACTACTACTATCTCTAACACACACACACACACACACGAATCCCCTCAAATGTATCCCAACTGCTTAGTGTAGTCTTTAAACGGCGCTTAAAGCAAGCATTGGGCTTGAAATGCTCATTATTAGACAGAGAGCTGCGACCAGGGGCTGCTCTGTCTCAGCTAGGTGGACTGTGATGATTTCAACATGGCTGGAAGTGAGAGTTGAAAGAAAATCTCATCACAACCGGATACAAAATAGCTTCAGAGAACTGTAGAAAACAAATCAGAAACTTCTGCTGGAAGTCATGTGAATCTTCCTCATAAAAATACGGTCTAGTAAATGTACAGTTGTAAGGGCTGTAAGAGCCCCCAATAAAATGATCTTTTAATTAAAAAAAGAAAAGTTCAACTTTAAGGTTGACGATTTTGGACACAAAGTTAGCAAAGGAAGCAGTATTGTTCTGAATAAAGTTCAAACTAAAGCAAAATATATATTAATTATATTATTATATTTATTATATTATATTATGTTTGTGATCTAACTTATTTGGTAAAGAGGGGCCAGTCAGTAGAAAAGGACATGGGGTTGCTTTGGGTTGTCATGGGTTCGATGGCACCGATAACGAGAACTTACTAGTTGCAGGCTACTGTGTGAGAATGTTACCCCTCGCTGTCCTTACATCCATCTCAGAAGGAACCCTGGGTTAGACTTGAGTCGATAGTATGGTTCATCAGTGCTATAGCATGGAATATCATGCTATACAAATAGAGACACCACCAATTCCCAGGGGCAGGCAAAATGGCAACAAGGATTATGTAGTTTAAATAAATATAGCAACAGTGGTGTCGGTTGGTGCAATCTATTCCCATGGTGAAAATAATTTACCTTCCCTGTTCAGACATCTCCTGCTCTCCATCCATTACCAGATCAGCAAGAAATTGCATATTCCAAATGAGCCACCTGCATAATTGCAGAGGGTATTTTGCTTGTTGAACCCAGCAGTACTGGGAAGAAAGACAGTACCGAGAAAACACCGCTGTGTCGAAATAAACCCGCTCCTGTGTTTTGTTGGCAGCGTAATTCTGACTCAGTGAAGCCAGGAATGAGTGGCATTTGGGGTCTATTTAAAATGCAGAACACCCTGCAAATCAGAATTCCGGCATGCTACATTAACAACAGCTTCTACTTGGGGGGGGGAGGGGGAAGCAAGAATATTCTTTAGCAATAAGGTAATAGTAAAAGTTCATGTCCATTTTCTCATGCTGCACAGCAACCTTATCAGGTAGATTTTTAAAAATTATCATCTCCGTTTTACAAATGAGGAAACAGAGGCTTACAAAGGTTAACGGACTTAACCAAGGTGCTAGCGACTGGCTTCAATTTCAGGTGTTTGGTTGACTCCAGAACCTTAATACTAATGGAATATGTGGTGCCAGCCCTGTACCAACATATGGTAGTTCAGGAAGTTCAGGAAGACGATGTCAAAGCTCCCTGAGGATGCTTTGTGTTGCAAGTAACAAGAAAGCCAGTCAGCAGCTGCAAGGCTAATGGCGACTCCTGACTCCTGTGTGTCGAAGTCTGACGGTGACCTGTAGGGTTTTGCGAGCCTGACTTTTCATCAGACTCTTCCGCTTAGGCACCTGTAGAACTGCTGATCTTTCCGTCAGCAGCCAAGTTCGCACCACCTAGGGCCTCCTGCTCCCACACTGTAAAACAAAGACAAAGTTGCTGCAAGTCCCTTTCAAAGAGGGCAATCCCATGAGTCAGGGTTTTCTTGACTAACATCTTAAGGGAGAAGATTGCCAGGCCTTCAAGTGTGATTAAGGGCCATGACCTTGTAGGTACCAGCAGTCTTCATCTCACCAGTAACACTATATTTTCATATATATATATATATATGGGAGAAACACTATATTTTCATATATATGGGAGAAAAATGAGGAATCATGAAACTCTAAATTATATATATATATATATATAATTTAGAGTTTCATGATTCCTCATTTTTCTCCCATTCCATCTGAGGCCTTCCAAAGTGATCCCTGTCAGTGTGGTCCGTCATGTATTCCTTCAGCGCTTCCACTCTCAAGGCCATGGAGACTGAGGTGTATGTGCTCATTGCTTCCCTATGGCTTTGGTTTTCTTCGCTCTTTTCTCTGAATGGCCTCTCACAGACATTTAAGACCCCCCCCCCCAGTTATTACTGACCAAGTAGGGTGTACAGCATTTTCTTTGTAGCCTATTACATGCCAGCTGATCTTGGCATCTCTTGAGCCCCCAGGCCTCACAACTCCTTCCTTCAAGATGTCTGGTTATAGATAAGAACTCTTTATAATGTCTTATATTCGTGGATCTATTTGCTTGGTGGATTTGAACCATTCACCTCGGACTAACTGCTGAGTACAACATTCAATTTCTCGTCTCTCAAGTAGTCAATGCAGGGCAAATCCAGCGTGCATTTGGAGGCTTACCAAATGCCACCTGGGACTCTGTTCCACCAATGTTTCTGCTGTAAGTACAGACCAGTAGTTCCAATATAATTGCCAGATGATTACAAGATTTTACACCCTTTTCCCAGGATCGTCTAGAGATTAAAAAGGTATGAAGGTTTCTCCACTTAGTTTTGTTTGTTTGTTTGTTTGTTTTAACAGTAAGAAAAGTCTTTCAGAAGTCTCTCAATCCTATCGACATCTCATGATCACACAGGCTGGTGTGCTTCTACCATGTGAGCTTTATTCCTTCTCAGCTAGATGGCTGCTTGTTTATCTTTTAGCCTTTAAGACCCCAAATGCTATATCTTTTGGTAGCCGGGCACCATCAGCTTTCTTCACCACATTTGCTTATGCACCCATTTGTCTTCAGCGATTGTGTCACTTTTAAGTTGTTTTATTCTTTTGCATCTATTTAAATACTCTTAATTGGGGGTGTTACATCTCTTATCACAATCCAAACATTCCTCCAGTGTGTCAAGCACATCTGTACATATGCCACCATCATCATTTTCAAAATGTTCTCTTCTCACTTGACCCCCTGATATCTGCTCCCCATTTATTCCCCCTCCCTCCCCTCTCTACCCTCCCTCATGAACACTTGATAAGTTATAGATTATTTTTTCCATAGCTGAGAAGCAATAAAGCCCACATGGAAGAAGCACACCAGACTGTGTGATCATGAGATGTTGATGGGATCAGGTATCAGGCATCAAAGACCCAGAACAAAAAATCATATTGATGTGAACAAGGGGGTTTGGAGTGGAGACCCAAAGCCCATCTGTACATAATTGGACATCCCCTTACAGAGGGGTCATGGGGAGGAGATGAGCCAGTCAGAGTACAGAATAGAACTGATGAAACACACAACTTTCCTCTAGTTCTTTAATGCGTCCTGCTCCCCCCACTCACTATCATGACCCCAATTCTACCTTACAAATCTGGCTAGACCAGAGCATTTATGAAAAAATAATAATTTATAAATTATCAAGGGTTCATGAGGGAGGGAAGGTGAGGAAAGGAGGGGAAAATGAAAAGCTGATACCAAGGGCTCAAGTAGAAAGAAAATGTTTTCAGAAGGATGATGGCAGCAAATGTACAAATGTGCTTGACACAATGGATGGATGGATGGATGGATGGATTGTGATCAGAGTTGCACAAGCCCCCAATAAAATTATTGGGGGGAAAAACCTTGAAAAGAAAAAGTCTCGCGATCTTCCTAATTCTCCAGAGCTGTCATATACCTCAAATAATGAGTGTGTCTGAGAATAACTTTGTCACGATTGACTAAATCTTATTAATAGTAATCACACCTAAGGACTTCAGAGAGAGGTCTCATAAAACGCAAGGCTTTCTACTACTTGGAGAAGGGAGTGTGTTAGTCTGGGTACTTTAGAGAAACAAATCCACAGGCACTCATATATATGAGAGTTTTATATAAAGTTTATGTGTACATCAAGAAAATATCCCAACCCAGTGCTGCCCAAGCCGACAAGTCCAACATTAACCCATATGTCCAACACCAATCTACAAAGCCCTCCTCCATCTCTCAAAACACACGCAATGACGTCAACTACAGGAGGAAAGCCAAATCAGTGAATGTATAAGCATCTCAGCCTAGGCATGGGTCTCCACAGGGCTGCTCCAGCACCCAGGGCTGTATTGGGGTAGGTCCAGGTGGCTTGTCCTCAGGAATGTCTTGCAGGAAGTGAGCCTTGCCAGCTGAATCAGGGAACTGGCTAAAGCAGCTGCACCCTGGTCCAACCATCACAAAACAAGAGACCCGAGAACTAGAAAGGCCAGGCTCGCCAAGCCATTTATCCCTCCGTCTTTCAATTAACCCCATATGTGTTTATCAGCCAGGTTGGCACAATAGTCTAACTACCTCAGGAGCTGAGAGTGTGGAATTCTAATACAGTAGTTAGTGATAACAAGAGATGAAAAGCAATTGGTTATTTGAAAACAGTTTACTATCTCCTTCTAGGAGTCCTGGTGGTATTGGGCTGCAATTCTCATGGTTGGTCGTTCAAGACCACCAGCAATGCCACTGCAGAAAGACTGTGCTTTCTATTCCCATGAAAAGTTACAGTCTCGGACACCCACAGGGAGTCATGCTGTGTCAGCACTGATGTGATGGCAGGGAGTGAATGATTGCCATCTTCTAGTTTTTTTTTTTAGCTACTTAGTCCACATGAATGCCACTCTGAGAATATATTTGCTTTACAGGTAGTTCTCAATTTAATCAGAGTTCTGTACTGATGACCTTGTCTGAAGTCAGTTCTGATATAAGTAGAAACCCTGTTTGTTTTGTTTTCATTATTACTTTTTAATATCAGTGTCTATAAGTCTTGTAGTATTTTGAACAGTAAGTCAGAAAATGGAACATCTGAGAATAATAGCATCGGCAATTCATTTGCCGCAATGTGTTTTAATTACCGATGACATTGTTGTCAGGTGCCAACTCATAGCGACTCCTGTGCACAACAGAAGAGAGCATCGTCCGGTCCTAAGCCACCCTGCTAACCACTGCTCTGTTTCAGCCCATTGTCATGGCCAATGTGTCCAACCTTGTGGGACATCTTGTCTATCTGCAACTCTGCTTTACCAAGCATGCTGCCCTTCTCCAAGAACTGGTTCATCCTATAGGTTGTCTAGAGACTCTAAACCAATAGGTATAAAGAAGGACAGTTATATAAAGACATACTTTTATATTCAGAAGGCATTTCAACCCAGTTCAACTCAAGTCCATGGTTCCAGTGCTAACCAGGGCCCTCTTCCGACTCCAGTGACTACAGGCAGAAGAGGAAGAAAAGTGCAGAGGGAAGCAGGGGGTCAGAGTCATGTGGGCACAGGTTCCCTTGGTCCACCGTCAGTGGAGGGGCCCCATGGGGTCACCCTTGAGGCAAACCCAGCGTCCCAGCAAGCAGGGAGGGCAAAGGAGTAGAAAGAAAGAGAAGTTCTCAAGGACTTTCTCATAACACAGCCACACCCCTAAGGAGGAATCTTCAGGTTGTGCCCTGATTGATAGATTGGATTCCACCGTTACACTTTCATACAGGTTCAAGTTGACATAAAATCTAATTTCCACAGTGTCCGAAGTATGTGAGATGAAATTTTGCCACTCTCCCTTCTGAGGGGCGCTCTGGCTGTACTTCTGTGCAAGCTTCCTTTGTTCTGTTGGCAGTATGGAATGTTCCAGTCTTCACCAGCACCGCAATGCAAATGACGTATACCTTCCTTGGCCTTCCTTATTTACTGCCCAGCGTTCACGTGCATCTGAGGCCATTTGAACTGCCATGGCCTGCATCACCTGGACCTCACTCCTCAACGTGTCCTTAGCTCTTGCACTTATTTGCTGCAGCAGATTTGCATAATGCAACATCACTTAATTTCTTGACTGCGGCTTCTATGAACATGGGTTATGAATCCAAATAAAAGGAAGTCCTTGCCAACTTCCATCTTTTCTCTATTTACTCTGATGTTGCTTATCGGCCCAGCTGTGAGGAGTTTGGATTTCTTTATATTGAGCTGTCATCCACAGTGAAGTGCTCTGAGTCCTGTTCACATTCAGAAGCAAATGTTGTGTTATCGACACATCACTGGCTCGACTGAGTCTGCCTCCAATTTTTCTTTCTCCAGGTTCTTTTTACAGTCCAGCTTCTCAGAATATTTATGCAGCATTTATAGTATTTTTTAAGGACACAAAATGGCTACTAACTAGTAGGAGCTCCCTGGCCATATTGCATTCAGAAAGTCACATCACTGACTTCCTAGATGCACAAGAGAAGTAGAACATCAAAAGCACATGCTGCCCAGAAAAGACTGGTGACAGGCAAAAGAACTTTCCAGAAGAGGTAATTTAAGAACACATCACCATGATAACAGCAAGAGAATTTTCCAGCAACACCACAAATATAACGTCCATAGAGGATGAAAATAATGCTTGCGCTTACAAGATCAGCTTAAAGAAGAAAGGCTGACGTGGCGTAAAATGTAGTCCGAGAGACCACCCAGTTGAGACCTATCCTCAGACTGACAAGCTCTCAGAAAACCAGTTGCACAACTGGTTAATTAATTGGCTGTCCGGTGCCCTGCCATAAATGACCTTGCTGTCCTGTAGGAGCGCTGCTTCATAAATTGCTCCTCCATCAACAACTGCACTTCTAAACTTCCTTGGGTGCTCCCAAACCCTGAATACTTCATCGCCCTGGGGGACTCCCTGCACCCTTCATACTCTTGGCACATGACAGCATTACTAATAAGAGGTATACTTTCAAACAGGTGCAGTTCATCAGAACTCAACTCCATCATAAGTTGGATACTATCTGCAAACAAAGCCAGCACATGCCTAAATGGAGATGTTCTCAAGTTTTCTCCAGTTTCTGCATCTGGCTCTAGATTGTAGACCTCTGGGTAATATGGTTTTCTTCACTGGTTCCATAGGCTCACCCTTACAGCACAAAGCCAAGTTATCTACCCATTATACGTAAATATAGAAATGGGAGAAGGTAACTACCTAAAATGTATAATGGGGAAAGGATAGAATAAGAAACAACATACCGTATATACTTGAGTATAAGCCAACCCGAATATCAGCCGAGGCACCTAATTTTACCATAAAAAATGTGCTTAGAAACTTGGCCTATACATGAGTATATATGATAGATTCATTTGTGGGACTACATAGGAAATAAGCCTCTGGTGAACTCCCTTTACCCACCATTGAGGGACAGGAGGGAAGTGGTTACTAAGCAGAGTGCATTAGAGAGATGAATATAGGAGATCAAAGGGATAAATTTGATGAACTGTTAAAACGTGGTCAGCAGATCACCCCCTATGAAGCATGCTGAACCTGATCTGCTTTCCAAAATTGTCAGTATTTTTGCTTTGTATTGTTTTGTTTGGAGTTTGTTTGCACATATTAGGGGGTATCTCAGAGGTCTTGAAGTTGTGTTCTATGTTGTTTTGTTTATCGGTATATGAAACCCAGGATTAATGAACCTATAGAGACAGCTAGTAGAGTAAGGGATTCCTGGGGTGGGGACACAGTGGTGGTGGTGGGTGGGGGAAGGGAGATGATGTCAAGGAATCCATGTAGTTACAGAATGTTTGGAAACTGGAATGTACACGTCTGCTGGATGCGATGGGGCTATGGAATATGATATATGTATCAATTCCCAATTAATAATAATAAAGAAAATACAGAAGAAAGAGGTATTGATTGGTAAAACATCCATGCATATAATTTCATCCCAAATATCTAACTTTAGAAAAGAGTTCTGTTATTATTATTTTGTGTGGTAGTAGTCCAGGCATCTCTCAGAAGGAAATAAAATTCAGCTTCAGTGAAAAAAAAAGGAAAGAAACAACCAAAGACGATATAGTGCACATTCACCTCTTCCCTGCTGGACAGGAATGGTGAGATTGCTATGTCGAAGCAATGCAGTCCAATTCCAATCACTCAGCCTGAAGAGTGGGGCCTGCATCTTGAAGGCTCTCTCTTGTCCGTTGTCCTCCATAGCTCCAAATTCTTTGCCTTCGGTGCTCCATAGACCTGGCCTTCCCTCTAGGAAGCCCTTTCTCCCTCACTCCACCTGAGATGAAGGATGTGGGACCGCTTTCCTGACTGGTTTTAGTTCCCCACTTCACGTAGATCCGAGTTTACATTCCCGTAATTTGCTTTAGGTTATGGTCATTTATAAATTGTCCTTGGAGTTTATTTAGCAATACCGTAATCAAGAAACCTTGGGAGACATCCAGTCCATTGACGCCCAGTTAATTCCATGGCTTTAGTGACCACAACTAAAATGCTTTATTTGACGTGTTTGTTAATTCTGGAATTCTACTTCTTACCCGCTGTCCTTTGACCTCTATGTCCTGACCTTTTCCCTTTCCCCTGGATTAATGGCCGTGCTAAGATTTTGGGAAATGTGGCCTTTGTGGGAGAAGCACTCTCTTGTATTCACTCTTTGTAGGTAGGCTTGCCTCTCTTATACTTACAAATAATTAATGATGGGAACTGTTTTCAAGTGGCCTGAGGCACCAGACTTATTCATTTCATCTTCTGATCGGTCTCCTGTTTCCCTGCTGCTTCGTAAACGAGTGCTAGCTTGGGGGATGGAAACTGACTTTTCCAACACTGCAAGATTCCAAATTAAAAGACTCTCAGTCAACTCAGCTTTCAGCCTGTAGGCAAGAACTGCCTTTCTTGGCACAGCCTGTTCTTTCTCTGTTGTCTCCTGGGCCACATTCAGCCTCTTGGTCTCTTTATTGTAGAATCCTCTAGAAGGATTCTATAAAGAGCCAACAAACCTTCATACACTGAATTTTTCCTTCCATTTCCTCTAAATGAGACAAATTGGAATCCAATCTGCATCCTGAGAACTAAGTGACAATTGGACCAAGTGTTTTGTGACTGCCTAACAGACATCTCCAATTTTCCAATCTGGAACAGTGTGGCTCTCACTAGCCTCACTCGGTCTGCTTCGTTCCGCATGTCGACTAGTTTATGACAAGTTCTTTCAGAATTCTGGTATAAAAAGTTTATCGTAAATATCTTTTAAATATTATAGTTGTGCTTTTTAGGTGACCTCAGGTCAATTTTGAGTCACAATGGCCTGGGTGACAGAGTAGAATTGCCCCCTGGGGTTTACTAGGCTGAAACTTTTCCCTGAACAGACTGTCAGATCTTTGTCCCTTGAAGCCCTGGTGGTGTGAACAGCAGTTTTCTCAATTGGCACCTCAGGACTTAGCCCTTTCAAACTCGCTGACCCTGAGTCAAGTTCCACTCCTACCCATCCTACAGGACACCTTTGGATTTCTTATGCTGTAAATCTTTATAGGATCACAATGCCTCATCTTTCTCCTCTGGAAGGACTACTGGACTCAAAATGAGGAACTGTGGTCACCAGCCTCAACTTGTAATCCACTACAGCATCCGGGCTCCTTAAATAACAGAGCATGCAACTACTGAAACTAATTTAACCTCCAGGGGGCTGTTAGCTCACTTTGCAAGGATTGAATGGTAAGAAATGTCAAAGGCTATTTCCTTAATCAGGAACGCTATCAAGAACCCATATTCTTTCCATCTTCATTTTCTGTCATCTTAATGGTTGGCTACTGCTCACATTCTAGAATATGACATCAGCGATTCTAGGTGTTATCTACCTTCCTCCGCAGTATTATCCAGGGGCAGAAGCAAGGAAAGACAGGAAGCAGCAGAAGAGACCAGCGATTTCCTGTCGTTCTCTTTTCTATCAGAGTGGGGAAAAATTTCCCCCAAACTTACCATTTTATGTCATCTTACCAGGTGACATCTCATGAGCATGCCACTCAAGGAAACGGAATTACACTTCATGATTTGACCAAATCAATATTCATCCCTTTAGACTGGGTAAAGACTCGTAATATTTCTGATTCTTTAGTTTAGAAGACTGGGGTCCTTATTTAAGATCTGTGTTTCTGGATGGGTGGTCAATGGACCTAGTGTGCTGATTCACGTAAACATATACTTGGGCCAAACTCAGATCTAAATGAACAGATTCTAGAAAGTGAGTTTCAGGAATTTGCATTTCGACAAATATCCCAGGTGATTCTCAGGTATAGAACCATTGCAGAAATATCTGAAACTTCATCTAACACAAGTTTATACCTTCATGCCTTCAGAGGCAAAATGCTCTACAGATATTTATTGGAGTTGTTTCATTGTTTTCATAGTCAACAACTGGTAAATTGATTTTCCTTTTAGCTCTTTTTTCTGAAGGTCACGAAGTTCCCCCTCCTCTCCCCACCCCCACTCCATTTCCTACAGGATCAAGCGTTTCTCTGTGTGAGGGAAATCAACAAATGTTATCTTAAAGAATTTTCATATCATTCCCCTGTCTACTAATTTAATTCCCAGAATAGGCAATTTGATAGAAATTAGAAGGATAAAAGACAGAGACCAGTTTGTATTTCATTTTTTAAAGTAAATTTCTCTTGGCACCCTTAATGGAAGCTGAGGGTGACTCTAGACTGCCTGAAATGGAGGCAGGGGGCTCCTAGAAGATTCTCCTCCTAAGCATTTACTTTCTACTCTACTGACCACTCTATGTAAGTCTATCGTGGATCATTGCTACCACCCCTGGGGCAGAATAAAACAAAGTGCTAACATTTACACAGTCCCTGTGTTCCGATTGAGATCCATTCTTAAGTGTATCCTTAAGCCAGATTTGTAGGTAAGTCACTCTGGGTGCAGATGCTGCTCAGTTTGCCTTCAGTTAGTACAAGAAAAGGCTCAAAGGATTTTCAGGGATTTAAAAGCTACACATGCATTCAATGAGAGTGACTGTGTTGATGAGCAATTTGTTCCGAGTACCAGTTGGTTCAGCGTTTCAAAGTGAAGGGGACTGTCCATAACAGGAAAGGCCTTGTGCCAGTTTCCTTTAGACTCGATGTCCCCTATGGTGGTTACATGAGTTGGACATTGCTTACGTGGCTCATTTATTTTACCTCATGTAACCCTCCTATCTGAAATTGTCCTATTGTGGTGCCTTGTGTGTGGCTGTGCTCATGGAAGCTATGTCACCAATATTTCAAATATAGGGTCACCTATAGTAATCACATTTCAGTGAAACTTCCAGGCTAAGGAAAACTAGGAAGAAGGAATTGGTGGTCTATTTCTGAGAGGTTACCCATGAAAGACCTATTGACTACCTTTGTGGCAAGAGACAACAGAGAAGCTAGATATCATGAGTCAATGCTCCTTGCAAGCTCAGATTAACGTGGAAGAAAATTCAAATAAATGCACAAGAACCCAAATATGACTTTCAGTATATTCCAACTGAATTTAGAGACCATCTCAAGAGCAAATTTGGTGCACTGAACACTAATACACAAAGACCTGACAAACTGTGAGATAATATTAGAGGATCCTACATGAAGAAAGCAAAGGAGCACCAAAGATGGCAAGCACTCTCTAAAGTGAATGGAAGAAACTATGCTGTCAAAGACTTAAACCGAAAACGTCAAAGGGCAGCACCTGAAGATGAAATAAAGTATTAAAAAGAGACGTGCAAAGACACGGAGTTAGAAAATTAAAAGGGAAGAACATGCACTATGTTTCTCAAGCTGAAAGAACCAAAGAAACCATTCAAGCTTGAGGTTGTAATATTGAAGGATTCTATGTAACGAAATATTGAACGATGCAGGACGCACCCAAAGAAGACAGAAGAAATACAAAGAGGTGCTTTACGAAAAAGAATGTGTACCCATTCCACTGTTCCAGGAGGGTCACGAACGAATGATGGTGAAGGAAGACATTCAAGCTGCTGGCATGGAAGGCATTAGTGAGAAACAAGTCTCCAAAAGTAAACAGAAGACTGTGGAAGTTACATAATCTCCTGTCAACTTGCAAAGGGGTGGAGTCAACCAGCTTGCAGTGTGATGACCTCATTTGGAGGCACTACAGAGATAAATAGCTCACTGGAGGCCAGACCCACAAAGACAGATGCTCTGCATTATCTTCCTGCTGATAAGCCACACGGAGCTATGTTGATGGCAACCGAAGCTTTGGAGCTGGAGGAGCCACATGGAGACCCATGCTAGCGCTAAGATGCTTCCACTGCCACTGGATCCACAAGAATTTCCACTCACTGACCTGTGACCTTCCTGCATTCAGTGTCATATTGGACATATGGGCTATTACCGGACTTATGGACTTGATCTGGATTGGGGGCGGGAATGTTTTCTTAATATACAATTACTCTTGTATATACAGCTATTTCTTGTACACATATGAGTGTCTATGAATTTGTTTCTCTAGGCAACCAGACTAACACATTACGGTGGCTTGGGGGTGGGGTACTAGAGAAACAAATCATAAAGATGGAGAGTGGGTACTTGTTTGACCTCTGCCGCATGGTAGTTTTTCTTCTTTTACTAGCCAGAGGTCAGATATAGCTTTGCAGTTTACTGGGTTGTTTTCTGGAAATAATGTGGGAATTTACAGTTTTGATTTCTAGAAATTGTCATCGCTTATTTCTGTCTAAAATGGTGAAAATGATTGCAATAAATGTGAATCTTGAGCTCGGGTGGCAAAATCACCTTTTGAATTTCTCAGAGACCATACTGCTTAGAGAAAATGGCTGACTATGGTCAAAATGGCTGACAGAAGGTCTGGCACTGGCTTGAGGTAATGCAGCCAGAGGTCTAGGGCCATTTGGGATACGTTCAGCTAAGGAGTGAGATAAGTTAGATAAGGATTGAATTTGACTATTTTGAGACCGAGTTTAGGATCTGACTCTAGTAGGTTAATACTGTTTTGTTCTCCCTGTTGATATTGATATCATGATTGATAGAAATGAATACTGGGAAGTAAAAATAGAGAGTTTGTAAAAGTACTTGCCGTCAGCCATTAAATTGGCATTTAAATGGGTTAGGACACACCTGCAAAGAAGGTTCTGGAAAGATTAGCCTCACCCAGTGTCTTGAGTGCTCAGGACATTCAGAGGTGAAGAGTCTTTCTGATAAAGATCAAAGCATACAGCTTACAATATGGATAATGCTTTGTAAAAGAAATAAATGCAAGTCTTCACAGCTGGACCAATACGGAAAGATTGAAGTTGTCAAGAATTTCATTTTACTTGGATCCGTAATCAAAGCTCATTGAAGCACCAGTAAAGAAAGTGTATTGCATTGGGCAAGTTTGCTGCACAAGACCGCTTTAAAATTTTGAAAAGTAAGAATGTCATTTTGAGGACTACGGTATGTCTGACTCAAGTCCCGGTGCTCTCAGTCATCTCATACGCATGTGAAAGTTGGATAGCGCATCAGGAAGAACAGAGAACTGATGCATTTTTGTTCTGGTGCTGTCATGCAATACTGACAGCATGACAAATGGCAGTGGAACAAAGAATCAGAGATGGTGAGACGGTGCATCTCGCACACTTTAAACCTGCTATCTGAGCTTCTGGAGAACAGACATCATCTGGAGAGAGTCAGGAAGAGGAGGAAGACCTTCAGCAAGATGGGTTGATAAAGTAGCTACACCAATGGCCTCAAAAACAACAGCTATAGTGAGGATGGCATATGTATTTGACTGGGTTGACTAGAGAAATAAATCCAGCAATGCTCATACACGTGTAAGAGAGAGCTTTATTATCAAGAAGTAATTCTATGTCAAGAAAACAACCCAAGTCCATCAGCCCAGTACTAGTCCATCAGTCCCTCTCCAGACTTGCCCGCCACATGAGATGGTGCAGAGTGCAGGGAGAGCACAGGTCAGCGGGTGTGAAGTCATGTGGACTGAGCTCAGTGGAAACATGGTGTGGTTCTGGAAGCTCTCAGAGTTACCAACAAGCAGGAAAGTAAGCGGGGCTGGGGGGACTTTGCGGGGAGGTTCCCTAAGACCTCATTGGGAAAGCCACATCCCCAAGAAGACGCCATCAGGCTGTGACCTGATTGTCAGGTGAGATACCACCCCTACACCTTTAAATATCTTCAAGTTGACAAACTTATCTATCAGAGTGTGTGTTTTCCCTATTGTAGAGGGTTGCTATGAGTCAGACAACTTACACACAGCTAACAACAGCAGCAATAGTGATGTGAGGCATGAACCCTTACTTATAACAAGAGTCACATGTTACAGGTCTGAGAACTGGGGCATGAAGAGATTGATGACTGGCTCACTCATAAGCAATGGGGTGGACCTTGGAAGTCATCATATACTTAAAGAACCTGTTCTTATAACTACCATGAGGTCACTGCCTCTTGCTCAGCACTACCAACAATTTACTTGATCATCACTAATGGCTTGAGTAGAACCCTTAACGTTTTCAAAATTAGTTGACAATACAATGGACTAAGAATTGGGTAGTAACTGCAAGAATGATAATTCAAATCTACCAGCCACTCCATGGGAGATTTACCGTCTCAAAAACCCTAGGGAGAATTTCAACCCTTTCCTATTTGGTTGCTCTGAATCAGAATGAATTCCATGGCAGTGGGGTGTGGAAGTACACATATCCTCTCCTTTTAGAAAGCTCCTTATGTGCTACTTTTTTACAAAAAGCCTACAATTCCACCAGTTTTCACTCAGCAAAGGCCACCCCCGACACACACACACACACACACACACACACTGTACACCAGAGAAACCATGAAGGGTGGCACCACCAAGTGCCGGTGTGGGAAACAACACTTGCAGATACACATTCCTCGTTTTTTCATGTTTGTTTGTTTATTTGTTTTTTAATAAATCGTTTCATCGAGGGCTCGTACAACTCTTATCACAATCCATATATACATCCATTGTGTCAAGCACATTTGTATATATTCATGTTATTTTATATCTTGTTTATTATGTGGTATGATTTGATAGGTTATTTTGGGGGTTGCTCAATATTTTTCTCATATGAATGAATGGTGATTGCTTACTTCAGATCCAAACCAAAAACTCATTGCCATCAAGTCAATGCTGACTCATAGAGACCTCCTGTGGGTTGCTGAAACTGTAACAATTTTACAGAAGTAGAAAGCCCAGTCTTTCTTCCACAGAGCATTGGTTGGTTTTGAACTTCCAACCAGGCAGGTTTCAGTCTGATGCATAACCACTACACAACCATGGCTCCTGCAAAAAGTGAAAAAATATATATGTACAACTCAAGAGAATCCATTTATAAATGATGATTTCTAGATTTTTTTAAAATCAGATTTATGCTGGCAAAACTAAGCCAGAGCCTCCCTGCGACAACCAATAGCAGATAGGAATAGAAGTTGCCTCTTTCAGATGAGCCATGCATTCTCCGATTTGCTACAGCTTCCTGAAAACACTATTTCTTCCAAAGCCTAAGGCTGAGAGCTATGCCGATCTCTTAACTGAAGAAATATAAGGACCTTCAGGTCCACTCAAGGAACCCAAGTAGGATACACGTTGAGTTGCTAACTCAAAGGACAGAAGTTCACGGGCACCAGCTCCTCTAGAGAAAAAGATGAGGTTTCCAGCTCCTGTAAAAATGTACAGTCTCAGAAATCCAAAGGAGGACTCTACCCTGCTGTTAGGCTAAGTTGACTAGAGAAATAAGTCCAGTGGAACTCATCTTTGTGTAAGAAAGACTTTTATATCAGGAAAGCATCCAGCCCAGTCCAACTCAAGTCCATACATCCCTCTTCAGACTCATGCAGTGCTGCAGAATGCAGGGAGCGCACAGGGTGGTGGGTGCAGAGTGCTGTGGATCCAATGATGGTGGACACAGCACAGGGCTCTGGCAGCAATTAGGGTCCACCCACAGGAAAGTAAAAGCGGGGAGAGAGGGGAGGGTCCAGGGCCCTCTGTATGAGCAGGCCACACCCACAAAGAGGACCATCAGGCTGAGACCTGATTGACAGGCTACCCTCCATCCCTACACTTTTCCACATCTTCAAGTTGGCATGAAATTCTGTAACTAACACACCCAGCAGTAAAGGGTCATGACAGCTCTCTCTGTCATATAACAGTTAAACACATGGACTTTTGACCTGACCATGTTCAACATTTGTTAGTTAAATGACCATGAGAAGTTTGCTTCACTTCTCCACGTATATCTGTCTCATCTGGAAACAGAGAAATAATAGCCACACTAAAAAAGCATAAGATTTACTAAATGAGTTCATCCAAATGCAGCAGTTGTTTACAACTGGATGTGGCATGTGGTAAATGAGGATTTCCACTGGACATCCAGGAAAGACATGCCTCCGGGCATTTTTCCATCCGAAATAAGACAATGAAAACCAGACCAAGAACCCTGTGCTTCATGAAAGATGGAAGAGAGCGTATCACTTCAGTTAATCAGCGGTCCTCAACCTGTGCGTCGCGACCCCTTTGGGGGTTGAATGACCATTTCACCAGGGTCACCCAATGCATAACAGTAGCAACATTACAGTTATGAGGTAGCAATGAAAATAATTTTATGGTTGGGGGGTCACCAAAACATGAGGAACTGTATTAAAGGGTCGCAGTGTTAGGAAAGTTGAGAACCACTGAGTTAAGTGAAGAATCTTCTATGTCAGGGGTGTCAAACTGGCGCCTGTGGGCCGCATGTGGCCCCGGAGTTAATTTTTTGTGGCCCACGATGCTCTGAAATAAAATAAAAATAGAAAACATGTTATGAAGAAAATAGCGCTTAGGGGAGATCAATTACACTCAATTCCCTCGTTAGATTTTATTTCAGAGCGCCGTGGTCCACCAAAAATTACCTTGGGGGTGTCACATGAAGCCCATGGGCCACCAGTTTGACACCCAGGTTCTATGTGAAGCTCAATATGAAAACAAGGCCCCAGCCCACTATCTTACTCAATTTAATTTATAAATATGGGGAGGTGGTAGGTAATTGTATGTCAACTTTAATTTGTATGAAACTGTAAGGGTGGAGTTCAACCTGTCAATTAGGTCCCCGCTCAATGATGTCTCCTGGGAGACGTGGCCTTTTTATAAGAAAGGCACTGGGGATCCCTCCCCTCTCTCTCATGATTTTTGCCTACGGTCTTATCGAGACTCTGTGTTTGCCTCTAGGGGTAGCCCCATGTGGGCCCCTGACCCTAGGAGCTGTCAGCACCCTGCTATGTTCCCACCGACCTTGGATCCATGTGACTCTGCACCCACTGACCTATGATCTCCCTGCAGACTGCTTCTACTTTCTGTGTCATCGGCCTTTGGCTACGTGGGTCTGAAGAGGTCTCCGTCTTGCATCAGACCCATGGACTTGAGCTGGACTGGGCTGCAGTGTAATTTTTGATACAGAATTACTTCTCAACATAAATATCTTTCTTATGCATATGTGTCATTGATTTTGTTTCTCTAGACAAAGCAGCAAACACAAGGGAGCAGGGGGAAATACTCTTCCACCAGTTGTCAAAACGTTCTTCAAAGAAGCATCATCCCAATCGTTTTTTCTATTTTGGATGCGTGACGCCCAGAAACTCGTGTGGTGTTAGCCAACCTGACCGGCACAATCCCCCAAAGGAAGAAAGAAGGGCTCTTAGCCGGGTCTACTCATTCCACAAAGCAAGGCAGCTTCCATCAGGCCGCAGAGTCTCGGATCCCGCCTCACTATGGATTGTAAGATAAACTTCCTGGATTTAGAAACATGGTTTGTACATTCTGTGTAACTGGAACTCTGCTTGTCAGCAATGGAACTAGAGCATTTTGAGTTATTTGATTCTTGAGTTTTTAGAGGTGAACTGATTTCTTGGGAAGTAGCTACATTCATCACTGTAGCACCAATGCTGAACCGATATCTTTGGGAGAGAGGCATTTTCATTATGGCTGTTTTCACCTTTATCCAGAAGCTTGACAACTGCCTTGGTGATATTCCGGAAGGCCGCCGTTTTCTTGTTCTCCCAGAATTCACATCTGTTAGCCTGGGTACAGTAGAGACACAAATCCACAGGCACTCATATGTATGAGAGAGTTTTATATAAAGGGTAAGTGCACATCAAGAAAACATCCCAACCTAGTGCTGCCCAAGCTCACAAGTCCAACATTAGCCCATATGTCCTACACCAATCCACGAAGTCCTCCTCTATCTCACAAAACACACACAATGATGCTGACTGGAGGAGGAAAGCCGAATTAGTAAACATGTAAGCATCTCAGTGTTGGCAGGGGGCTCCACATGGCTGCTCCAGCACCCAGGGCTACATTGGGGTAGGTCCATGTGGCTTCTCCTCAGGGGTGTCTTGCAGAAAGTGAGCCTTGCCAGATGAATCAGTGAACTGGCTAAGGCAGCTGCACTCTGGCCCAACCATCAGAAAGCAGTAGATCAGAGAACGAGAAAGGCGAGGCTCACCAAGCCATTTATCTCTCTACCCTTCCCCACATGTGTTCATTGCCCAGGTTGGCACAATAACCTTTAACCATCTCATCACACAACGTGGGTAAAATGGCTTAGCTTTTGGTAGTCAGACACCATCATTCCTCAATAGCACACTTTGGCTTATCCCTTTTGCCCCCAAATCATCTTAATTAAAGCATTACTGGTTTGTGGTGTTTTTTTTTCATTTTGTAGAAAATGGACTGAAAAACTAATCAGTAGAGGGAAACACCAGGATGCCTCACATGTCTACCTTTAAAATTCCCAACATGCAGTGGCTGAATGAGCCCAAAGAACAGAGGTGGGATTCAGCCAAACAGAGGTGGGGTTCAGCCTCTCACACTGGTTTGGCAGCACTGCCATCTAATTCCTGGCACTGGTCATAGGGTTCTCTCTACAGTAGGCAGCTGGGTGGCTGCCCAATATGGACATTGCAAATATTCACTTCTTGCTTATTTTGACCTTCATTTACACAATAGTATATTCCAAGCATGTGTACTAATGTTGCTTTATTCAAAACAGGCAACTCCTCTTGCCTGGACACAATATGTTCATGCTTGAAAAAGCATCCATAGCTATAAAATATTAGACAGAACTATGCTTGTAATATTTATTTATCCATGCATAAGATTCGTTCTACTTTTGATGCATTACTACATTTTTATTCCTTTGCATTTGTTACTTCAATAAACAAACATATTTGGTAAAGAGGAAAAAATGGCCAACAACCAGAGAGTGACACACTGTCATTCGTTTCAGCTTGGTGTTAGGCTCTAAATTCCTACATGACATCATGAGGGAATTACGCAACTCCTAAAAGTGTTCAAAAATCTAAACACATTGCCAGAACGTTTGCTGGATATTCAACTGATGCAGAAACTAATTTTTTCAAAGGTGAACATTTATATGTTCAGAGAAGAGAAGTCACCAACCTGTCCCTGATGCATCAAACACAATGACTACTGTCTAATTGGCCTACATAAAGGAATGGATCCCACTCCTACAGTGCCAAGCTGGGTAAGGAGAAGTCAGAGCTAATGACGCTCACACCAGAGTGAAGAAGATTGAGGATGCCAATCTAGAAGCAATATGGAAATATCTTAAATAACAGTTTGATTTCATTGGCATCGGGCATTACTTAACATTTTTCACTAACATTTTAAAACTCTTTCTTATAGCATAATCTAGTTTTGTGTACCTCTTTGATTGTTCTTACTTAACTATTAACTATATGAAAATAAAACACCTTACTT
Organism: Tenrec ecaudatus; assembly: GCF_050624435.1. Taxonomy (NCBI): domain Eukaryota; kingdom Metazoa; phylum Chordata; class Mammalia; order Afrosoricida; family Tenrecidae; genus Tenrec; species Tenrec ecaudatus. The sequence goes on along the minus strand of NC_134533.1, from coordinate 100,460,036 downwards.
ATATTGCTTTAGAATAGAACGGCCATTAGCTAACAGTTATTGAACTATTTGAGTCCCATGACTGCCAGAGAAAGCAACAAAGAACTAATTTCTCCCTTGGTATTTATGACCCTTCAAGCCATGAAGTACTCGACCATTAGCCATAAGGGGTGACATTTCAAATCTTGGAGGAGTGGCTTTGGGATCTCCTTCCAAAAGATCGCAGCCTTGAAAACCTTCCTCGGCACACATGACTGGGCCCCACGTGAGTGGGACTAGACCTCACATCCATGAACAACATCAATAACTATTACCCAGAAACACTTTGTAAGGCACTAACTCCCACATGCACCTCGTAGAACCTGGCAGAAGGGTTTCCAATGCGTAGTAAATTGCTCCCCTCACCACTAACCTCTACCACGAACATTGCTCTTCAGACTGTATCTCAGGATTCAGAGACTTCAAAAACACCTCTGGAGATCTCTTTTCTGTCCATACAAAGTTCATCATATCCTAGCCTTTACTGATTGCACTTACAATGCTAGACCACAATTCATCTCCTCAGACCCTGAAGTCTTCATTTTGTGTTTAAAATTGCTTTCATTGATTGATTTTACTTTTTATTTTATCATCTGCATTTATCACTTCCTTTCAAGATCAATTGGAGTACCAAGCCAAATCCAAGCCCATTTCAACTCATAACTCTCTTTTAGGATGAAGTAGAATTGCCCTTCAGGGTCCAAAACTGTACTTTTGCAAAAGCAAGCAGCTTCATCTTTTTCCCAACGTGTGACTAGTGGGTTTAAGCCTTCAACCTTAGAGTTAGCTGTCCAAAGCTTATCCCACAGCACGACCAGGGATCCTGATTGGGAGACTAAAGCAATGAAACAAAACTCACTGCCATCCAATCAATCTAGTTCTGACTCATAGTGACCCCATAGGACAGCGAAGAATTGTCCCTATGGGTTTCCAAGACTGTAACTAACTCCCTACAGGAATATAACATCCATCTTTCTCCCATTGAGCGACTGATAGATTTGAACTGTTGACCTAGAGGTTAGTAACCCTTGTCTCCTGGTGGCTTTGTGGTTATGTGTTGGGCTGCTAACCAGAAGGTCAGTAGTTCAAAACCTCCAGCCCTTCTAAGGGAGAAAGACAGAGTCACAGTCTCAGAAGCATGTGGAGGGTGGGGAGTTCTACACTGAGTCAAAATAGACTCAATGAAAGGCAGCTCCCTCCACCCTAAATCCTCCCATCCAAGTACTAACCAGGCCCGACCCTGCTTAGCTTCCGAGATCAGACGAGATCGGGCGCGTTCAGGGTGGTATGGCCGTAGACCCTAAATCCTTTCATCTTGATTCACCCATTGCACTTTCTATTGGCCTTTCTAACTGCACAGCAAGTGTTTCTATAATTTCCCCATGTTCTGCCACAATGTCGATACCATCTTAATAGCCAGACGCACTGAGCTTGAATTATGGGCCCAGGATTCTCTTAACATACTCTATGCTCATCGTCTCATTGAATTCTTGCAATAGCTATAAGATGTGGGTATCGGCATCCCTCTCATCAAAGATGATAGATCTAGAACTCAGGAAGCTTGTGTGATATGCCGAGGTGCGTGACGGAGTAATAACTCAACTCAGATGATGTTGTTCTCCAAAACCAGGCTCTCTCACCTACTGCTCCTCACAGCCTCTCAAAACAATCTACATGGCCCACCCTTTCTATATGTGACATTATACCATCAGCATCTACCATATTGCCTAGCTTTCAAGTACTTTTTATTTAAATCATTGCTATGCACATCATTTCCAAATCCAAATGGTACTGTGTGGCAGTTACATAAACTGTCAACTTGGGTGAAGGGGTGGAGTCTAGCCTGTCAATCAGATCACAAGGTAACACTCACCAGGAGGATTCTGGGAACTTCCTCTTATTCTCCTAGGAAGAGGACCACATTCTCTGTGTTTCACCTTCCTGTTGACAAGATACATGGAGCCATGCTAATGGCAGCCAGAACCCTGGAGATGCTTCCACCACCACTGACACACCGGACTTTCCACCCACTGGCCTATGATCTTCCTGAATTTAGCATCATTGCATGGATTGCAGGGGTCTGAAGAAGAATCCATAGACTGGTATTGGACATATGGGCTAATATTGGACTTATGGACTTAATATAGACTGGGCTGGGAAGTTTTCCTAATATACAATTATTCTTTGATATAAAGCTCTCTCTTACACATATGAGTGTCTTGATTGGTTTCTCTAGTCAACCCAGACTAACCCATACTGGAAAGTTGATTAGAGAAACAGCAGCAAAGAAAGCTTAGTCATTTCCTTCCGCCTAGCTCCTAACACAGAGTGGTTCACCTGAATTGTTGAATCTGTTTATTTGATTTGTTCAACTTCTTTAGATCTCTATAGAAAAGTTGCAGGATCCTTACCTAAGAGGCAACATTTCACATTTCAGCTCCCCCCGCCCTGGAAGCCGGAAACAGTGTTCCTGCAGCCCAAATTCCTCCTTCGAGCTGCAGGACACAAGGCACAATACGCTGCACGCATGTTCCTCCTCTGATTCACTTAGCTATCTGGCAGAACCAATCTTGGCAGAGCCCTGAAATGCTGCATGGATCAAACCAAAACAACTGCAGTGTTAGCAAATATTGCGTGCCACTCAGAATTTCTTTGGAATCCCGTATGCTCGTGATCTTGAGATAGTCTTCCATGCCAGCCCCACTGTTTGCTTCCGCAAGGCCGTTTAAGGGAACAGGGAGACGGGGAGGACTCCTGCATTGCTGACCTTGCATTCCGTCTTGAGCGTGTTGCTAAAATCCAGCTTTATCAAGTTACAAGTGGCAAGTCATTACCATGCAGCACATCACCTGGAGTGCCATTATGCAAATTTGCATATGGCTCAGCTGCACAGTTTAGACAAATATTTATCATCGTCCTAAAGTCTGCCTTGCAAAGGGAAAACAGGCCAAACGGTATTCTACCATTGCACACTCCTTGTTCCCAATCATCAAAGAACAAACCACGCTTATCTCAGACACTAGAACACTCCTCCGAAGTAAAGTTCCTCCTATCAATTTTCCATGGAGAGTGGAAGTTTTAAATGACCTTTCATTCATCTTCAAAAGAGACAATTCAGAGGAAACAAGAGTGCTGTCAGCCAATGTGCGAAGGCTGTCTTATATAAGAGGGCCCAGTCTTGATATATGTGGTTCTCAAACGCTGTGTTAGAATTTGGGGTCAGAAGGACAGAGATGGTTCTCAACTCAATTTAAGATGATTTTTCTTAAACCAACAAGGCCATTCTTGAAAGTTGTACTTTTCTTATTGCTTGTGCATATGAGGTTCCCATGTGCATAAGAGGCATTATATATAAAGTGAGTGATTATTTTTCAAAAGGAAAATAAATCCAGTCAAGCACAATGCTTTCAAACTGGGAAGGCAGTGGACGTATTAAGCCAGAGGCTGCTTTCACCGGTACTGTTTAAACACACCTCTAAACAGAACTTCAGCAGACTGTGACCTATTTTCTTCAAAAATCCCAGTGCAATGAATGGCAAATTCTTAATATTTGATTCCAGAATAGGCCCAAAGGTTTCCAGACCTATCTCTCACAAACTATCTGATTATTAGAGCTGGATAATAATTTTAAGGGATCAGAAAATCAAAATCAAAATGAGGATAGTAATATGAAGAGTGAGATAAAACCTCTTAGGATGTTTCTAAAGGCAACTCATGTTGCAAAGTACCTCTAGTAGATGCCTAGTGTTGCCACCACAGAACCACCACCAGTGGGTGATTTTAGGGCACAGACACTCCTTCCCCCACAGTTCTGCAGGCTACAAGTTCAACTCCAGGCGTTCTGGTATCTGCCAGCAGCCCTTGTAGTTCCTTGGCATTCCGCGGTGTTGTTTGGGACCTGCCTCCCCACGCTCTGTCTGTTGGGTTTCTTTTTGTCACTGAGAAACAATTGAGTGTAAGACACACTACTCAGGTATGACCTAGTTAACATGACAAAGAAAGCTGTGTTCCTAAACAGAATCACATCCGCAGGTACAGGTGCCAGGACTTCTGCACATATTTTGAGGGGTCATGATTCAATCCATGACACCCTCAAACTCCTCCTTAACCTTGCTACTTGGAAATTGTCAAATTTCCCAAGTAGCTATCCATCTAAGGTATCCAAGCAAGAACATGTTTCATGTGCTCTTCTCTCAAGTCTCAAGCCAGGAGCAGAACAAAAGAACAGGGTGTCACATGCCGGAGCTGATCCATGAGCTCCCAGGTCAGAGGTGGTAATGTGTGAGAGCGGGACCTCAGTTCCAATTGTGATGTCTCTACTGTCACTCGTTCTCTCACACTAACATTGTCTCTGTGTCTGTCTGCTCATCACAAAATGATAAGATTGAGAATATCTCAAATGTCCTGAAACTGTAAACAACATGAATTTATAAATAAGTTCCCAGCATAGGGTGGCACAGGACCAAGAAATAATAGAATGTTTCATTCTATTGTCCAGAGGGGTACTGTGAGTCCGAATAGACTAGAGGACACCTAACCACGAAAACAACAGTAACAACAGTGTGCTCCTTAACATATTTAAGTTCTCAACACATCTCTATGGCTGTTGTCGTCATGATTAAATATTACCTTTGCTAATGTGACTGCTTTTGTTCTCATTCAGAATGATGCATCTCATTGGATTTCCTCATGTTATCTGTGGGGGGAAAGGCCAGGTTTGATAGGTGCAATTATACAGTTGAGATATATAAATATTATAATAAAGTCCTAGAGACCATGAGAGATAGAAGATAGATTAAAATAATGGAGTCAGACACATTTCATGGTAGCATGCTCACCTCTGCCCCGCTTGGTGGTCCACGTGGAGAGAGGGGGGTGCGAAGGAGGACACGGGAAAAGGGAACAGGGGAGCGAGGACAGGAGAGGAGAGGGATGTGACAAGAGCTCAAGAGAGCTCTTTATTGCTAACCCAGGCCTATATACCTTGGGGAGGTGGGGGCAGGCATGCAAGCCCACTAATTACAGGTAAAGACATACGTCACAGGAAGGGGTTGCGCTATAGGTTATACATCAATGAGAGGGGGACAATCTAGGCATTTGCATGCAATAGGAAGGGGAGGGATTGAGGTATACAAGTGACAAGAAGGGCGGATCCAAGATTCAGGATGGCAGCCTAACTTTGGATGTCACTGAGCAGATTTGACCTGTTCTCTGGATCTCCATAGAAACCATTATCAGTAGGGTGTAAACCCTACCTACAGGGACCAGACTAATGGTCACAAGCCTTTAGGGAGAAGTAGCCCATTGTCCTTAACAGCAGGGAGGAGATCCTATCTGTGGTGGGACCAGACAGTAGTCTGGCAACTGACTGCCTTCAGGGAGGTAACTTGACAATCATTTACCATTAGCTGCAAGCAGTGTCCTAAGTCTAACATCTATTTGGGGGAGAACTTGGTAGAAGTCTCTCTGTTTCCCACAATTATCCATTCTGCTTCACCTAATTTTAAAATTAGCTTGCATAACATATATTTTAATTGTCTACGAAGTTCCAGCCTCCTATAATCCTCTTTGAGGGATTTTGTCAAATTATGTGTGACAACATTTTAAACACAGCACAAAATCAAAGCTGTTTTTTAAACAAGTGATATCATCCAATTATACACAGACTACATTGACCATTCCAGTGTTATCTCATTATGCTAACACATTTTAAAAACTGTTGGGGAGCAGTGGGTTGAGTTGCTCTGAATACTAGACCGAAGCATGGCTCTGGGCAAGATTGTATGCGCTTCAGACTCTAGGTCTGCCTCTTACCTGGTCTTTAATGTGGGCCAAGTTGCTGAACCTCTCTGTCCTTGAGTTTTCTGATATTTAGTTCAGGATAATAATGGGATCTACATTCTGTGGATGGAAGTCGGGGTAATTCAGTGGTAGGAATCTGGCCTTCCACTCGGAAGTTGGGTCTTCTGTTCCCAGTCAGTGCACCTCTTATGCCCACATCTCTTCTCTAAAAGCAGAGGTGTGGCCATTGCCGTGAGACTGAACAGATTTCAGCAGAGCTCTTTGGCAATCTAATTCCAAAAATGTCTGGCGCACAATGCTCTGACCCACACCTGACCGTGGGCACGGCCCAGGCCAGGCAGTATTTTCTTTCACTGTGTGCGGGTCTCCGTGAGTTGAGGCCAACTCTAAGGCAGCTCACACAAGGAACAAAAGTAAAGAACAGGCATGAGAATTCTATGAATGAAAACACTTTTGTAGTGAATAAAAAGCACTTGCAGTGTCACTTGGCACACAGTGGGCGCTTAATGAGTTTTGAGCATTGGTGTTAGGAACCCTGGAGGCAAAGGTAACAGTTTGAAAGCAACAGCCACTCTGAGGAAGAAAAATGAGACTTTCTACTCCCATAAAGAACTACAGTCTCACAACCCCGCAAGGGGAGTTCTACTCCAGGGTCACGGTGAGTCAGCGTCGACTCCATGGCAGTGAGCTTTGATTACTAGTGTTAGTAGTCTTTGCAAAAGAGACAAGGGGAACATCAAATTCATAATTGCAGAGAACCGAACAATCAGCACCACTGACAGCCAATGAGAAATAAAAGAAAACAAGTTTGCTGTAGTATAGAAATCATGAAGTTTCGCCAACTGGATGAGGCCTGTCAGGTGTCACAGCAAAGAGAAGAGTAGACTACTTTATGATTACTTTACAGTTAAAAATATTTTCCCCAAAATGTGTATTTTATATGTGATACATGGAAATAGAGACATAGTTTAAAATGGTAAGAAGTTGTCAACTTGTGGATACAAGAAAGCACAAGGCTACCCATTTTCAAATGACAAAATGGCGAATGGATAAAGAGGCCCCGTGTCCTGGATTATAGCTCAGGTCTGCTGAGAAATTCTCATGTGATGTTTACCTAGTTGTTTCTGCTACCCGGGCCTCAGTTTCCCCAGTTATAGCAGGGGCCAGGGAAGAGTTGACGTTAGTCATCTATGAGAACCTTACAGTTGTTGCCATATCTACACACATGTTTATCCTATGCAATCAAATGGAAAAATATATTCACTGCTGTGGAGTAGAGCCCAGCCCATAGCAAGCCTCTAAGAGAGAATCGAACAGCTCCTGGGGAGTTCTGAGCCTGTCACTCTTCAGGGGAGTAGAATGCTTTGTCTTTCTCCTATCCTATGCAATATCCTTGAAATTGTGACTCCCTTGCACTAACTGTTTAACATGCATATTAAAATAAATATCCATCTGTTAAAAGTTAAACGAATTCTTTCTTTTTTCAATCTAGAGTGACTATTAAAATGAATATCTCTTAAAATACAGAAGCATTTTATGCTTACCCAACCTAGAATCATACTGGGTACACTTTGGAAACATCAGACTAGATGATTAGTAAGGTTCCTTACAATTTGCAAACTCAGTCATGCTATGGCTGAGGGCGACGGGAGAGAACGAACAAGAGGGGGGAAAGAATATGGTAGTGTGGAGAGAATCCATCTTCAGCATTGCAGTTTCTGCATGGGTTTTTCCATTTTCAGAACCAAGCAGATTGTGGTCTCCAATATGGAAGATTCTATCTAATCTCAAAGTCAATGAGCTGACCAGTGTATAATGGAGACCATTCGGTAAGCAAGAAAATCGAGAACCGGAACCACAAGATGCAGGAGCAAGCCGAGTCCACCCGGCAGTCCAAATGAAAGACCAGGGAGCGTGCTTCAGATTCCATCTACAAAAGAGTCAGGCGCTGGTGCTAGAAAAGGGTGGGAAGCAAGACAGATGTAAAGTGAGGACACGGGAAAACAAAATGTTTGTTCTCTGGTGTTCTCCCACTTGCTTTTTTCTCAATTGTCATCCTTGTCACAGAAAATGTACTGTCTCAACTGAATCAGAACATCCTAGGAGGTTGTTAATGACCTTCATAAATCAGGTAAATTAGTTATTTTTTTTGTCTTACCATTTTTCTTCTCGAATGGTTTTCTGATCTATTTATGTTGCCTCTTTCTTGTCCAAGGGAGAAAGGAAAGGGCCTGCCTGCTCTGTGTAAGGAAAGAGGGCACAGAAACTGAGGGCTCACTTCTCCCTGCAGCTGCTGCTGCGCTTTGTAAGCCCAAAGGCTCCCTGTGCTCAAGTTGGAATCTGGGCACGGCACCGCAGGAGCCAGAGGAGAACTGAGCTGCTCTGTGATTATCTTTCGTAGGAAATGTGCACCTCAGTCAGCCCTTCAGGGCCTTGAAGCCGAGAATGGAGGAAGGGCTCCTTGCAGTGGTGTCTTCCAGGTTTCCTGAAGGGACCTTGAGTTTCCTGCTTCCTTATGGCCTACGTCCCTGAGCACTGCTGAAGAGGACCCTGGAATGCAAGGAGTGGTCGTATTAGAGCTTTGGGAATACTTAATTTGTTGGCAATGGAGATCCGGTGGAAGACGTACCTCCCCCATCAGTCTCTCAGACAATTCAGGGACATGCTGAGCTCCCAGAGGAACCCTAAGAAAGAACACTTCAGAGTTTCACTACTTTTCCACAGCTTCCTTGTCTCCCCATGAAACAATGGGCTACTCTGAGAGGACTGCTGTAGCCTTACATTTAAAATTTTTTCCTGATGTCAACTGATGGGTGGTCAGTTGGAAAGCTGGGAAACATGTGCATGTCTTTTCCCAGGGTTTCCTTTTTTAAAGGTAGTCACCCCAGAGCCTCCGGCAGGAGATGGAAAAGGCTGTCCCTTTGCCCATCCTAGACTTCTAAGGATTTCCAAATGCTTCCTGTGTCTGAGGTCCCCAAACTTTGTGAGAGAGGTGAGTTTCATTTTCTCAGAAATGTGAGGTTTCCGCATGCGTGCGCGTTCCAAGGTATGCCTAGGTGACGCGGAGCCTAAGTATCAGTACAAGACCTTAATCATAAGTTGTGGTAATTTTTCTCTTCCTAGCCTTCCCCAGAAGGTTCGTGGTCTCTCAGGCGAAGCACCGAGGAACCCTGTCGGATCTCACTCATCAGGAGTCTTCCGATAGCTTTGTTTTACATATGGAAAACCAAGCCACACAACAAGGAAAGGAGGAAGCCTTCCCCAAACTCAAGCGTCACCGAAAAGCTCTCTTCTGATCTTCAGAAACTTCATGGCTCCTTCTGTCCCAGTTACCCTGCCACAGGTATGTGAAAATTTACTTCCGATTTAGAGGGACACATAATTAAACACAAAAGGTTCAATAGGGAGAGAATGATAAAGATGACTGTAGTCAATGAATGATTTTCCGTCAACCAGACATGCCTGGCTAGGGGTGGGTCAAACCTGTCTATCAAGGGGTAGCTGGATGACAGGTCCTTGGGGGTGTGGCCTTCTGTATGAGAGTGCAGGACTCTGGGAACTGCCTTTCTCTCTGCCCCTTCGCCTCTCTGTTCGCTGGCACTCTGCAGCTAGTGAGAGGAATAGGTGCCCCAGGTTTCCACCAACTTTGGGTTCATGTGACTTGGCACCCACTGGCCTGTCATCGTCCTGTGTTCCACATCACCTCTCTGCAAAGTTGCCACCAACCACATGAACCTGAAGATGGACTTAGGGGCTAGCATTGGCCTTACGGACTTGATTTGAGTTGGGTTGGGCTGAGATGTCTCCTTGATGAATAATTACTTCTTGATGTAAAGTTCTGTCTTACACATGGGTGAGTGTCACTGGATTTGATTCTCTAGACAAGGCGACCTAACACAATGAATTCCATACTAAAGCCACAGGAAACTTAAAATCATTTTCCAAACAGGCCTTACTGCCTTGAGATTTCCCACTTGCCACTTGTGCCACATGAAATGTCTTTTTATTTCCTTTCTCTTTGCCTGGCAAACTCCTCATCATCCCTCAAGACCCAACAAGGCTTACTTACCTCTGTGAAGCTTCTACTCATTTTCATTCACTTGTTCTCCCCTTCTCTTTTTTTGGTGCATCTACTACAACATTTATGACGATGCATCATAATTACCTCTTAATATGTATGAGAACCCATTACAACGAGACTGTCCAATTCTGTCACCCACAGAGGCGACAGCAGATCCAAGGCCTTATTGAGCAAACATAATTTCCCTCTGATCAGCCTTTCAACTCATAGTTATCTAGCAGGAAGAAGAAGCAGATTGTGCAAACACGCACAATTAGAAAACCAAATTATACGCCACTTGGGACTTGTAAAGGGAATCATTGTCAATCACTGCCCTCCTCCTCAAACAAGATGCTAATGAATACATGCACGGCCCAGAAGTGCTGCGGGAATATCCTGCCGAAGGTACAATGGGTACAAATTAGGAAAGGATGCTGTGCGTGGGGATTTTACACCTGAGAATGATTTTGGAGGCCACTTCCCCCTCTTGTACAGGGAGGCCTCTCTACTTCTTTGATCGCTGAACACAAACAGCAGGCCCCATGTTACTCCTGTGAATACTAATGGATCATATTATTGTATTATTTTCCATTCGCTGCCCCGAGTGATTGGTGGGCCCCGCTTTTGCATAGCATGTAGTTTGGCCAGCGTGAGCCTGCTGCCTTAGGAAATAACAGGCTATCTTTACCAAAATGTTGCCATGTGTGAAATTACATACGTAGGTGAGCAGCAGCACACAGAGAGAGAGATAAAGGGCTTCTGTGCCTTGAGAGAACGAAAGTGACTCGGCATAACAGGCCTAAGTTATGAGTGGGCATGGAAACACCCCGGATGGACGGCTGCCCTGTGAGGCCTTTAAGAAGCACAGCAGGGCCTTGGGAAACACCAGGCTGGTGCGAGCGCCCGAGTGAAAGATGGCGCTTTCCCTCTCGGTCTGTCAGCATGAAGCTCTGCTGTGCCAATGTGGAGGCCATCACCCTCAGGCTCTACCCACTGTGGGGAGGATGATTGTCAGTAGTCATCGCTCATCCATAGGTAATTACCTTCCCGCTTCCATCCCCGTCCGGCTGCTTCTGGGGAAGCTCCAAGTAGAGGCAGGTCACACGCTTGCCACTGTGAAGCTCGGTGTTGCCAACGGCCACCCTCATTGCTCCGGATGAACGATCGCTCTGTAATGATGGTAATTGGAAAAGCAACATGATCATCAGCGAGCACATAGTCCTAGACAAATGAGCTCGATGACTCACGTAGTCACAGAAATGGCGGGTCCTTTTAGTTCGCAATATAAGCAGCAATCAGAAGTATAACTAGAGAAAACAACGCCTCTGGCAAGCCCGAGCATCGTGCCATCTCCAAACATCTGGCTCCTGTCTCTTAGATCATCTGACCACACTATCAGTTCCAAAAGACAAGTTGAGCTTATTAATCTTTAACTTAACATATCATGGCATGCTTTGAAAATTATAACCGCAGCTTCTTCACCTTCACGGATGAAAATCAGTCTATTATGTGCTCAGTCCCTTTTCCCCCTCAGTTTCTTCTCTTTAGGGAGAGCACGATCACACAGTTTGCCTTGACTCATGAAGTCTCTCAAATATGAAAATATTCGTTTGAACTTGCCAAATGATGGAAAGAGCAACAGTTAACAGAAACTGCTCATGGGACTCCCCTTTAAGTGGTCCCCAGGACAGGAGTCACACCTGAGATACACTTCTGTCTGCTGTTTCTTTGAAAGGACTTTAAGAATTCCAAATCATTTTCAAAAGTAATTAGGTCCCCAACAGCTTGTTGAATAAACTACAGCCTGGTGCAAACCCAGTGTTGTGAAGTCAATTCCAACTCAGAGCAATCTTATGGAGGGTTATTGAAGCTGTACATCTGTACCAGACAGATAATCTCATCTTTCTCCCAAAGAGCAACTGGTGAGATGGAGCCAAAGACCTTTTGGTTAGCAGTCCAACATTGACTCAGCAGCTCCTCCTAAGCCCCTCACACCATCATATAATATAAAGATGCAGAGTCAGCTCCGATTCTTATGAAGTTTATGGTTTTGATCAAGTTATTAAGATCTGAAGTTCTGGTTTTCTCACCTGTAAAACAGATGCTAAAATCTACACATCTGTCAATTTACTGTAGAATATGGGCTTACATGTTGCTCTGATGGTGGAAGTTATGCCACCAGCATTTCAGATACCAATGGACAGTTTTAGCAGAGTTTCTAAAATAAGACAGACTAAGAAGAAAGGCCTGAGTTTTTTCTGAAAATGAGTCAACCAAAACATTGCGGTTCACAATAGAACATTGTCTGCTAAAGCTTTGAAAGATAAGCCCCTACGTTGGAAGTCACCGCAAATATTCAGTAATAGACAGCGTACCAATGACCATGAAATTGGAAGAAAATCTGACAATGGTGTTTCCATGAATCAGCACAAGTAAAAGCACCAGTATACATACTCCTCACTAATTGAGTATCTCATTATGTGATATATCACATCGACAACCATAGGAAAACGTTTAATACCTCACTACTTTACACATTAATGAAACAGATCTGACCATAATAAATGCAAAGGTGCAAGGCAAAAGTAACACTAACTGCGATAATGAAGGCTATGTGTCAACTTGATGCTGTCACTACTCTTGACACCTAGTAATAATGCAAATTGGCAGTTATCTAATGATGAAATGTGGCAGTTCAGTAATGATATAATTTGGCAAATACATAATGATGTAGTCATCCACCAGTTCATGATCCAATGTGCTCATCGTCTATTTTGCTTAATGTCAATTTTCACATAACAAGCTGGTCTTTGGAACTTAACCACGTTCATAAGTGAGGAATGGGGATAGGGATATTGTGATAATAATATGCACAAAGTTCTGGCACCAAGTGTACACACAATGAATATATTTAATGAATCGTGTCCTTCTGTACCTATTAACAAACAATGACCTAGCCTGCCTTCCAATGCTATATCAGACAATATTCTATAGTTGGGTGTTTATCTAGGATGTTCTGGGAATTGTTCTAGACTTAATTTTTAGCCAGGAGCCCTGATATGTGTCAGGTATAGAAAGTAGACTTGCTTACAAAAAATTTTAACAGAAGAATTATATGAACTGAAATGTACATTTAAAGATCATTGTGGATGCTATGTTAAGGTTCGGCAGCAAGGAGACCAGTTGAGCTACTTAAATGATCTGGGATAGATAAGACAGTCTTGCGGCAATGGGTAGTAGTGGGAATGGTGGGAAAAAATACAATCTAAATGTATTTTGAAGGGAAAACCCAAAAGAGTTCTGTAATGAACTGGCTGTTGGAATTGAGAAAATTAGGAATAACATAATGCATGTGGCTCAAATGTCTGAGTGAGGGAAGGTTCTGGGGTCAGGAAAGATTGAAGAAAGAGTAGGTTTTGAGGAAAATAAAAGTTTATTTTGGAGATGTGTGAGAAATCTATTAGACATACACGTGGGAATATTGATAAGGCCATCAGATACTCAGGTTGTAGATTTTTTGTCCAGTGCAGATATAATTTCTTCCTAGTAAAAAAGATAATGCCCAAAATAATGGCCTATATTGCCCTATAGATCGTTAACTAGTTCTGCATCTAATCTAATAATCTTATTTTAATATTCTTCTTCAATGCTTATATTCAATTTCCCAAATGTTCTTTCAACTATCTTTACCATGCTGCTAATTCTCTCAGTAATAAAATTTCCAAAAATGATGTAAGAGTATTTATTGTCTATTTGCTTGAGGGCATGCATGCTTTTAATTTTTGAAAAATTATTATTGGGAAGAAATAAAGACTATATAGTGTGTAAACTGATTGAAAGGACATGTATTTTTCTTTTCTCTTTCTTCTCAAACTGTTCTTCAATTCTACCCCCACCCCCACCTCAATGCCTTGCTGGTCAGTGCATCAGTGATCAGCTCGCTTGGGAACCATTTTTATTCCAAAGTCTATTCCTAGGAAAGGATGTCTGCCGAGGGCCAGCACAGCCAAGGAGAGCTCTATTTGTGAGGATCCTGTCTGTAAGATCTTAATGACAAACTATCCAGCCACTGCCTTCAAACCTGATTCTAATCACCCAGTCCCTCTGCCTAATTCACTCCATGTAGATCTAACCTTCAAGGAAGAAGTACGTGATAATTGCTAAAAATCTCTACCCAGATCCATAGCATGGGAAGTGTGGGAATGATGTGAAACCTCCGAAGCGTCGGGAAGTTGGACCCCACCTGGAGCAACACATTTCAGCAGCTTTTCCAGGCCAGCAGTGAGGTCACATTTTAAAAGCAGTACCATCCAGTTATTTCTGATTCAGAGCAACTCCACCTGTTTGAGAGTAGTAGACTGGGGTGCTCCATGGGGTTTGGGGTGTCTGGATTTTAGGAAGTAGCTCGACCAGACCTTGCTCCCCATGTGCTTCTCCTGGCTTGGCTCAACCACCAGCCTTTCGGTCAACGGAGCAGGTGATAAATATTTGCATCACTCAGCCACTCCAGGCCAAACTGCTAATTTTTTACATTAGATTCCTGTGCCTGGGGAGACAATGAGAGTGAAGTGGAAATAGTTAAGACCTGTGGTTTTAGCAGACATCAAATCGTATAGAGGAGTTGATGTAGTTTGAGCTCTTACTTCAAACATGAAGCTCAATTTACATACAATGCCTCCCTTCCAGTCTTTCGACATCACTTTGACATTGTGTGGAAGCTAATCTCTTAGCTCTCAAATACTAGGAAAGAGGAGATGTGTATCGATCTTTCCCTGATAGAGTAATGGAAACAAGTCAGTGGGTTGGGGCGTCCTAGTGGTTCCTCCTCTCTGAGTCGCCATTCCAACAAGGACAGAACAGGAGAAAGGCACAAGAATGTGTTGATGGCACTCCCTGGACTAGCGGTCTTTCCAGTCCCACTGAGTCTACACTACTTTACATCCCATTCATTCTAGGAACAAATCACAAACCCTGGGCATATCCATTCTTATCCACTGCTGAGATTGAGGCTTTGGCTGATTCTCTCCAAGTCAAGTTTTCAAATTCAATTTGCTTGACCAGCCCCTTTCAAAGAGAGCTGCTGGGCTAGTTTGATTAGAGTTGGAGGACAATCAGGCCTCCTCGAGCCACAGTCTCACCCAAACCATTAAGCCCAACACTGCCCTGCCTGGGGAGCGTCTACCTTAGGGTTCCTGTTGGCCTCTAACTCTCATCAGGAACTTCTAACTTCAACAGAGTTGAATAACATTACATTTCAAATGTTTCCCAAGTGAAGGATTTGACGGTTGTGTTAGTCTGGGTACTTTAGAGAATCAAATCCACAAAAACTCTTATGTATAAGAAAGAGTTTTATATAAAGGGTAAGTGCACATCAAGAAAACATCCCAGTGCTGCCCAAACCCACTAGTCCAACATTAACCCATATGTCCAACACCAATCCACAAAGTCCTCCTCCATCTCACAAAACACACGCAATGATGCCAACTGCAGAAGGAAAGCCAAGTCAGTGAATGTGTAAGCATCTCAGCGCTGGCAGGAGTCTCCACATGGGTGCTCCAGCACCCAGGGCTGCATGTGGCTTCTCCTCAGGGATGTCTTAGAGGAAGTGAGCCTTGCAAGCTAAAGCAGGGAACTGGCTAAGGCAGCTGTACCCTGGTTCAACCATCAGAAAGCAAGAGACCGGAGAATTAGATAGGTGAGGCTCATCAAGCCCTCCACCCTTCAATGAGCCCCACATGTGTTTATTGGCCAGGTTGGCACAATAAACTATCTACCTCACGATCTTAATACATTTCTCCAAGGAAGTTTCAAAGGTCTTATACACATATGCCTCTTCCCTGACCAAGAATTTACCAAGAGTATTGTAGAGGGGGCTTATTTGTCTCTCATTTGCATAGCTGAGAGGGGCGGTTCCAGGACTCCATTGGTAGCATTCTGATCCTAACCCGATGGACAACTTTTCAATGGAAACCTCTTCATTAAGGAACAATTCTAATTTTTTACCAAACCAGGCAGCCTATTACATAGCTAAAGATTGAATTCTGAATAACACCCAAAGCTTTAATACCAAATATAACTATCAATCCACTACTTCTTAATATTAATTTTAATTCCACTCATGTTTATTAAATCTTCTTTGGGGAATTTCAACTAGAAATGTGGGCTGAAATTTTGTCCTCTGGTGCAAAATTAAAGATTTACAAAATGCAAACATAGTTTATTTGAGTAATAGCTTACTAACGGTCTACAATAAATTCATAATCTTTTCTGCTAACAAACAATTGCCTTGTTTGTTTGACTCATAAACAGTATTTAGTCCAGGATGTGTTTATTACTTCCTCTAAGGCTATGAACCTGTCCTTGGACTTTGCGAATTTCCCACTCTAGATCACTAAATAAAAACATCAAGAGTGACAAATAAACAGGAAGTGGTGGATGGGGATATGGTAATAGATTCGTTTTGCTGCTGTTTTACTTTTGAGACAAGATTTACCCTCATCCTTTGTAAAAACAAATACAAAAGAAAACAAATGAGTATGTTTTGGAATTAATTTTAAGTAACGAGTAAATTTTTGTCTCCAAAAATGTTTGTAAATATAATTTATGGCCATTCTCCTCCACTTTCCTGGGGTTATGTTTTTTCCCCCTGAAAGAGATTAGCAAGAACTCAGGTAGCTCAATCCCATCTCTAGGCAAGAAGGATTAGAAAAGTAACAATTGTCTTCACAATATGAATTTGCTGACTGTACTCTCTTCATTTGTAGTGTTTAAGATGTCTATCTTTGCAATCTTTGCGGGGATTGTGTATGATGCATCGCTCTCTGATGTAATGTGTATTCAATACATTGTTTTTTAAAGTTTTCTTTCTCTTCTACTTTTGTGAAGAGGTTTTCTGGGTTGGGTGTAGATTTCTTTCTAGTGCCTTTCCCCGACATCAGCCACTTCATTCTTGTCATCAATCCCACACTCTAAAATCTTACCCTCCGTCCTGCACATATCACGCCCACGAGACCCTGTCCTCTGTTTAACTCCCCCTTCTGTCCCTTCGTTGGCTTCCTTCTCTTAGACTTTTGCAGTTGTTGTCACACAATAATGTGTCCCTCCTGGACCCGGTGCTGTCCTCGCTGCCGATGGCAATGAGCAGTGTCACCCAGACTTCTCGTTGACTTCTGCTCATATTCCACAGAAGGGTCTTCTGACGTCTAATCTGCCTCTAATCTTTCCTCGACATGTCTTGTAAATTAAGAGGAGCAGCGAAAACCCAGGAAGCTGGGGAAAGACGGATTGATACAATGGCGGCAACAATGGACTCAAACCTGAGGACAATTGTGAGGCTGGCACAGGACCCGGTGGAGCTTCAGTCTGTTGTTCTCGGGGTCGCTGAGTCAGAACTGCCCGGAGAGCACATAACAATACAAACCTTTATAAAACTCACATACAGTTTATTAGACCGAATCACTTATTTCCTACATTCTTTCATTTTCCAATATCTCCGCATTGACCAAAACAAAATCCCAAATCCTTACTCTTCATTCTCCGGATCAAAGAACCCTTGTGGCACAACAGTGCAGCGTGTGGCTGCTAACCAAAATGTTGGCAGCTGGTCCCCGCCCAGTACAGCAGAAGAAAGACGCTCAAACGGGTGATGGGAAGCTCCTAGCCCAAGACACCCTTGGAAGCAGTTTTTTGCTGCCGCCATTACTGAGTCCAACAGAGCGCACCTAGCCACAGCACCACTAGGCAGCCTCTGATGGGACCTCTCCAAAGGTTGTGTCTCTGGTCCTAGCGCCATAGAACTGGCGATCCTCGTCACTCTGTCAAAACAGATTTCAGTGTGTTGTTGTTAGGTGTCATCGATTGTGACTCTTAGCGACCAAGAAACATTGCCTGATCCTGTGCCATCCTGCATCCTTCCAAATGTGTGCCACTCAACATTTCGATTTACATTTCATTCCGCAGAATATAATTGAAAACCCATAGTTAGATGCAGAAAAAGATAGGAAAAACAGCTTGTTGTTCATTCAAACACAAGCTCTTGAATGTCTGCTTTGTATCGTTTTGAACTATGCCCAAAGTCATACAACTAGTTAGGCATTAGCAATTTGGAATTAGACTGGGACTGAGGAAAGTGGGATCTAAGAAATGTTGGCTAGTTGTTTATTTGAAAAAAATTCATGTTTCTTATTGAATGATTGCATTCATTTGCTGAGCAAATATTTACTGAATGTTTATCATTTTTATAGCTAATGTGTTAGATTTGGGGGGAAATATTCGTGAAAAATAAAGATATGGTCTCTGCCCACATAGAATTTACATTTCAAGAGCAAACAACAAGGAATAAAAAGGGGGAAAAACCCTTTAAGAATCATGCAAAATGGATTGTGAGCAATGGCATAAAATAAACACTTAAGATGACTTGCTAGAAAATACAAAGCAAGCCACACACACAAAGTTTGTCTCACACTCGCGTCATTTGTAGATTGTGAGTTAACGAGGGCTCCGCTCTTCGTAGTCACTGGGGGTGAGACAGAGAAGATTCCATCTCCAAATAGCAGACTCATTTCAGTAAGATAGAACAGTAAGTGGTAGGTTTCACACTCATAATTCATTACTTCTCCAGAAGCAATGCATCGGCACAGTTTCCCTGCTCGTTTTCCCAGTTGCTTGGCCCTATGTCGAAGTGGCAAGTGTGTGGAATACAAGTAGAAGCATGGCTTGGTCAGTTGGAGAGGCAGAAGGATATAGTCTGTCCCATAACTAGGTTGGCACTCCCATTCTTCCTATGGGTGCACTTCTACATTCACTAATGATAGATGCTCAATATCTCTAAACTGTGTGGATTTTAACCACCTATGGATAACATTGAGAAGAATGAGAATTCTAGAATACTTCATTGTGCTCATGTGGAAACCGCCCGTGGATCAAAAGGCAGTTGTTAGAACAGAACATGGTTTAAAATCGGGAAAGGCGTGCTGCAGGGTTGTCCCTTCTTTTCACAAGACTTTTCAAGTTGTACACAGAGGAAATAAGCAAAGAAGCTGGACTATATGGAGAAGAATGCGACATCAGAATCGGAGGAAGGCTTATTATTAATCTGTGGTAAGCAAATGACATAATCTTGCTTTTTGAAAATAAGAGTGGCTTTCTGCCGCTCCTGGAGCTGCCTGTGTGCTCGTTTGGTGCGGACCTGGTACCTCTTTTGTGAAGCGGCAGCTGAGGAGACTTAGGCGCTCGCCATGGCCGGCGAGAAACTCAAGGAAGGAGTCAAGACTGAGAACAACGATCATATTAATTTGAAGGTGGCGGGGCAGGATGGTTCCGTGGTGCAGTTTAAGATTAAGAGGCATACGCCACTTAGCAAACTAATGAAAGCCTATTGTGGACGACAGGGTTTGTCAATGAGGCAGATCAGATTCTGATTTGACGGACAGCCAATCAATGAATCAGACACACCTGCACAGTTGGAAATGGAGGATGAAGATACAATTGATGTGTTCCAGCAGCAGACAGGAGGCGCCTTCTAAAAGGGAGCCTGCTCCTTTCCTCCAGAACTCTCTTCCTACCGACCAAGAATCCATTCTCTATTAGAAAACCACAATTTGGTTGCACCACCTCCTGACGACTACAGTATAGTTTTCTCTTATTTCCCCTTCCCCATTCCTTTATTGTACATAAAGTAACTGGTGCATGTGCACACGCATATTGCATTTTTCCCTTTGTTTATTTTATTTTTTTTAGTAAATGGCCAATGGTATGTTTTGATCGACACCCAGTGGAGATGGGATGGGGAAACACTGGCTCTGTGACCCCCCTCCCCTTCGCCATCAGCGGCATGCTCACTCAGCAACTCTCTCTATATTCCAGTAAGTTATTTTGCTCTCACTGTTTAACAAAAACAAAAAAACAATGACATAAAAAATCCTTGCATACCTTGTTGGATTGGAGAAGTTTAATGTTTTTCATTTATCATTGTAAAACCAAGGACAATTTTATAATTTTTTTGTAAGTAGCTGTTACATGTAGGGCAATCTGTCTTTAAGTAGGGGTAAATTACTCTCAAAGAAATGAAGCCTGGATAGTTTTCCCTTCAAGTCAAGCATCTTGTTGTTTAAATAAACTTCTTGTTTTGAAAATAAGAAGGACTTGAATCACTTGCTGATAAAAATCAAAGAAACAACCTTAAGTATGGATTACAACTCAATGTAAAAAAACCAAACAGGACTGATAATAAACATCATGATAAATGGAGAAAAGATTGAAGTTGCCAAGGACTTTATCTTGCTTAGATCCACAACCAATGCTCATGAAAGAAGTAGTCCAGAAATAAAATGACACATTGCTTTGGGTAAATGTGCTGCATAAGATCTTTATGAAGTGTTGAAAAGCAAGGAGGTTACTTTGAGGACTATAGTGTGCCTGCCCCAAGCTATAGTATTTTTAATCAACTCATATGAATGGGAAAATGGACATTGAACCAGGAAGACTGGAGAAGAATAGATGCATGTGAATTATGGTGCTGGCAAGTGTATTGATTGAAATGCCTGTAGACTGCCAAGAGAACAAACAGACCTGTCTTGGAAGACGTATGACCGGAATTGTTCTAGGAAGGGAGGATGGGAAGACTGTCTCACAATCGTTAGACAGGTTACCAGTGCCTAGAAGGGCAGTCAAAAAGAACACTCACGATGAGATGAACTGACACAGTTGCTGCTACAAACAGATCAAACAGCAGGTCGGAGGATGGCGCCCGATTGGGACGCGTGTTTCGTTGTGCTGTGCACAGTGCTGTTGCGTCACAGCCTACTCAGCAGCTCCTCAAACTAGCCCTAGCTTGGGTCTCCTGACGAGAGGTTTGTTGGAGTTTTTGTTTTTAATGAACACAGATCAGGTCAACCATGTCTGAAAGTCCATTTCTTTCTTTAATAGGAATGAAAACTTAAAAAAAAAAAAACAACAACCCACTTCCAGCTAGTCTGATGCATGGCGAGCTCCTATGCGTCAGGGTGTAACTGCACTCCAGGATTTTCAACAGCTGATGGGTTCCAAGTGGCTAGCCAGCCCTTTTTCCCAGGTTGTTTCTGGGTAGACTCAAAACACCAGGCCTTTTCACTG
Source organism: Tenrec ecaudatus (assembly GCF_050624435.1). Taxonomy (NCBI): domain Eukaryota; kingdom Metazoa; phylum Chordata; class Mammalia; order Afrosoricida; family Tenrecidae; genus Tenrec; species Tenrec ecaudatus. The sequence continues at coordinate 100,439,044 of NC_134533.1, read as the reverse complement.
AATAGTTAAGCGTGCTAAGTGTTTTCACCACTCAGGGACTCCTGTTTACCATGAGAACTTTTGGTTAAACTCACTGCCATCAAGTCAGGCCGATGCTGACACATTTTTACCCTATAAGGCAGTGTATAGGACTGCCCCCTTGTGGATTTCTGAGACTGTTACTCTTTTCAGGAATAGAAAGCCTCAGATTCTTCCCTTGGAGCGGCTGGTGCTTTTGAACCACTGACCTCTTGGTTAACAGCCCAACACATAACCACTATGCCACCAGGACTCCTCCCCATAGTCCTAGTGACTAGCAATTTCCTAATGCTGTGATGTTAATAAAGTTTTGCTTGACTGCATGTAACCTTAATCATACTTATTACTCCAATCTGGGGAATATTTCATAATCACATTTCAAAGTCATTGTATGCAGGATATGTGTATGTTCCTATTGCTCCCCTTGGATACAGTAAAAAGCCAATGATTCTCTCATTTCTTGTGGGGGATAATTGGTCTGTATCAATAATTTCAGTCCATGGTTTCACTGCCGGGTGGATTATTGTATCATTTGGGAAACTGCGACAAAATTTGTGGAGCCCCGTGTTTTCACATGGTGTCTTTCCACTCTTTGATTGTCTAATGGGTCCCAGTCTTCCTTCCCTGGTGATATACCTCTCTAATTTTTCTTTATTGCTCTGCGGTTACTGGCACATTACTGTTTCTGCAGAGAACTTGTGAAACCTGCTGTATCCAGCAGTTTTTTTTGTTCTGATGTATATTCATTTTTATGAAACGTTATTAAAGCAGATTTAATTTAAAACTGAACAATTTTGAAGCAATCCAAGGCCCACCTTCTAAAACTGGATGTGAGCCAAGGACTTCCTTTAAACAAATAGGAAAACGTAAAACATAATTTCCATGTTCCATTACTAAAATGTTAATGGATTAATTTTATCCTACAGAGAACTCTTTTGGCCTGTGATCCTTTCAGGATGACTCATGTTAGCTGATGTTCCTAACACAACAAGGTGGTTGAGTGTGAATTAAATACATGTTGTACCAGACACTGTTATTTATCCACTATTGAAGATTAACTTAAACAATAAAATCTTGCCACCCTTGCCTCTCAGGAGCATTCTGGCTATTCTTCTTCCAGTAGATTTTTGTTGTTGGTGGTCTTTTGGCAGTCCATGGTACTTTCAATATTTTTCGCCAAGCCGGTTATTCAAATGTACCAATTCTTCTTTGGTCTTCCTTATTCCATCTCCAAAGTTAACATACATATATGAAACCATTGGAAATACCATGGCTTGGGTCAGGTGAATGTACCTTAGTCCTAAAACTCCTTATTTTTCAACACTTTAAGGAGTTCTTGTGCAGTATATTTAACCAATGCAATGTGTGATCTTGACTGCTACTTCTATGAGCATTGATTGGGGATCCAAGCATGATGCTATTGATTGGTCCAGTTGAGGATTTTGGTCTTTAAATTGAATTTTAATTCATACAAAAGGATGCAATCCTTGCTCTTCGACAGCAAGTGCTTCAAGATCTCCTCATTTTCAACATGGATGATTGTATCATCTCCATGTCACATAGTGAATAAACTTTCCTCCAAATCTGATATGACATTCTTCTTCATATAATCTAGCTCTCTGATGATTTTCTCAGGATACAGATTGAGTAGGTATGGTGAGAGGATACAACTCTGAGGTACACCTTCCCTGACTTGAAACCATGTAATATTCCCTTGTTCGGCTAGCATAAGTGCCTCGTCATCTGTGTACAGAGTCCACAAGGACACAATTACCATGAGTGTTCTGGAATTCTCACTTTTCTCAAAGATACACATCGTTTGTTATAATCCACACTATCGAATGCCTTGGCATTGTCAATGTAACACAAGTAAACACCTTTCTGGGATTCTCTGCTTGCAGTCAAGATGCATCTAGTATTCTTTGCTGTTAACCAAATACTGCTTCAATCATTGTTGGATGATCTTCAGCAAAGTTTTACTTACACGTGTTATTAATGATTTCTGTTCTATAATTTGAGCCTTCTGTTGGGTCATCTTTCTTTGAATGGGTCAATTGTGGATCTCTTCTAGACACTTAACCAAGTAGTTATCTCCAGATTTCCTGGCATAGATAAGTGAGGGCTTCCAGTGCTTCGTCAGCGTGTTGAGACATGTCAATTAGTATTCCATCAATTCCTGGAGCCTTATCTTTGGCAAATGCTTCCAGGGCAGCTGGGATTTCTTCCTTCAGCACCACTGGTTCTTGCTCATCTGCTGCCTCTAGAAATGGTGGACTGTCAACACGTTGGTGTGCAGTTCTTTTGGGCACAGTGGCTCTGTGTATCCTTTCCATCTTCTCTTGAACCCTCCCATACCATTCAATATTCTACCTACATAACTTTCTGATATTGCAACTCAAGGTTTGAATTTTTTTCTTTATTCTTTCCGTTTAATTTGGGGGCATAATTCAAAGCTGCCCTTTGAAATTTTTTGTTCAGCTCTTTGGCTTTGGTTAGCTGTTTGAAGCCACCAGCCTTTCCAAGGGAGAAAGATGGGGCTTTTTACCCCCCAAAAGGGTTAACGTCTTGGAAACTCACTGGGGGCAGTTCCAGCCTGTCTTGCAGGGTCAAGGTGAGTCGGCATTAACTCAATGGCAGTGAGTATTATTGTGGCCAGGGACCTTCAAGAATGTTATGACTCATCACAACCTAGTGTACAATGGAACAAAACACTTGCCGGTCCCATACCATCCTCACAATTGGGTTTTGTTTTGTTTTTAGCGAATTGGTATAGGCACTCTGACAATCCACCACTGAGGATCTTCCTCATTTCTCTGAACTTTCACTTTACCAAGCAGCATGTCCTTTTTCAAAGACTGGTCTCTCCTGATAATGCGTCAAAAATATGTGAGACCAAGTCCCTCCACCGTTGCTGCTTTGGAGTATCTGGGTGCACTTCTTCCCCAAAAGATTTGTTTGTTCTTCTGGTAGTTTGTGTTGTCTTCTATATATTTTTTGTGAACACCATAATTAAAATATATAAATTATTCTGAGGTCTTTCTTACTCATTTATTACACAAGATGTTAAACTGTGTTGTCCTAGGCAGGGTTCTCTAGAGAAGCAAAATCAGTGAAGCTTATATATGTATGGATATAGAAAGGTTTATATCAAGGAAATGACATAAACTCCACAGAGTTGTAGAAGGAGGGGAGTTCCAGTCAGTGTGTCAGCTGTTCGACTGGGGGATTCTTTGACTCCCAATATCGGCAGGAATGCAACAGACATCTGGACACTGAGATGAGTGAATACAATGTTGGCAGGTCAGGCTTGGGGCTGCAGATATGATTAAATCCAAAAGTCAGATGGCAGGTAGCTGATGACTCCCATTATTGGCAGGCAATAAGGCAGGGAGTTGGTTCAAGTGCAAAGAAGTGGAGGCGGACAAGACAAGTGCAGGATCCAGCACCAGCAGAAAGCAGCAAGGTCTTCCATGGGGACCCCTTACACTGGAAGACGGTCACACCGTGAGGAGCCCTCATCATAGAGAATTACTATATTTTAACTGACAAAAAACCTTGCGAATACAAACCTTAACTGTCACACTTGTCTTGCTCAAATCGCCCTCTCCCTTAATGTATTTGAAGAAGCAAATGGTCTTTTGGGGAAATCTCGTGTAGCAAGAAACCGTAGGTAGCTTCTAGGAACTGAATATCCCAGCAAGTAAATCAGGCCCTCAAACCTCAGTAGTCTAAAGTCATAAGGAGTTACTTCTGCAAACAAGCTACCCTTTCTTTGATGAGCCATTGTAATATGATTTCCTTTGATTCTAAAGTATGACTTCCTTAATCCTTTGAACATATTTATTACGGAAACTTTGAAGTCTAAGTCTTCTGTGATTAATTGAAGAGGAATTCAGAGACAATTTCTATTTTCTACTTTTTTTCTTGTGTCTTAGTAATACTTTCATATTTCTTTGCCTCATATTTCTTTGTTGAAAATAGAATTTGATGATAATGTATTAACTCTAGATTCTTAGAGTCTTACTAAGAACTAGCTCTGGATTATTGTCATTTCTATTGTTTATTTACTTCTTTGATTGAAAACACGAATTCTCTGTGCCTGTTCCTGCAAACAAACACACACACACACACACACATACACACACACACACACACACACACACACGGTGTGTATGTGTAGTCAGTTTATTTTTCCCCTTGTTTTAATTTTTAAGCCTAGAATTCAACCAGTCAGTCCTGGGTCCACATTGTTCAGTGAATAGGCAATGATTGGTCAGAGTTTGTATTTAAGCACCTTAAACCAATAAATCTGCAACACTTTGATACTGAATCTGTGTTCGGGTTGAAGAACACGTTCAAAGTTCAGGCATGGTTCAAGTCCAGCCTGACTTTTAGTTGCTCTTTATTCAAGGGATAGCATTTAGTCAAAGATTTTGTAAATAACTTGCTGGTACTGCAGCCCCTCCTGAGCATGCATGCAGCCTTGTACCTATTCTCATCCTTCCAGATCACTCAAGATACAGAGGAACTTATGGAGGTTTGCTACGGCTATTTCAATCCCCATGTTTCTCTGTTAAACTTCTAGTCTTTCCATCTGGTACTTGGCTCAAACAGCAATTATATCCTCAGGCTAACCCAAAGAGAGACTGCCCTGATTGCTACTAAGATGGCTATCGTTCTACAGTGCTCCTGGACCCAGGTTTTTTTTTCCCAGGTGAAATCAGTGAACTTCCACAGTGAAACTGTCAGTCTTCATGCGTGCTCTGCTCTGGGAGAACCAGGTACCATGGAGCTAGGAGCAGAGGCCCAGGGAGAGTGACATTCCTAGGGCAAAATGGCACAGATTCTATGCTTCAATCTACCCAGTAAACATGTCTATAAACACCAGAAGATACTTAAATCCCTGGACAGCAGGAACCTGGCTAAATTCTATCTGCCAGTCTTCCCCACGGTAGGCTCCCTTGCACTGGACAGGTTGAGCAAGGTGACATCTGCGGGCCCCTTGGGGGCTGTTGGTCTGACAGGTGAGACAATGGGGAGTTACTGGCCTGATGGCTGAGGTTAAGGTGGCCCCACAGAACTGCCGAGTGAGCAGGGTCAAGGAGGGCTTGGGTAAGTGGCATCGTGGAAGGCTTTCACGACTTTCCACTATAACCTTTGTGGCAAGAGGAGCTTGTTGTCTTTCTCCCACCATCCATTAGGTCGAAGGCAGAATTTCTGTGTCTTCGCTTGTTCCACTTCTTCTGGCAAGTAATCTGGAAGAGGGAGCTGGTTTGGGGGAATTAGGGCATTTATGGAGGCTGAGGGTCTGGTGCCCAACGGCTGCCTATCTGGCGACACTATTAGTGGTTTGGTGAACCTTTAGGGCAACTGGAATTTCTGGATGGAACATTGTGACGGAAGAGCTGTAGTAAGAGCTGTCCCAAAAAGTTCCGGAGGCAGCATCACTGAAAGGTGAAAGTTAAGTGACTCGGGCTCAGCTTCCGAATGCCTTTGGTCTAGGCCTGGGCAACGGACAACTAGCCAGTAGCAAGGAACAAACTGACACTGGGAGCACACCAAAGCAGATTGTTCGGAAAAAAGCTAAAGGGAATGGAGGGGAAAAGGGAAACATTCAGCTCCTGGGACTAGGCGGGGCTACCTCCCGAGCCTAAGCAACCAGCTACCTAGGCACCGCCCCCACCATGTGTTTGGAGCAGTGGGTGCCATCTTGGCCAGGGTCACGTGCTCCATTGCCCCGCAGCCAAAATGGGGAGCCAGAATCCTGCCGAAACCACCAGGGCTGACCTGGGCACACACCACTGAGATGCGAAAAGGCTTTGGGAATCGCGATCCTCCCACCCCGCCGGCAACGGTGTCCCAGCCCCCTCCCAGAAATCCTGCCTGGGGAAGACAGGCAAGCTCCCGGGAAGGCAGGCACAGAGGGGCAGATGTAAAATCCTGCACACCCTCAAGAATCGGCAAAAAGACGGACACAAAAGGATGGGACTGCGGCAATACATCACGAGTGTCCCCATGAGTCGGTTCAGGGAGCTATCGCCCCCATGGTGTTGCCGGAGCGGTTCAGCCTGACTTCCTCTCCAGCTACACGCCGTCTCCCAAGGGTGGTGAGGTGAAAAGAGTCCAGAAGGTGCCCGCAACCCGGGAGACCAGGATGGGAGGGACCGCTCCAGGAAACTATCTGGAGCCGGCTTACCTTATAGATCTCTCCAAGTCACCGGCAGCAATTATGTTAGCGCTCTCAGAGTACAGATATACCTCGGTCCTTGGCTCCGCGCGAGAAAGAATTCACGCAAAGCCTGGTTTGTGATCCAAGTGAGTTTTATGAGCGTTAGAAGAAGTTTCAGGTTTACACAGGCACCCCAGGACTCCTCACCCCATGCAGCCTCCCTAGAAGCTGGTCGGAAAGTCACACGGTCGGCTCCAGGCTTCTGCCTTTTTCTGCAGGGAGGCATGGTGGACGACCCTGGTTGACCCCATTGGCTGAAATGAATTTACCTGGCCTACGTGGGCCAGTCCAGGTGCAGTGCTCACCCAGGTGTACCTCCCCTTCCTGGCTGGAAACCTGAGCCTCTGAGCACGTGCAGTGTGCCACTTCTTCATGGGCCGGTAGCTCAGACATCTGGACATATGTAATGGACACCCCATCCCCTAAGTCAGACTACATAACAGGCTAACTGGTTTTTTGTTGGTTTGTTTTTTCTTGGAAAAGGGTTTCTTAATCCATTGTACATCTTTGGCCTTGAAATGATAGTTATTGCCAATTTATCACCTCCTTTTAGGAAGAAGATTTGCAGGATTCCAAAAGTTGTCATCTATCTTTTCGCTCACACTCTTAAAAATGATGTGTCTTTTTAATACTACTTTAGGGAAGAATTCCTTCGCTCATTATTTTTGGGGGTTGTGTGTGTATAAATCAGGAGGGGGCTTGGTAATGGTGCGAGTGTGAGAGAGTGTGTCCTGTTTCCCTAGTCTTTTCCTTTTTTTGAAGTCCTATTGTAATTTTATGATGAGATCTCTTCTGGAGATTCTGTAGGTGGACTTTTTTTACCTTCTCTTCTGGTTTCTTGAGTTTTGTCTGCCATTTACTCAATCTACTCTCTCTTCTTACGTAATGAGTATGACTGCTCCTTCTACTGACAGAGTTCCTGGCCTGAGAGAGGACACTGCTCTCTACTTATCCCTCACAGATCATCGTGCATGTCACTAACTGCTGTCCCATAGCTTTCTTATCAGTTACACTCTGAGTGCTACTCTCGGGCTTCCGTGCTCAGGAATCGCTGCAGAGACCTGGCTTTGGGTGGCAGAAGCCAGTTATCTAAAAACTGCTTCAGATCGCATGTCATAGTCATTTCTCCCAAGGATCTGTGCAATTAAGGGTTTGGGGGCTTTGTTGTTGTTGCTGCTGTTGTTTTAATGTAGACTGTAGTTAGAAAGAACCACAGTCGTTAGGCAATTACCAAAACAAATTAATTAGTCACCTACATATGCATACATTCTTGTGCATTGTTAAAAAAATTCATGGTTTCTTCCATGTGGGTTTTGCTGCTTCCCTGCTAGATGGCCACTTGTTTAAGTTTAATCCTTTAAGACCCCAGATGCTATATTTTTTAACAGCCGGTCACCATCAGCATTCTTCACCACATTTCCTTATGCACCCATTTTTCTTCAGCAATCATGCGGGAAGCCCACATGGAAGAAACACACCAGCCTGTGTGATCACGAGGTGTTGGAATCAGGTATTGGGCATCAGAAGACACAAAACAAACAACTATATTAATGCGAACAATGGGGATCAGAGTAGAGACCCAAAGCCTATCTGTAGACAATTGGACATGTATTCACAGAAAGGTCATAAGGAAGAAACAAGTGACCAGGGTGCAGTATAACACTGACAAAACACACAACATTCCTCTAGTGCTTTAATGCTCTCCCCAGCACCCCACCGCCGCCCCCCCTCCAACTATCATGACCCCAGTTCTACCTTACAAACCTGGCTAGACTGGAGCATGTACACTGATACAGATAAGAACTGTCTACACATTGAATCTAGGATAGATAAACCCCTCAGGAACAGTAATGGGGGTAGCAATACCATGAGGGTGGGGGAAAGGTGGGGAGAGTAGGGGGAGAAACAGGAAACTGATCGCAATGATCAATGTATAACTCCCCCCCCCCACCCCCACACCCCACCCCAGGTAGGACACAAACAAGTGAAGGGAGACAAAGAATAGTGTATGATTTGAAAATAATAATAGTTTATAATTATCAAGGGATCACAAGGGTGGGAGGGTGGGGGAAGGAGGGGAAAAAAGAGGAGCTGATACCAAGAGCTCAAGTAGAAAGAAAAAGTTTTGAAAATGATGATGGCAACATATGTAAAAATGTACATGATACAATTGATGTATGGATTGTTATAAGAGCTATAAGACCCCAATAAAATGATTTATTAAAAAATGATCATGCTTCAGTCTGTTTGTAACCCATTTTTCTATTGCTCTGTTTTGGGAGTAGCTTCAAGAAAAGAGCATTTTATGGAATAGATTTTGAGAAAATAGTTTGTATATGTATACAGTATATTTATAAACAAAAATAGTATCAACCCTAAATTATTATTATTCTCAATTAAATGGATTAAATTAAAGGTAACAAACTCTCCACCTGACTTCCCTGTCAAAAGAAGATTGTGATTTTTAAACATAATGCCTAGAAAAATAAATTGAAGCTGGTTTAGAAAAATAAATAGAAATGTAATTTTGGGATTTTATGGCATTAATTTGGTAGAGAATTGGGGGTGGAGAGGTGGCCAATGTATACATTTATATGATAAGGTGCATTCTAACTAAGCCCCTGTAGAATAAATAACTACAGAGGTCCATAGTCCAAAATTTAAATTACTCCTTCAACTATATATCAAGATTCTAGAATTCCAGAGGGAAATAAAACTCAATTTCAAATATAAACTTTGCAGTTTAAAATTAATATAGGCAAGTTTTCCCGTGTGTCTAAAGGGCCATTTCTGAAATGGAGTGGAATTAATCATTTTTTTCAAAGGGCAGCATTAGAAGTTGATGCAGGTCATTTGTTCAACAAATATCCATGGATGCCTCCTCTGTATGAGATCCCTAGCCTCACGTATATAAGGATCTTATAAGAAGTTGCAAACTGTAAACCCAAGCACACTATGGTTAAATGCCGTGTGAGCTCAGGGGAGAGGGATAGAACATTTAACTGAAATGAAATGAAAAGCATTTGAATTAGAATTCAAATCAATACTGATTTTCATCTGTTTAGTTTCAATTTCACGTTTGGAAAATATTGAACTATAAGTCTTGTAAATTCCACCATGGCAAGATAGATGAATATCACTACTCTTCTATTGATATTTTGTATGGGGTTAGTGTTCAATTTATTAATTTTTTGCTATTATAAAAAAACAAAACTAATTTAAGTGTACCTTTGTGCTGCCTCCAGACCAAGGTGGAAAAGACAGGCTATACATCCCACAACAAACTTTTAACATGACTTCAGCCTTTGACTTTAGCCATGACTCCTCCACTTCCTCAATCCATCACCCTCAACACACACACACACACACACACACACACACACGCACACATGCACGCACTTTGCCATCATCATCACCTCCCACCGTGCCTAAGTTATTCAGATCTGGCATACTAGAAAGGAATCTGTTAGCTTATATCTGTGCCACTTATTTATAGTTAACACCTCATGTAATCTTAATGAACTCTAAATCAAGTGGAAAATTGGGTTTTGCTCCTCACAATCGGGAGGGAAAATGACCTTATTTAAGTGAAGAGGCTAAGAGCGGTGATTCAGTCAGGTGTTGATTTTAGAAAATGTATTTCCTCAAATTGGTGGAATAAACCTCACTGCCATCAAGTTGATTCAAACTCTGAGCAGCACGATAGGACTGAGTGGAACTGCTCCTGTGGCTTTCCAGGAGTGTACATCTCTACAGGAATAGAATCTCGTCTTTCTCCTGAGGAGTGGCTGGTGGATTTGAACTGATGACCTTGCAGTTAGCAGATCAACTTGTAACATACTGCATGGCCAGGGCTCCTCAGTTTAACTGATATAAGGAGGTGATTACAGCAAAAGATGCATGAGAGTATGTCTTACACAATCCGTGACAGAGACGACCTAGGTCATAACTTTATATTATCGTTTTCATAGCTGTGCTTTAAACACAGGCAGACATCTCAGATGCTGATGCCATTGGGGCGATGGAAGTACCAAGATCCCATGCAAGAAATCCTTATTTGTACATGGTATGCCACCTTGTCTTTTCCCCTATTCAAGATAATTTCAATGAAGCCTGGTGCTAAACTAGCATTTACATAGTGGGGCCAAGAAGCTGATAATTCTGATAATAACCATGAGATGATTTATATCAAAGCACTCAGCAAATTCCAATAAATACCAGTTCCTTGAAATTCGGCCTTGTATGTCTTTGCAAGGCAGGCCACGGTCTGTGCTGAATGATATTCAGGTCCTTCTCTTTTTGACTGTGGCTGCTCCTTTCCAGCTCCGAGGGGCCTCCTGTCCAGAGTCAAACTGCCCCAGCGGGTTTGCTTGACTGCCATATTTATAGAAGCAGATTGCTAGATCTTTCTCCCATGGAGATGGTGGATGTGTTTGAACCTCTACCCTTTCAGTCAGCAGCCAAGTGCTTAACCATTGTACCTACAGGGTTCCTTCTTCTAAAGCTCAGTCCTTCCAAACAGGGTTTTTGAAAGGGGTAGGGCCAGGCTTCTTCATAGTTCCAGATTGATGGAAGTTCCCTTTGTTTGGTCCGGGTGCTACAGTACAGATATTCATCTCAGGGAGTTGTCTAGTTTGTAGTCGGAGAAGTCAAATCAAACCACAATTGCCAGAGCGATCCCTCTACACAGGGAACTAATTGAGAAGTTTCCATTGGCGCCTCTTTGTTAGTAAGCAGATGATTTCTCTGAAAAGGGAAATGAATTCAGATTTTTGATCGACTGCTGTGATAGATAATTTGATGTCAACTTGAAGATATATAAAGGTGTAGGGGTGGTATCCAAACTGTCAATCAGGTCACAGCCTGATGGCGCCTCCTTAGGGGTGAGGCCTTCTCATAATAAGTGCCCTGGGAACCGCTCCTCTCTCTGGCTTCACCTTCCTGCTTGCTGGCCACCTAGAGAGATGTTGGAGCCCCGCCATGCTTCCACTGACTTTCACTCCACTTGACTCTGCACCCACAGGGTGGGCTCTTCCTGCAGTTGGCAGCCTTGCATATAGCTGCGTGAGTGGAAGAAGGACTTATGGATTACTTTCCGACTTACAGACGAGTCAGACTGGGGCTGGGATGCTTTCTTGACATATACTTAGTCTTGACCTCAAGCTCTTTCTTAAACATATGTGGGTGCCACTGGAATGGTTTCTCTCATCCACCCAGCCTAACTCACCTACTATGTGCCAGGAAAAATCTAACACACCTACTATGTGCCAGGCAAAATCTAACACACCTACCATGTGCCAGGAAAAATGTCTAAAGTATGTGCCCTCTCTTTTTATTTGTTTGGGCATAATCTTAAGAAGCAATTATAAAATTAAAGATACTTGTACCTCCCTGCCAAAATCTTTCTGCTCAACCTAGTTTCCATATTACCATCATTTCTATTAATTTTGTAATTCCTATTTCTATTACAATACTTTTAAAAAACCACTTTGCCCTATCAAGGTACTTGTTCTACACCTGGAAACAGACTAACCTGTCAGGATAACATGATCTAATAAATGGGTCAAAGTACAGGTTTCCTACATCGTAGCTGAGAAACCTTTAACACAGTTCGTTACGGTTGAGAATGCTCATGGTCGCTACTCAGGCTCCTTCTTCAGTGCCCTGGTGCTCATTCCCCTGCCTACGTTGGCACCATCACCTGCCCATGGCTCATAGCTACATTCCTCATTGCGTTCCTTTAACCACCAGGAGCTGCCTCATCCAAGGAATTGAATAGCTGATGTAGAGATGCAAGGCCCAACCACAATATTTGGCATAGAAATTTACAGTGATGCAAAGGAGGCAATTAGTTTTGGGTGGCATTTTCAATGATTTTTCTCATTAATACTCATTTATGTGTAATAAGCTTGTTTCATACAGCTTAGTCTTCTGTCTGGTTCCCTAGTCCTTTAGATGTCTGTGGTCTACCTCACAATGGTAGGCTGTTTTTCAATAACCTCTGTATGTATCCAATAAATCCATCAACATATATCATTTGTAGCTAAAATCTGATTCATACAGTGAAGATCAAATAGAATAATGTATACAAAACATGTGCTATAATGTGTAAAGTAAAGCATATAACAGATGCCCATGATATTGCAATTATTACAACTCCATGGCCTTTCCGGTGGTTGTATCATTACTCAAAGCATGGCCTTGGTTATTTTAAGGAGTAATTGTCTGGATAATCATGTCTTCTGCTTGAGATCCACACTAGAGAAAATATTGATATGTGTATAGATGATATTCAACTCCATTGTTTTTACTAATATTGCTGCTTTTTAATCACAAGGTTTCCTGTACAACAAACCTTTACTTCAGAGTGGATCTGAGGGCTTGAGATTTGACATCAAGCAAGCTGACTTTATCCTGACAGGATGTCAGAATTGGGATCTGTATATTACCACTACCACTCCCATCCATGTTCTACTTAGGAATATCTGATTCAAATGACCTGGACCTAAATGTGCAGTGTTTTCTGTTTAACTGATACACTAATGCCAAGTCCTCCCATCATTCTCTGCCACATGTATTTGTTTGAAGCTGGAGCTTTTGTGACCAGAAGAAAATTGTTCTATTTAATCTCAAATCACAAGTTGTGATGTGATCAGGTGTTATGAAAGAGATGCAGGGGGTCTTTTTAAAGAGATATTTATATGGTTTTTATGGACTTGGTATTTTCAGGAAAAAACCCCTGAGATTTCCTAATATTCTTTACTTACCCCAAGAAAACTTATTCAAAATTCTTTGCAGGAACATTTGTAGATCAAACATTTGGAAGTTGTCTCTTTGATGGCTGATATGCTGTCCCAGATTTCACTAGAAAAGAAACCTTTCTGCTTCTTAGAAAATGCTTTATGCTTCTTTTTGCTTCATTGAATTTACTCAGACAGAAGCTTTCCCAAGGTCAGAGCATCAATCTCCCTTGTGGATCTGTCAGAAGACGTGATTTGTCAGCTTTCATTTTCAATTATGTAAACATGAAGAAACCTCACCATTAAAATGGGAACAAATACAAACTCTTCAAATTTGAACTGCTTTTCTCTAGCAGTCAAGCTGAGGATATACAGGAAGAAGTGATTATAAGTGTGTTTATTCAGCTTAGAAGTGGAGGTTTTAATAATGAAATGTGTTTTCAGAAGTGTTCATGGGCAGAAGTAAAAAGTAACTAAATATTCAAATGATCATTTAAGAGTAAAATAAAGCACATGTTTGTAATAAAAACTTATTTTCTCCACCGACTTGATTTAATAATAATATGTAAATAATACAAAATAATAAATAGTGTAAGGGTGTTTTATCTGGGGTTCAGTAACATGAAAATCACAACTGTCACTTATGGAAGGTACATTCAACAGCAATACTAAGTGAACCTGCATTCCTAAATACTATCATTCTTATTCATATAATTCCTTTCAATATTAGTTCTTATATTAGAATTTATTTCAGAGGTAACTGACTATGAACCAATTTTTCTTAAAGCGCGTGCTAGTTCGGCTACTCAATTGACCCTGTGTATCCTTGGGTTCCATGCCCTAAAAGTCTACCAATTATGGCTCAAAAATATTTGGGAAAGGGGGGAAAAGCAAAAAGGAATTGAGTGGTTAAAACAACTCCTTATAGGCTAAGAGGGAATATAAAAAGCATTTACATTGTACTGAGTTTGATAAGTAAACTAATGATGGATTTGAATGATGGATTAATTTGAAGAAGAATCTGGAATGAAAATTGGAGGGAGACTCAATATGATATGCAGATGGTACAATCTTGCTTGCTGAAAACAAAAAGGACATGAAGCATTTACAGATGAAGGTTAAAAAACTATAGGCTTCAGTATGATTATACTTCAATATAAAAAAAATCCTCACAATTGGACAGTAAGTAAAATAATGATAAATAAAAGCAGTGTTGAAGTTGTCATTTCCTTGGATCCTCAACCAACATCAAGGAATCAGCATTCAAAAGATCAGATGATGTTTAACCTTGGGAACTCTGCAAAAGGTGTCTTTAAAGTGTCAAAAAGAGAAACAAACATGTCATTTTGAAGACGAAGGTGCAACTAACCCACTCAAGCCACAATGTTTTCAATCACCTCATCTGTGCACAAAAATTGAGCAGCAAATAAAGAAAGATCAATAAGAATGGATGGTTTTGAATTATGGTGTTTGGGAAGAATATGATATACCATGGACTGCCAAAGAAATAAACAAAATTTCTCTCTGACAAAGTACAACTGGAATGGTCCTTCGAAGGCAGGGTGGTGAGTCTTGCCTCCTATCAGGTAGACATGTTATCTTGTAAAGTAGAGAGGTTATAAACATGAAGAAGGCCTCAATGAGCTGGATTGATGCAGTGGTTGGAACAATTCTTCCACAGATAGTGGTCTGGGGGAGGATGGCACAGGACAGGGCAATGTTTTGTTCTACTGGGCATGGGGTCACTGCGAGTCAGTAATTCCTCAACTAACCTAACAAGAACGTAGATGATTTAAAATGTACAGTAGGATGTGCTCTGATATATGTAAATAATATGCTGCTTCATAGAAAGGACTTGATTGATCATAGGTGTCTTGAAACGAACCCTCTGCTAACACCAATATCAAGGGAAAATTGTAGTTTAATATTGGTCAAAAGTCAGGATGAATAAGACACTACATGGTGCTTTTTATTTGTTGACCAACTCTTCATCCTTATCTCAGCATGACTGCAAGAAAAAAATAGAACCTTCAATGTGATCCCTTTTCTATGATCTCAGTATTATCTCTGAAATTAACTTACTTCCATTAAAAATCAAAATAGTCTCAGTTAAGAAAAAGAAAACATCCGGTTGCAGCCTGAAATAGACTGTCCATTTGTCCAATGTCCATGAATGCACCAAATGATTAAAATTTTAAAAAGGAGTAAAGAGTACAATTTCTGTTTTCCTCTATTAACTTTAATGTCAGTCTTTGGCAATGCCATTGAACTTCATGAACCAACTCTGACGGTAGCTTATCTGTGGGTCTATTTTATGGGAAAACAGGAAATTCTATGTTTAATCACTTTCTGCTTATATATAGCCAAATACCTCCTGGGATTTGGTTCCTTTGTTTGGAGGCTTAGTGCCATTGGTTCATAGGACATCCCAGTTAATCGACCTAAGAATGTATTTAGTGTTTCTATTCTACTTCCTAGTTTGTCGCATAGGACCTGGGGTCTTAAAAGCTTGCAAGTAGGCCCAACCATTTGTCTTTCATTCTCCTGGAGCAAGAGAGGAAAGAAAGGTAGGAAAAGGAGGAGGATGTGGAATGTGTGGTTAACTACTTCCATGAACAACTGCCCCGTTTGCCAGGAGGTAGGCACAGCGGAGTGATATCTGGCTACTGTTTATGAACATTTTGATCACAGATTCAATAGAAGAATCCTGATCACAGGAGGCAAACATGGAACAGAATTTCAAATGTATATGGAGTCTTGGCTTTCTGGGGTCTGAGATAATCTTTGAACCTTAAACCAACAATATCTCCTGAAGTCATATTAAAACCAAACAATAGTTTAGTTTGACTTGAAAATTTTTTTCAAAAAGTCTGTCTAGATCATTTTGCTTTCATAAGAATCATCGACATGGGATCAAATTGACAACAGCCACTTGAAGGATAAGATAGGAACCATCGGGGCGGAGACGGGTTATTTTCATGAAGAAAGAACAACTTGGAAAAAGATGGCAAGACTACATGCACAGCTGGAAGACCGTAATCAATGTCACTGAAGCACATGTGTGGGCACTGTTAAGTTGGTCTATGTTTTGCTGCATGTATTTTCAACAACAACAAAATAACATTAGGGGTACAAGGTAAGTAAACTAAGACATGCTGCGTTCTCTCTTCTTCCTCATCACCTTCTCATCTCCCACTTTAAACAAAAAACAAGCTGCCTAGAATTATGCCCTTCCTTTTCCCAGTCATTCAGATATTTGATAAATAAATTGAAAAGGAAAGGTTGATGATATAAAAGGAAAAATTAATTACAAGTGGTGTGTCATATTTTTAAGCCAAATAAATAAACATGAGACATCACTGAGTCAGTAATCCCTTTTTTTCTTAAATCATCTTGCCCCTCTCATTTTTTCCTGACCTTCAAGCTTTACATCTGAATTTTCATCACTGCTCTGTCCACTGTAGTCATAATTTCATTCTTAATTGCATTGCAGATAATAATATTCCTTTTTAAAAGTCAAGCTTACTTTTAAAGGCACCTGTGGTTATTACTGTATATCTGTATACACAGGGGTTACTCCACCAAAAGATGGAAAAAAGCTTTGCTGGTCAGAGCTTTTGTCGTACATACCTTTCCTGCTAGGTGAGCATCCAGCGACTCATTCTCAGTGCACCCAGTGGTATATTACCCAAGAAGCTTCTTTCTGGGCACAGTGGATTTTTTTGTGAAAGCAGTGTTGCTCGAACCTCATTTTTGTGATGGCTGATTTCAGAGAATAGTATGCAGCTGTGAAATTTTGTTTCCCTCTTGGGAAAAATGTCACAAAAACTGTTGTGATGTTGAAAACAGCTTACAAAGACAGCTTTATGGGTAAAACCCAAATGTAAGAGTGGTTTTCTCATTTCAAAAACTGAAATGTCGGTTGATGACAAACCTCATTCTGGATGTTCATCAACTTCCTGAACTGACAAAAATGTCAACACAATTGTGCACTTGTTCTTGAAGACCACCGTCAGACCACTGACAGATGGGCAAGTTATATGGACAATCTTGGAGCTCAGTCTAGTGAATTTTAATGGAAGATCTGGGAATGAGTAGGGTCACTGAAAAGTTTGTGCCTTAGGTTCTGACTGACCAGGAAAAGGCGCACTGAGCGAAACGTGCCATGCTTTGAAAGGACAACTCTGAAGAGACCCACGCTTTTCCCCAAGGTCATTACTGGTGATGAGACATGGTGCTATCCTTATGACCCCAAAAGCAAACATCACTCAAGCCAATCAAAGATGCCATTATTATCTTGCCCCACAAAAGCTCATCAAATAAAATCAAAGATCGTGACAATGCTATTTGTTTTTGTTTTCTATGTGAGGGGGATCGTGCATTTGAGTTCGTTCCACTAGGTCAGCCTGTTAATCCAACTTTCTACTTAGAGGTTCTGAAAAGATTGTATAACAATGAGTGACAAAAAATGCCTGATTTGTCACAGATGGGCGACTGGTTTTGCCATCATGACAAAGCACCTGCAATGACAGTGTCATGTAGACATCCCAGTATGCCAGTTTGGGGCAAAGAACAGCACGCCTCTCTTGCCCCATACACCTTGCTCACATGACCTTGCTCTGTGTCACTTCTCGTTTCCTCGAATGAGAGGCACATGAAAGGACAGCGATTTGACAACATAGAAGAGATGGAGAAAAAAAAAAGAGGGAGATGCTGTCAGCCATCCAGATGAGTTTGAAAAATGTTTCCAAGAGTGGAATCACAGATTTGATAAATGTATTAATTGTAATGGAGAGTACTTTGAAGATTATAAGGTTGTGTTGTAAAAAAAAACCCCACAAACTTAAATACATAGTTTTGACAACAATTTCAGGGGGCTGGGGGTACCCCCCAGTGTGTGTGTGTGTGTGTGTTCTTACTTTTTTTAATTCTGAAAAGACCCCAATCCTCGCCTAAAATTTCTCTAATGAAGCTACCAAGGGCTTTATGTTGCCAAAGGCATTTATCTTTCACCTCTATCAAAACCAGTGCCTTTTGCTCTCATTGACCAACGTCTGAGAACCCTCTTCTCTTTTGCATTCTGAGCTGCCAGTCTCCAGCGGTTCTGTTCCCCTTTACGGAATGCCGCATTCATTCATTCATCCTTCTGGGATCATTACCCACTTCTTAGGCAAGTGGTCATTGCACAGCTCTCACCCTCTCATTCTTATCATTCATTTTGATTCAGATAAGAAGGAAATAGCCATTCAATCTTGTTTATCAGATTAACAATAAAAATATGGTTATTTTGAAAATGTTTCAAATTAAGTAAAAGTGCCTTATAGAAAATTATTCAAGAAACTCACATTCTTTATCCGTCAGCAGGTTGTCTAGGTGATTTTTCCCCTGATGACAAATGGAAGCATATTTTCGAGAGGAGCAATGGAAGGTATACGGAGGCTAAAATGCCATTTGTGCCTGGGAGAGGCCCCTTGATAGAGGGGTATGGTGAACAAGGTAGTCATCAATTTCTCTCTAGGGACTACACAGAGAAACCCCAGTTGGTAAATAAATATGAATAATTCTGCATGTAACTCTGACTAATTAAATATAACCTATTGCCACTGAGTCAATTATTACTCACATCAGCCCTACTTCAAGTTTCCAAGGCTGCAAATATTTACAGGAGTAGAGAGCCTCGTCTTTCTGCCATGAAGAAGCTGTTGGATTTGAATTGCTCGAGTTTTCCCCTCTCAGAAACATAGTAGAGACTCAGAGCCCAAACGGCAAGTGAATTCAAAGCTGAGGTCCTACAAGCAGATCAAACATGAAATAACAGCCGAGGTCCTAGCAGGTAACAGGGACCAAATATAGCACTGTGCAGCAGGAAGCTGTGGCTTAAATGAGTGTCATAAAAGGGGGGTGTGTTCCTTGCTGGGGTGTGTGAGCATGAGCTGTGTCGGCCCCGCAGTCTTGCTGTAGGCTGGAAAATGGAGTCCCAAACTCGGTTTGCCACCTACAACCAAAATAATTACCCCCGAGACATTGTAAAATACTCATTTGTCTCCTAAAAAGTAAGTTAAGAATTTAAGCATGCCTCTTCGACCTGACTTTCACCGCATTCCTCTTATGGATTAAAGCATACTCTAAATTCTGGCAAAGACAAACTGAAAGCATCCTCTGAGGATGCTCCCACATTGGACAACTCCATAGAGAGTGATCAATCTGAATATGCGACTGGAGGCTGGGGGTGGGGGTGGGAGGGGAGACAGAGTTATTCAGTCAGAAAAAAATAATGATAAGAGAATTCACATCTCAAAACCAGAAGTTCGTATAACAGAGACTTAAAATAAGTCTGGGTAATCCTCAGGTTACAAATGAGATCCACTCCTAAGACTGTCTATACATCTGTGGTACATTTGTAAGCAGACTGGGCGAGGCGCATATAGTTCTGAATTAGCTTTACTTCGGTGCTGTGGTTTGGCTGCTGAACTCTTAACCGCAAAGCCGTAGTTTAAAGCCACCAGACAAAGAAGAAGCCGTTTGCTCCTCAAACAATTTACTGTCTCAGAAACCCTACAGAGCAGTGGTTCGCAACCTTCCTCACGCCGCGACCCTTTCATACCGTGCCTCGTGTGGTGGTGACTCCCACCCATCACATTATTTTTGCTACTACTTCATCACTGTAATTTTCTACTGTTATGAATTGTAATGTAACTATCTGATAGGCAGGACGTATTTTCATTGTTATAAATGGAACATAATGAAAGCATAGTGAGTAATCACAAAACAATATGTCATTATATTTTTTGAAAAATTTAGTTCTAATTACAAATAAATGAAAATTTGTCTTGAAGCATGGTGTAGCATGGGTAACAGTCTTCACACCGGGTACTCTATGTGGGCGTATCTGCATGTGGGCGGACCCACCTGGAGACGGATAGAGGAGTGGTGTCTCTGATCCTAACACCATGGGAAATATGTGTTTTTCAATGGTCTTAGGCAACCCCTGTGATAGGGTCCTTTGACTCCCAAAGAGGTCGCGACCCACAGGTTGAGAACCACTACTCTATAGAGTTGCTGTGAGTCAAAATCAGCTCATTGGCAGGGGTTAGTGCAAGAAAATGCTTGGAGCCCTTTCAACAATTTAAAAGTTTTTTGGCAGTAAATGAAGTTGATTGTTGAGCAGATGGGCAGGTACAAATGTTCTGTCAATCTCACCATCATCTAGGGGTTGCTTGTGAGTGGAAAACATCCAAAGAGATAGAGAAAGAAAGAACAATCATAGGAAGAGGACCGATTGAAAAAATAAACAAGCAGTATTTACAAGAACAAAATTAAAATGTTGTAAGTGGGAAATACTGCCTTTGAAATGCGATGGG
Source organism: Tenrec ecaudatus (assembly GCF_050624435.1). NCBI lineage: Eukaryota > Metazoa > Chordata > Mammalia > Afrosoricida > Tenrecidae > Tenrec > Tenrec ecaudatus. The sequence goes on along the minus strand of NC_134533.1, from coordinate 100,418,696 downwards.
AACGATAAGCGCAACACGTGCTAGCGACTGAAGAACGGAAGTCAAAATACGGAAAGCTACCCGAAAACACCGCGTTGAAACGCTAACTGCCTTCATGAATGAAAAGAAAAACACTTGTAACGATGCAAACGAATGAATTACACCTTCCGTCCCCCCAAATCCTTGGAAGTTGACGTTTAGGTTTTTAGTACCACACAGATCACTCTGTATTGGGGGATTGAAAAATAAATACCTGAAATTTCCCAGAGATATATAGACGATGGAGACTTGGATTCTAGTTTAACTGAAATCATCCTGCTTCCCTAGATAAAAAGACTCTCTGGTCCCGGAGCCTGTGCGGAGCCGACCGAACCATGTTGTTCTATGGACAAACCATCCCCGGAGCTTCTCTGAGCATCACTGTCGCCAGCCCTCTGTCCTCTAGGGACAAGAACTTGTCCATTCTAGAATCTAACCCACGGTGCAGACCCTATCTGGTACTTATCCCACTGAATCCCTCCCACTCCTTGAACTTTATCCTCTGTGCCTTTCCCTCTCAGCTCATTTTTCATCGGAATCCCTGGCTCCGCCCCCAAACCCACTCTTGCCCTCCTCCAGGGTGACAGAATCTACGCATCACACCAAGTGTCTGCAGCTGCGTGCCGCTAGCCTGGCTCTTTCTCCTGGGCGCATCTTCCCAAAGGCCTAACAAGCTCAGTGTGATCAAAATAAAAGTAGGATCACCTTTCCTATCAGGTGCTCCTCCTCTCTCGTCCTTCTACGGATTCCCTGTCTAGAAGGAGCTGACCTCATTCCTGGGGCAGGAGCTGAATTTCAAAGAGATCCAGCTGAAACAGACAGCCTGCCTAGCCCGACTGCCATGTTTCCAAAATATTTTCATAATCAAGCTAGTTTCATATCTGTTCAATGTTCTAATCCTTGAGAGCCACCAACTGTGACCCTTGTTCTGGGTGGCACCTTAATAGGAAGTCAGAAAGTCTTTGTAAGAAATGGTGGACAAGAAAACAGGAAGGTCATGTCCAAGTGTCTGAATATGGGACATATGATCTGCCACATCTTTCTTGCCAGTCTCATCGGTCTTTTTCCTCCATGAGTGCCAGCCACACAAAACTGCTATTTTCTCCTTAGGTAGGCTTGCCCAAACTAAAAGTTGATTGAATGAAGCGTCTTTAATCGATACCTACCCGGACTCTGGGTCACGGAGCCACGGCTATGAAAGAGCTCCTGTACAAAAACAGCTCTGGAAAGTTCCCGGAGGCGCCCCGGCTCACCCGCACAGAATTGTGACTCCTGCGCGGTGGGGACAGAGCTACGGAAGGGAGCCTTCCGGTTAACAATACCATTATCGGTCCAAGGTGGCAGGAAGCAGAGAAAGCTACTTCTTTTTTTAGATGGAAGATGGTTATAGTCTGAGCGGTTGTGGTTGCTGACTCCCGAATAGGGTTTTGTCTAGCGATGTTAGGTGGAGACCAAGATATTTTCCATCCAAGGGTTTTCTAGGCCAAGAAGTAGCTGCACTTTTCTTCTCTTACTTTCTTTCCCTTTAATACTTCCTTCGTATCACCCTTCTGTCCTTTCTCTCTCCACTTACGTGTTCTTTCAGTCTCTGTCCACAGGTGGAGGATATGTTAAAGTAAGAAACAGTAGCTTCATGTGGTTTAGATTTTTGTTTAATAAATTTGTATTATGTGGGTGAAATACTTTTAATTTACGCTTGTGTGTTCCCTTCTGAAAATCTGATTTGTAGGAGTGACATCGACATTCTCCCTATAAAACGACTATAGAAACAGGTTCTAGAAATGAACAAGATTGGATGAAGGTGAGCCCCATTCACTCCATCAACAGGAGGGGCAGGGTGTGGGGTGAGATCTCGAGGAATGGTAATGGAATTTACAGGGCAGTAGGGTCAAGTAGTTCTTGGAATCTAGAGGGAAAGCAACCTCTCCATCCTAGATTACGACAAATAGCGGAGGGAGTTTATTCCTTAGTAACTAGTCTACTTGTTTCCTGCTTAACCCATGGCCTTTTCCCAATGGACACAAACAAAACCAAACCCAAGATTTAATCTCCTTGTCAAGAGTCTGATGGGCATACCTTTGTGTCCCAGGTCACCTTGAAGTGGGGTAGGGAGGTGGGGGCTCTCCTCAAACTCTGAAGCTGGGAGAGAGTATTAACATCTCTTTTCACCTCTGAAATCTAGTACAGACAGTGCTGACTTGTCATCAGTGACTTCAAGAAAGAGGTTAAGTCAGCTACCCCCCATGACATAGACTGAGGGCCACAAAAATCCTATTATCCCTGGGTCCCGATTCTACATTCCCAATGTGCACTCTATTTAGAACATTTACACAGTCACCACCAGCATTCTCCCAGTCAATCCCTCCCCTCAACACACACACACACACACACACACACACACACACACACTATCCCCTTCAATTCTGTTTCCCTGACACCTTCCTCCCGTTTCTCCACAGCAAAGTAAAAACCTCAAAATGCTTTATCTAATATTCATTGCCTTGCATTTTGCTAACGGAACAAGATTCTTATTTTTTGAGAGGTAAAGGCGGCAAAGAGTAGGAGAGAATGGTTTTCACCCATTTCCTAGATCACTGGAATCTGCACATTTTTATTTTAAATAAAGCTACAGAACAGTCACATTAGAGGAATAAGGAAAAACAGGAGACTAAATGTTCCCAAGTATGCTCTTATTTGTAGGAAGGTCATGTTTGAGAAATGAGTGATGTCTAAATTAGCTTCTCAGATAAAGTCTCAATGAAACCCGGGGAAATCAGAGAAGTTGAACTTTCAGGCATAATCAGTAATGAACAGAGTTGAATCCTATTGAGAGCAGAGGTTGGAAAAGTGCTCATGCAATTTCTTTTCGGAACAATAGCACTTAAGTGAACTCATAGCTTTATTTATAATAATGTTTCCATCTTCAAACCACTTAAATGTAACAAGATTTTGTGCTGAGATGCAGAACCACATCATTTAGCTTAACTCTGGCCACTGCAGCTTCCAGCTCCTGGAAATCTGTTCTGACACAGCAGCTCCCAGCTCCCAGTTGACACTTTATAAGCTGTACTCTTCAGCTGGAAAATAGTGTTCCAAGTACAATCTTGTTCTTCACACAGAAGCATAATGCTACGGTTTCTCCGGTCTCTTCCTGAGAAAGGGGGCAGGATCCTCCTACAGCTTGAGGACATCTTGGAAACAACACAACTGAATGAGACCTGCTTCAAGGACATTCAAAAAGAGGAAATATGACCCACCAGCCTCTCTTCCTACTGGAGTTGCAGCTCCAGAGCGTGTACCTGGAACGGCTCCCCAAAGTCCAGAGATGCTCACTCCAGGACTTCCCATTTTTCAGCTCCCAGGTACCACTGCAAGGCACATCGCCTGGATTTTTTTTTAACCCACTGGAGTTCCACTACATTTCCTAATTCACCTCACTATCCATATCAAATGAACTGACACAGGGGCTGCAACGCTGGGCTCAAACACAGGAACCATGGGAGGATGGAGCAGGACTGGGCAGCGTTTCTTCTGTGGCGTAGAAGGTCACTATGGGTCGGAACTGACTCAATGGCATCTAATGAGTGAGGGAGTCTTGTGGTAAGCAGATTGTCTAGGCCTGGTTCAGTTGTTCCAGTGGGATCCAAATAGAATAGACATGAGGTGTCACAAGAAGTCTCATTTAATTGGCAGATTCTTGAGTAAAATGAGCCTATCTCTCTCTCTATCAGTGCCTCCACCAGAATTAGCCCATGCAGTACAATCAGCCAACTACTATTTATTTGAGTAAGAGATCTCAAGTATCACTTCCTCCTTCTTTCTTTATGAACTTAACCCACTTAATCCATCATCTCTTGGCTCAGTGACAACGAGTAAGACAAACATTGTATTGTCCGTTGTAGGTAAATGTGGGTGCTTTTTGGAGCTTTGGATTTTATTCCAATCATACCAACCTTAAGTGGCAATTTTCTGAGTTACATGCAAATTTTTAATTTACACCGAAGACCTGTATGTGAGAAGTCTCAATTTTCTGTATGAATTGAGCATTCAGATTCTTAGTTAGGTTCCATTAAAAACCAAATCAATTTCAGGCAACAATACTCCGAAATTAGAACAGAGTTCACATGCAAAGAGAATCTATAATGAGACGTAACTGTGTCACACGCTATGCTAGAGGCCGCTCTGGACAAAAAACTCATTTTTCTTCTGCAACAACATTTATGTTTGAATAAGATAATGGCCTTTCTTCGTTTTTCTGTTTGATTTTCTTTTTCCTTTGGATTTGTTTTTACACAAATTCGGAAAACCCTATGAAATGGACATAATTTGGGAAACTACAAACTCCGGCTTAGTTATTATTTTATAAACTACCTTCTGAAGCTATTAGTCTTGGTATTTAAATTATTTTAGCATAAAGAACTGGTTGTGAAACCAATAATAACTATTTCTCCCCTTGGCCTACTGCTCCACACCTTGTTCCTGATTGGAGACAAGGACAAGACCATCTCTGCCCGCAGGACACCCCCATGTTTGTCACTCCTAAGGTCAGAGGGCCCTGTGGGTGTCCTATAGACCTTCCCTTCCCACAGTGCGCACTGGCTTTCTGTCACCTTCCACCATATGCTCACATTCACACCCACTCAGCAAATATCCTCTCATACACCTACTTGTATACACATATCCATACCCACAAGCTCACACTAGTTCATACACATGCACTAATACACACCTGGAAGTATATCATGGTCAAGTCACATCTCCTCAAGGAGCTCCAAGGTCCAGGCTTTTTTATGCAAGAATCAGTGTGGCCAGGTGGGAAAGGTGAGCTCAACTCTTCTCCCAGTACGCCTCAGTTTACTCATCTGCAACATGGATTGCCAGGAGTTGAAGAGTTTAATTTGCATAAAATGCTTAGTAGGTGGTGTGTTAGTCTGGGTGCATTAGAGAAACAAATCCACAGAAACTCATGTATAAGACAGAGTTTTATATAGAGGCTAAGTACACATCAAGGAAAAATCCCAACCCAGTGCTGCCCAAGCCCACAAGTCCACCATTAGCCCCTATGTCCTACACCAATCCGCAAACTCCTCCTCCATCTCCCAAAACACACACTATGACACCGACTGCAGGAGGAAAGCCGAGTCAGTGAACATGTCAGCATCTCAGCACTGCCAGGGTTTCCACACGGCTGCTCCAGCACCCAGGGCTGCATCAGGGTAGGTCCATGTGGCTTCTCCTCAGGGATGTCTTGCAGGAAGTGAGCCTTGCCAGCTAAAGCAGGTAATTGGCTAAGGCAGCTACACCCTGGTCCCAACCATCACAAAGCAAGAGACCTGAGAACTAGAAAGGTGAGGCTCACTGAGCCATTTATCCCTCCACCCTTCAATTAACCCCACATGTGTTTATAGTCCTGGTTGGCACAATAAACTAACTATATCAGGTGGCAAAGGGTTCATTAGCTTGGCTGCTAATTAGGAGGTGGAATCCACACAAAGGTAAAAATTAGTCACTGACAACCCATGGAGAACATATAATAAAGGAGGCACACATAATAAAGGATAAAATAGATGACTGGGAATTATTAAAATAAGACTTATGCTTATCAAAAGTCTTCATCAAAAGAGTGAAAAGAGACTAGTTTAAATCTTTAGCAAATACACAACAAACAAGGGTCTAGTTATTAAAATCTAAATAATTCTGCCAAAGCTCAATAAGGAAAAAAAACCCCAAAAAATCCAATTCAAAAATGGGCAAAAGACGGCTCACCAAAAATGACACTCAATGGATAACAAACACATTTTTAAAAATGCTCATGATCACTAGTCATCTAGGAGATGCAAATCAAAACCATGATGAGTATCACCTTACACCCACAGTCCCATTTAAAAACAAACATAAAGGAACAAATGCTGAAGGGGGTATGTAGAGACTGGAATTTTTATACACTGCTAGTGGGTTGGACAAGATGCACAACCATTAGGAAAGATGGTACAGTGCAACCTAAAACAGCTGGGAATAGAAATACGATACAACCCAGTCAGACCTCTGGTGGGGGCATCTCCAGAGAAGAAAGAGACGCAGCATGCCAGACCAATGCTCGCTCCCCATGGCCATCACGGCAATTAACCATAGCGAAAGGCTGGGAGCAGCCTAAATGTCCATGAGGAGCCAAATGGATAAAGAAACTCCAGCACATCCACACAGTGGAATATTGAGCATCGTTAAGAGCAGTGATGAAATCACCAAACCCCTCATGACGTGATGGACCTGTAAACCATTATGATGCGTGAAGTTAATCCATCACTAAAGGACTGAGTTACTACTATCAGACAAACACCAAGCCAAGGCCGGCTTCTGTTCTTAGGTCATGTAATCTTCTAATCCTGTCTCCCAAACTATGAGGTAGGATGCTCGCCTAATGTACATGCTCCATATTAAAAAAAAAATCAGACTCACCACCACCAAGTCAATTCTGACTCATGGTCACCCCAAAGGAGAAAGTAGGACTGCCTCTGTGGGGTTTCCAGACTGTGCCTTTTAACTGGAGAAGTAGCCCTCATCTTCCTCCCAAAGAGTGCCTGGTAGGTTTGAACTGCTGCCCTTGCAACTGCAGTCCAGAGCCTACCCACTACACCACCAGGGCTCTTAAGATACATGTCTTTTACATTTCAATTTCCACTTCAAGGGAGGAGGCCTCGCCTCAGCTGGGGACAGATTCTGATGATGTGGGGAAAGGGAGAAGACCAATCAGTTCCTGCCATATAACATTGTTCTACAATCACCCCAAATCATTAGGCACCAAAGAAACAAGAGATTGAAACCAAAGTCAATGACCTCCAAATCCATAACCTTCTGTTTCGCATGCTAGGCTATTTCAGGCTTAAATTCAAAGTATGTTTTAGTTCCTTTAATCTGCTACTAGTCTGTTTAAGGTAAAATCCAATTTTCTTAGTGGGGTTTTAAAATGGGGGCCTTCTGGTGTGATTTATGAAAAATGTTGTGTGTGCACCTTAAAAGGCTTATCTTAAAACAAGCAGCCATCTAAGTTAGGTGTCAGCTAAGTCCAGGCGGAAGAAGTGCACCAGCCTGTGGGATCCAAGGATTGTATATAAGAAAATCCAGGAGGGACTGTATTAGAGCTTAAATTCTGAACACTTACTGTGCAGAAGGCTGTGGATGACAGTAAAAGCCTAAAATCCGTTTGCAGGGTCCCCACATGGATTAAGCCTCTGATGAATTCCATCTGACCATCAACGAGGAGTTTGAACAGACTTGCTATGAGACAGAATGAATTTCAAAGTGTACTGATGCTAAATTAAGCTAAAGTGTAGCACCTATCATTTGTTCTCCCCTTTGGCCCATTTTAAATCTCTTCTAGTTTTATTTTTAATTTCTTTTCAATTGAATTTTTTCTGTTTTATCATTGTTGTTGGGTTTTGCTTTTGTATGATTTTCTTTATATGAACTCCACAATAGGTAAATCTATACAATTACTGGATCAGAGGTTTCATTTGATTATGGTAGGGGGAGGGGATGTTAGGGGAATGGGAAGCTAATAATAATGAATATATGAAAGAAGAAAATATTCCAAAATTGATTGTTTGGATTTCATTCTTTTTAATATATTTAAACTATTGAATTGTACTTTAAGTTTATGTCAATAAAACTGTTACAAAAATTTTAAAACTATTTTGGAAGTTAGATTTTGTCAACTTGCCCCCATGTGAAAGTATAGGGGTGAAGTCGAATCTATCAATAAAGCCACAGATCAATGACACCTCCTTATGGGGGGTGGCCTGATTAGAAGAGAGACACTCGGGCCCCCTCCTCTCTGTGCCATTTTGCCTTCCTTGATGGGACTTGACTGGGACTGTGTGTCTGCCACCAGGGTTGGGCATGTGTGAGCCTCCCTCCCCTCCTGAGAGATGTCAGTGTCCCATCAGGATTCTACTGACCTAGGATCCATGTGACTTTGCACCCACTGAACTGTGATATTCCTGCATCGCATTCACTATTCTGCATCATTGGCCTACAGCCTACAGCCCTCAGCAGAGGACTCTGGTTACATCAGACCTATGGACTTGAGTTGGACTAGGCTCAGATACCTTCTTGATATAAGGTTACTTCTTGATTTACAGCTCTTTCCTATCCATATATGAGTGTCTCCGGCTTTGTTTCTCTAGACAACCCAGCCCGACACACCTGTGGAGCACAGATCTACTCTGACACACAACGGGCAGCCAGAAACCAGAATCAACTTGACAGCAAATGGTTTCTTTTTCTAATGTTTAAAAACTGCCACACAATCTGACTATAGATTTTAGTTTTTTAATAATTAAAATCCAGAAAAATGAAATTAATGTCTAAAACTCTACTCAATGCAGTTGTTACCTAGTGTCAATAAGTTAAGTGCTACACAGTGATCCTAAAGTAACTAAAAGGGAGAAGAGTAGTAGAAAGAACTGCTCATATCCTTGATAATCATTTTTTAGTTTTTCTGCCTCTGGATTTGTGACGTTTCCTAAAAATTAGGTAACCCAAATCTCCAGTCTAGCGAATGTCTTAGCCACTTTGTTTTTCACTCCAATTGCAATGCCTTCCGTAAATCTGGATCCCTGACTAGAGCGATGACATTGACCATTGACATCGACATTATGACTAGCAAGAGCTAGTAATCCAGGAGATAGTGCAAGAAACTGACAATGGAGGGAAGAAGATGAGAGGTAAAACCAGGACACCGGAAACAAAAATAGGATTAAACTGCACCAGATCCTTAAGCCACCCAAGATGGCAAGGAATGAGAATAGTTTCAAGTTTTATAGCCAAAATTGCATTTATAGGAATTAGATGAAGAGACAATGTTTTTAATAGAGAATTGACTTGGAAATAATCTCATTTGGAGAAGATCCAAACAGAAAACATCTACCGCTGTTTCACAGCCTCTGTTGAGCATTTACTAAATACAATGCTTACACTGTGCCCTTACGGTTCATAAGATAGCAGTATGTTGGAGTTGCATCACTCTGGGGGTTCCCTCTCCAAGTGAATAGACCTTCTATTATTAAAATGTCTATTTGAGTTGTTAGTGTCTTAACTATCACTCTTGGCTTATTAAAAAATAAATGACAAACAACCTTATTTATAATGCGGCATGGAAATAAGACCCAACACCACCCACACGCATTAGGTTGCCACTTCTTAGGCCCCCACGTTGTTGTTGTTAGGTGTCATCGAGTCAGCTGTGATGAACCTAGACCGGATGTACAACCGAGCAAAGCCCTGTCCAGTCCTGTGGCACCCTCACTGTTGTGATGTGTGAGCCCATTGCTGCAGTCACTGTCAATCCACCTCATTGAGGTTCTTCCTTGTCTGCCCCAATCCTCTGAGGTGTCTTCTCCAGGCAGTGATCCCGGCCGATAACTTGTCCAAAGTATGTAAGAGGAAGTCTCACCATCTGAATTCTAAGGCACACCCTGGTTGAAGCTCCTTCAAGTAGATTTGCTTTGTTCTTCCAGCAGTCCATGTTCTACACTAATACCATAATTCAGATATATTGATTCTTTTCAGGTATTACTTATTCATTGAAAGGCTTTCAAATTCATGTGGGACCATTGAAAACACCAGGGCTTGGGCGAGGCTCACTTTAGTCTCTAAAGTGATGTCTTTGCTCATTGACACTATAGAGATGTTTAGTGCAGCAGCTGTGCCCAAGGACATCTTTGATTTCAAGTACATCCTTTGATTTCTTGACTACTGCTTCTATGTGCATTGATTGGGACCCAAGTAAATTAAATACTTGACAACTTCCAACATGTCCTTGTTGCCTACTGACCTGGTTGTGAGGGGTTTTATTTTCTTTACACTGAGCTGTTATCCTCATTGGAAGTTGTAATCTTTGATCTTTGTCAGAAAGAGCTTCAAAGCCTCTTCATTATCAGCAAGCAAGATTGTGTCCAATACTGATTCTGCGTTCTTCATATAATCTAACTTCTCTGATTATTTTCTCAGTATACAGGTTGAATAAGTGTATTGAAAGAGCATACATACAACCCTGACACACACCTTTCTTTATTCAAAATGATGCAGTACAACATTATTATATTCAAACAACTGTTTCTTACAAGTCCAGCCTGAGCACAATTAAGGGTTCTTGACTTTTCTTTTCCAACAACGTTATCCATAGTTGGTTATTATCCACAGAATTGAATGCTTCCCATAGTCAATGTGATACTTAAATTTTGTGTCAACCGAGTTAGGATGCTCAGTAATTTGACAATTAAAGTAATCCCGCATGAGGTGAAGGGACACAATGGATCAACTCCATAATGGTTCTGCTGGGAACTGCCAACCTTTTATAAGATCAGGATGCATCGAAACCCTCTTACATCATAGCCCTGATGAAATCAAAAGGAAGTTTCATCCAGGATGCGACCTACTTCCTGCTATGGGAAAAACTTGGTTGTTTACTTTTTGCTCGGTCTGGATCCTGCATCTGACTCATTGACCTCTGCATCTTTGGGATTGAGCCAATGGTCTGCCATATTGCTTACTGATGCTGGAATCCTCAGCAGGCAGCCATCTGGCCTGCTGACCTTGGATTCCTCTACCACTGCAGCCTGTGATGTTCTTGCCAATTCTATGTTCATTAGCTTTCAAAGCTACTGGAGTCGAAAGAAGCCTCTAGCTTAACGTCTCACCCATGGACTTCGAAAGGAACTGTACTATCACTTCTACAATTGACGCAAATCTCCTTCTCTATTTACATATGTAAATGTTGCTAAATCACTTGTCTGTCATTTTGTCACACTGTGGTGGCTTGTGTGTTGCTATGATGCTCTAAGCTATAGCATTAGTATTTCAAATACCAGCAGGGTCACCCAAGGTGAATAGACTCCAACAGAGCTTCTAGACTAAGAAGAGAGGACCAAAATGGAAAAAGCTGTCTTAGAGGAACTAGTCGCTGAGAACGTTTTGAATAGTAGTGGAGCATTGTCAGATGTAGTGCTTGAATATGAGTCCCTCGGGTTTGAAGGCACACAAAATATGACTGACAAGAGCAGCCTTCTCAAAGTAGAGTTTATCATAGTGATATGGATTGAGTACACCTTTGGAACTCCCATTTGCTGATGTGGCAAGAATCAAAATGAGAAGAAACAGGTATAAACATCTATTACTAATTTGAAATTGGAATGTATGAACTATGAATCTAGATAAATTGGAAGTCTTCAACAATGAAATGGAATTCATACAGATTGATGTCCTAGGCATTAATGACCTAAAACAGACGGATATTGGTCATTTTGAACCAGACCATCATGTGGTCTACTATGCCGGGAATGGCAGATTCAAGAAGAATGGCAGTACATTCATTCATGCTCAAAATTTGTCTAGCTCTATCTTGAAGAACAATGCTGCTCTGACAGGATAATATCTATATGCATATAAGGAAATTCAGTTTATACAGCTATTATTAAAATGTATGCACCAATCACTAAACCTAGTGAGGGAGAAATTTTAAATTTTTACCAATTTTTTTTTCATGAAGATGGCACTGAAGGCAGAGAAGGAAGCCCCAGATGCTCCCAAAACAGAAGCCAGAGGATAAGCATTAAAGAACAAGAAGGCCACTCTGAAAGGCCCCCAGATTCACACAAAAAGAGAAGATCTGCACATCAACCACCTTCCAACGGTCCAAGACCCTGTAGCTAAAAAAATCAGCCCAAATATCCTGGAAAGAGCTCCCCCAGGAGAAACAAGCTGGGCCACTATGCCATCATCCAGTTCCCCTTGACCATGAAGCTTACTATGAAGAAAATCAAAGATAGCAACACACTTGTGTTCATTATGGATATCAAGGCCAACATGCACCAGATCCAATAGACTGTGAAGAAGCTCTGTGACATTGACATCGCCAAAGTCAACACCGTAAGCAGGCCTGACAGTAAGAAGGCATACGTTCCACTGGTTCCTGACTATGACTCTTTAGATGCTGCTAACAAATTCAAAATCATTTAAATTGAGTCCAGCTGGCTAATAGTAAATAAAAACTTTTTCAATACAAAACAAAATTCCTCAACTTGAAATTGATCAACATGTACAGAACACACATTGATATTCATTGGCGATTGGAATGAAAAAGCTGAAAACAAAGGAAGAAATTGTTGGAAACTATGGCGTTGGTGATAGAAACAAAACTGAAAATTGTATGATAAAATTTTTCAGCACCCATGACTTCCTCAGTGAAAATGCCTTTTTTTCAACAACACAAATGGCAACTATACCTGTGGACTTTTCTAGATGGAATACACAAAAATCAAATCGATGACATCTGTGGAAATAGATGATGGAGAAGCTCAATATGAAATCACCAGGCAGCCAGCACGAGGCCAGGGGCTGATAGTAGAGGAGATCATCAATTGCTGATCCGTAAGGTCAAGTTGGGAAAAAATTAAAACCAGTCCATGAGACCTTAAATATGACCTTGAGTATAGGCCACCTACATTTCAAGAACATCTCAAGAATAAATCTATTTCACTGAACACTAATGACAGAAAACCTGACGAGCTCTGGGATGACTCCAAGATCATCATAGATGAAGGAAAAATATAAAGGTCACTAAAACGGCAGGAAAGAAAGACCAGACCAAAGTGGATGTCAGAAGACACTCTGAAAATTGCTCTTGAGTATAGAGAAGCTAAAGAAAATGAAAGACATGATGCAGTAAAAAAATTAAACAGAAAAATTCAAAAGGCAACTGCAAAAGACAAAGTAAAATATAATGAAATGGGCAAAGTCCCAGATTAAGAAAACCAAAAAGGAAGAACACTCTCAGCGTATCTTAAGCTGAAAGAACTGACAGGGGAAAAAAATCAAGCCTCAAGTTGCAATATTCAAAGATTCTGTGGGCAAGATATTGAACTTGAAGGGAAGCATCAAAAGATGATGAAAGTAATCCGCAGAGTCACTGGACCAGAAAGAACTGGTTGACCTTCAATCATTTCAAAAGGTAGCACACGATCAAGACCTGATGTTACTAACGGAAGAAGTCCAAGTTGCGCGGAAGCCTTCACAACTGGACCAATAGGCTGCATCACAATCAACAGAGGAAATGTCAGTGCTGTCAAGGATTTCATATTGCTTGGATCCACAGTCAGCGCTCATGGAAGAAACAGTCAGGAACTCAAAGGATGGACTGCCTTGGGTAAATCTGCTACACAAGACCTCCTTAGCATATTGAAGAGCAAGTCCACATCTTGAGGACTACGGTGCACATGACTCAAGCCATCATATGCAAGTGAACATTGGCTGAGGATGAGCAAAGAAGAATTCATGCATTTGAATTATCATGCTGGCAAAGAATTTTTAAAGTACCATGCATGAACTGCCAAAGAACAAACAAATCGATCATGGGAGAAGTACAACCAGAATGCTCCTTGGAAGCAAGGATGATGAGACTTTCTTGGACATGCTTTGAACATGTTATCAGGAGAGATCAGTCCCTGGAAAATGGCATCATGCTAGGGAAAGTGGAAAGGCAATGAAAAAGAGGGAGACCCTCAAGGAGAGGGGTGGATGCAGTGGCTGCAACACTAAGATCAACGCAACAAGTGTGAGGATAGCACAGGACCAAGCAGTGTTTCATTCTGTGGTCCATATGGTCGCTAGGAGTCAGAACCAACTCAATGGCAGCTAACAGCAACAAGAGTCACTGGTTTTGTTTCTTTAGAGAACCGGCCTAATATAGTCAATAAGCTTTCAGCCAAGATCTTTCTGACATTATCAATGATATCCCTAGTTCTACATCGTCCTCTGAAATCCGCTTGAAATTCTGACAGCAGCCTGCTGATGTTCTGTTACTACCTATGTTCTGCTGAAGAACCCCAAGAGGAATCTATATAAATAATTCCTATATTTCTTACCTAATATGTGCGTAATGTGTATTAAGATGACTATTTAAAAATTAAACAGAAGAGTGTGTACATGGGGGTGGGGTGTTGTTCTCATAATAATATTTTTAACATCTTGCCTTTAGACACAATCATCAACATGTATTTTCAGCATTTCCCTTATTTCTGAATTTTAATTTTACTCTTTATAATTAATAACAGAGTCAGGCAGCTAAATTCATTAAGCATCTAATTGAGGCTGGAAAGTCACTGCTTCAGCCCGTCTAATAATGATCTCAATTAGGCTGAGTTCATGAGAACTGTGCTATTGTTGCTGGCTTCAGCACTTCCATTCTATCACTGTGAATTTCCTTTTATAAAATCATAAGGGCAAAATGCAATAAACCATTCTGAAAACTGCACAAACACTGTTAATCAAAAATGGTCCACCATGTGATTGCTCAAAATGCTTGTCATCAGCTAAGAACCAAAGTCTGAACTTTGATAAAAGACAATGGTATATCAGTGTGCAATGTGCAATGTGCAATGTGTTCAAATGCCTATAATAAGACACAAGGAAAAGCAACCAATACATAAATTCAACAGATAAATCTGTAAGCACTTCTGAGTTTATGGGGCCTATTGAGAGGACTTTAGATAAATCATCTCTCAACCATAATCATTCTGAATAACAAGCACATACATAACCTGGAATAAGATAAAAATGGAACATGTTCTAAAATAATATATTTATTGAAATAGTAAAGTAAAAATATAAATGCTTAAGCTAGTTGATAATACTACAATCTCAATTATAAATACCTATCTGTCATTAGCTCTCAGGGCACAGTGAGTCAAGCCCTGGGCTGATAACTGAAATGTCAGCCGTTTGAATCCACAAGCCACTCTGGGAGAAAGATGGAAATAAGATTTACACATGTCGTCACCGAAACCTGAAGGGGCAGCTCTATTCTTTTCCATATGATGATAGTGGGTTTGGCTTGATGGGTATTGGTCACTGAAAGCCTTAGTTGTTAATTTAGTCATTCTTAAGTCAGTACTGCTGGCTGGCTCAGGGGTGGGGTGTTATGTTGTCTGCCTTGGGTAGCACATCACATATTGTGAGAAAACATATTCTCAAATGTTTTTTATTATATTTTTAGTTATAATACCTAATTGATTTATAAACTTCAAAAAGTATCGAGTAAGTGAATATTTTATGTTTGTCCAAGGTGAGTGTGTATTAAAAACTATTGAAAACCCCTTCCAAACTTGTGTGTAACTCTTTAGTATCAAACCGTGACTCTTTGAAGATGCATTTAAATGGCATAAAATTTTATGTAGGCAAATTGTACATGACATGCGGGGGCTTCGTCACCCATTACCTTTTCATTTTGTTTTTACTTCACCTCTCTGAACCTCCCTTTTACATTGCATAAAAGCAAAAGAAGAATGTTGTTTGTCAAATAATCCTCTATTTTAAATCTGGGTCTTTACATATGCCAAGGATCTGTGTGGGCTTTGGCCTGAGAGTGGAGCGCAAGAATGGGAGGAATTTACCATAAAATCCAGTGGTGAATTGAGTGGGTTTAGACTAGTAATGATTCATCTAAACAGTTGCTGTGGCATCATCTCCAATTCCTGGTCATCGTGTGTGTGTGTGTGTGTGTGTGTGTGCAAAACTGCTATTTTTTGGCAAAAAAAAAAAAAAACCCACAGGATTTTCTATATTGACTCTTCAGAAGTTGATAGATCAGACTGTCTGCCAAACTACCTCTGGGTGGACTTTAACCTCATTCTTTTGTTTCGTGGCACTCAAGAACGCTCAACACAGCTAGACTGCTTGAGCTGGGAGTATGTTGGAGGTGAGGAAGCCTCCACTGTATAAACGCTGAACCTTCACTCCTGAGATAAAAGCATGTATGTGTCTGTCTTTCTCCTTCACTCGCCCTTCTCAACCTCAATGTCCTTCTCCCCATTTATGATGGCAGGCTCTTTCAACTGTTAACTCTTACACATGTGTCGCTCTCTCCATTGCCCGCAGCCGAGCTAGCTCTGCATTCCTTCACACCAAACAGCCTCTACGAGGGATGCAAATAGAGACCATTATTCCTTTTTCTGCAGAGACGTTTTCCCGGCCCTCACGATCCTAGCAGTGCCCCCAACTGTTCGACTAGCTGCAGGCGGTGCACATAAGTCACAGATTTGGACAAAGCAGTCCCGCCCGTAACCTCAGGATGCACCATACCGGAGGCTGCATTAGCAGAAGCAGATGGTCTGGCCAGCAAAGCCGCAGATGCCAATCAGGTACGCTGTCAGCAAACATGTTCTCTAATCAGGCCCCTTTCAAATGACATCTGCTTGCCTCTCCCTGTAGGTATAGATAATGAGTCAAAATCCTCTGTACATTTCCTATTGCACTTGGGGTCTAAGGAGATGCTCGTGGGGAACACGGCCCAGTCCAGGAGGAGCCAGCTCACACAGGCTGAGACAGAAATGCAACCAGCAAGATTTGATACCAGAGGATTATGAAGGGCACCTACAAAAGTGGCCGTGTTCACTGTGTACAAACCTGGGGTCTGGGCAGAGGCTCAGTAAAGTGGAAAGGGGCAACAGTAGGACCTGTCACCTTTGGTGTCGTAAAGGCTGGCCCGGCAGGTTTATAGAAAGAATGTTAGACTGAAAGACAACGTGGGCACTTTCATTTTATCTTACTTGATTGCTCAACCAAGACGCCTGGTGAGGCAGTTTGTGCCGGTCTATTAAACAAAGTGGGCTAGTCCTTGCTTGGGCTGCCAACTGGAAGGTTGACAGTTCAAACTTGCCAGCTGCTCCAAAGAAGAAAGATGAGGCTGGCTGGCCCTATAAAGTTGTACAGCCTTGGAAATCCAGCGTAGGGCTGGTATGCGTCAGAATAGCCTCACTGGCAGTGGGTTTGGTTTGGGGGATTTGTTTTCACTAACCCGTAGGTTGACGAGTCTCACCTTCCCAGCAGCATTGGGACAGACAGGCTTGGCCCTCTGTTTCCATACAGTTTACAGCCTGGAAGCCTCCTCTGGGCAGTTCTCCTCGAACACGTGGAGTGGCCCTGAGTCAGGACCAGCGGGACTGTAAGGGTTGATTGTTAGTGGCTTGACTTGAGGTCCCTAGAAATAACCAGCTTTATCATCCTAAATCCCCCTGGGAAGAAAGGTGTTCTGAATCAGATGATTGAAAAACCTTATTGCCTTCCCCTGTGCTTGGTTCAAGCCTCATGTCCCACTACCTTCCTCCCCTTACCTTGCCGAGCTGCAAGCTGTGCTGCTTCTGTGGCTGCTGTACTCGGACTTTCCCCAAGAAAGGAGCCAGGTTTGATTCTACTCTGAGTCTACCTAGGTGGGGCCTGGTAAGTCACGTGGAAACGGTTCCATAGATACTAAAAGGAAGAGACAAGGAAGTAAGGGCAAAGAGGTGTTCTTAGGATGTCTCCGTTCTCCCTGCTGCAACTGAAAAATACTTCTCCATGCATCAAAGCTATTCCTGGGAGAAAGGGAAGCCCTTTCAACAAATGATGCTCAAACAACTAGCTACATATGTAGAAGAAAGCGGAAATCTTAAACTTCACATTACCCTGTACACAAGAATGAATTCAAGGTGATTCATAGGCCAAATAGTAAAAACAAAAACCATAAATCCTCTAGATAAAAACATAAGAGAATATGTCTTCATAAAGCACTAATCATAAAGTTTAAAATGCATAAAATTGGACTGCATAAAAATTAAAAAATATTTTTTCTTAAGCACTGCTAGGAAAATAAGGGTAAATTAAGAATCGAAGAAATTATTAGTAATGCATATACCTTTGTATCTGGAGGAGTATATTTTAAAATAAGGATTCCACAATTCAATCATTAAAAGGTCAACAATTGATTTTTTTTTTAATTCATGAACAGAAGACTTTAACAATCATTTCATCAAAGAAGATATACAAATAGGCAACAAGGTCACAAAAATGTATTCAATGTAATTAGCTATCAGGTAAGTGCAAATTGAATGTCCAATGAGATAGGATTCTTACCCACTAGATAGGGGGGAAAATAATGGTAAAGTGTAGTAGAAAAAAAAAACAGAGAATCATAAAATAATTTTGAAACCTAATAAAGAATAAGGAGCTGCCAAAATACTGATATATTGCTATTGATGTTGTACAATGGTGTAATCATGTTGGAAAATCCTATGTGAGTTTCTTCTACATTTATCTGTTACCAGGAGGGGGCTTGACGCTTCAAGCCTCCGTTCTTCTCTCTCTCATAAGGACGATTTCAGGTGAGGGAAAAAATTCAAACCAAAGTCAGAGAAAAGGTTTTAACAACAGAGTGAGTTTCTCGAAGTGGGATACTTTGAAGTAGAAGTCCACAGGGCACTTAGCCAGTCTAAAAGGACTGGCAGACGGTCAAGCTATGGCAGGGTCTCCCCCCAGGGCTGCCTTTCTGGCCGGTCTTCTGTAGTGAACTTCCTCTTTCCAGGCTTGTGCAGCCCAGCACTCCGGACTTGGTGCTGCCTGCTTCTGAGCCCAAGCCCAAGTCTGTTCAATCATTGTGGGGGGAGTGTGAATTTGTCTTTCTGTATCTTGCCCTTTCACTATCACAGGTCTCTTCGATTGATAAAGAAGTTCGTCCTATCTGCCCTTCGCCTGCCTTGTGATGGAAAGGTCTCCATGGGAAATGTGTCTCCGCCCCCTTTGTGTGACAATTTCTGCCAGTTTCCTTCTTCATCACCACCTGTCCTTTCGCCACCCTATGTCCACCGAACATTCCAGGTGCCTATCTAGCTTGTGACTCAGAAATCATATTCCTACTTACCCCAAAGGACTAAAGACATGTGTCCCTTAAAAAAGTGTACAAGAACGTTGGCTGCTGTTATTTTCCTTATAGCTGAGATTGATAAACAAATTGTAACTTGTTCCTGTGATACTTTCAGCAAATAAAATAATGTTCTATTTCTATACATAACAACATGGCTGAGTCTACAAAATAATATGACAGACCAAAAAGGTCCTATAGAAAGGACTATGTATTGTTCCAGTCATCCTATATTTAAGAATTTACTTACAATGACAGCAATCAGAGCGGCTGTTGCTTATGTGGTGTGCAGGTTAACTGGAAGGACATATGGGATGATGGACATGTTCTGTATCTGACTGGGTTGAGGATACATAGACTTAAGGATATATACACTGCCTTTTCATTTAATTTGTGAACTTTTTGACGCTCCCTTGAAATGCACAGTGGGGTTTTCCCATCAATTTTTTGAAGCCCTTGCAACAAACAGCATGGGGACTGGACATATCTGAAATCCTCCGACTTGCCTCTTACCAACAAATAGGGGCCAGACTTGCCTCCACACTCCATCTTTGTGTACCCTGTCCTGATACCATCAATTCCTCCCGCAGCTGGGTTTGGAAATTCATTACAATGGCCACACAGAACTCACAGACAATACAAGTCAGGGGGACAAGCTACTAGGTTACTATAAGTCAGCATCAGTAACTTGAAGGATGCTGTCACTGGTCACAACACCTCTCCTCCACCAGGAGCCAATGCTCTCTGGTCATCAGTCTCTCAGCCACTAGTTCCTTGACCTTTGTCTCCAGGGGTCAAGAAGCCAGCCAGCTTCTCAGTCTATCTCACAGGTCCATGGTCTTGGGGCTGGATAAGGAGAAAGTACCCCACACTCTCAACGCTGCTTCTCTGAGTCACCATTCTCAGGTCTCAGTGGCCTGAGGAAAACAAAAATTGGTGTCTTAAGCCTTACCCTCCACTAAAATATTCTGAAAGATGCCCCCAAGAAAGCAAAGGAGCAGCTACGCCCATGCCTTCTATTAAGGCCGGGCTAAATCCCATCTTATTCCTATAACAGAGAGCATCCTCCAAACTGGGATCAGGGTCACAGCCATGGAATCCAGACTGATGATACATCACATGAGGAATTTGGGCTAGAAGGGCCATATGAACTATGTCACAGCTCCCTTATATAAATTCTACCTTGGGTCGTGGAAAAAATCATGGGTAAACTTACATTTTTTTTTGCATTTCAAGTTTTTATGTCCTCATAAAATCTTTGCCAAACCCCAAACTCCTAAGAACCTCTCTTCTACTTTCTTGTAGTAATTTTATAGTTTATAATTTTGAGTTAAGTTCTGCATCTGGAAAGAGGTAAGGATTAAGATTCTTTTTAAAAATACATTAAGGGCTAATTGTCTAACACACTTCACTAAAAAAGATGGTCCTTCTTTAATTAACAACTTTGTCAAAAATCTATTGCATTTGTATGTTTATTTCTGGATTTCTAGTCTGTTCCAAAGATCTTTCTACTTTATGCTAAGCTTTAACAGATTGGTTTGATTATTTTCACTTTATAAAATGAACACTTAAATCATGTAAGTTTTCCACCTTTGATATTGCATTCTTTTTAATATCCTTGAGCCCGCTATATGTCCTTTACTTTTTAATAAAAGCTTGAAATCATTGTTGAAAATTGCTACTCTAAAAAAACCTGTTGACGCTGCGATTAACACTCCATTGAATCTCTCAGCTAATTTGGAAAGAGTTGCCATTTCAGCAATATTAAATCTTCCAATTCATATGGCCCTATTTATTTGGATTTTCTTCAATTAGTCTGAAGAAGATTTTATAGTATTTGTTGAGCATATTTGGTACATCTTTTATCTCCGAACAGGCTAACTAAAGATCATGTGGACCAGACCCCATTCAGTTATCAGCTAGGCAAGAGTATGCATCTAGATATACCATGGATTGACAGAAAAAGAATCAATATTAGAATAAATATAGCCAAAATGTTCATTAGAAGCAAGGAGGGGGACAATTCAATTCCACTTCTTTAGGGAAATCATAAGGAAAGGCCAATCCCTTGGAAAAGACGTCATGGTTGGAAAAGTAGGAGATTAGTGAAAATGAGGCAAACTGTCAAGGAGATAAATTGACACTATCATCAAACAATGAGCTTAAACATGCCTATGCAAAGTAGTTTGTTGTTGGGTGCTGTCAAGTTGACTACAATTGTACAATGGCGACAATCCAGAGCAAAAACAGTCATGTGAGGTTTTCTATCCTGTAATCTTTATGAGAGCAGATCCCTGATGGTTTCACCCACACACTGGTTGCTGGAGTCAAATAACCAACCTTTGTGTTAGCAGCCCAGAATTTGTTCTGTTATCCGAAAGGCAGTCAGGAGCCAAAATTAGCTTGAGTGGCAACTAACAACACTTATTGAGCAGTCTGAAGCTATAATGACGTGTGTGTGTGTGTGTGTGTGTGTGTGTGTGTGTGTGTGTCCGGGGGTGGGGGACCACATTGAAAGAGATAGATAGATAGATAGATAGATAGATAGATAGATAGATAGATAGATAGATAGATAGATAGATAGATAGATAGGGATGATAGGTAGATAGATGATAGATGGATAGATAGGTACATAGATAGATGATGGATGGATAGATGATGATGATGATGATGATGATGATGATGATGATGATGATGATGATAGATAGATAGATGATAGATGGATGATAGATGACGATCTCAGTGCTGCTGTCACTGAACTACCCAGGTGGATGGCTTTAACAAACAGAAATTTCTTTTCTCACTTTGTTGCTGTCATTAGATGCTGTCAAGACAGTTCCAACCTCTAGTGACACCATGTTCAACAGAATGAAACTGCCCAGTCCTGTGCCATCCTCCCCAGTTGTTCTTTGCTTGAGCACATCGTTGCAGTCACGTGTCAATCCATCTCATTGAGGCCCTTCCTCCTGTTTGCTGCCCCTCCACGTTACTGAGCATGATGTCCTTCTCCAGGGATTGGTGTCACCTAACAGCATGTCCAAAGTATGTGAGACAAAGTCTCACTGTTCTTGCTTCTAAGGAACATTCTGATTGTATTTCTTCCAAGACAGATCTGTTTGTTTTTTTGACAGTCTATGGTACTTTCTATATTCTTTGGTAATTGAAAATAGTTCAAATGCATACATTTTTCTTCAGTCTTTCTTACACAGTGTCCAACTTTCACACACATAGGAGGCAATTGAAAATACCATAATTTGGGTCAGGCATAATTTATTCCTCAAAGTAACATCCTTGATTTTCAACAATTTACAGAGATCTTGTGCAGCAGATTTACCCAATGCAGTGCATTGTTTGATCTTTTACCTGTTTCTTCCATGAACACTGACTGTGGATCTGAACAAGAACTCCTTGATAACTTCAATCTTTACTTTGTTTATCATAATGTTACTTGTTGGTCCTGTTGTGAGGGTTTGGTCTTCTTTACACTGAGTTCTAATCCATGCTGAAAAGTGTAATCCATGACCTTCATCAGCAAGTGCTTCAAACCCCCTCACGCTCAGAAAGCAAGGACATGTCATCTGTTTATCTCTGGTTGCTAACACACTTTCCTCCACACCTGATGCTGTGTTCTTCTTCATATAATCCAATTTCTCTGGTTATTTGGTCAGCATACAGATGAATAAATATTATGAGCGGGTATAACCCTGATACGCACCTTTCCTGATTTTAAACTATGCTGTAGTTCCATGTTTAGTTTGTACAGCTTCCTCTTGACCCATGTACAGATTCCCCATGAACACAATGACATGTCGGAATTCCCATTCTTCTCAAGACTAATCATACTTTTTATAATCCATTCAGTCAAATGCCTTTGTATAGTCAGTGGAGAACAAGTAAACATTTTTTCAGTGTATGCAGTTATACCTCTGAATTAGAGTGCCAACCCCAGAAAGAGGCTTTCTCCCTCTTTGTTAGATGTATGTTAAGGAACATGCATCCTTTCAGAGTCTCCGAGCTTGGCATCTCTTGGGGTTCTCTATATGTCTTAGCATCGATCTTCCTTTGGATATAGGAGAGTCTCAGCACAGGGACTCTGGGTCCAAAGGATATGCTTCACTTCCAGTTCTTTCTTAATGGTAGTCCACTCCCCACTTCTCTGTTCATTTCTTTTCCTTGCTGTCTCCTGCAAGATAACAAGATAAAGGATGATTCAGAGAATGCCCCATGGAAACTCCCTTAGATCACATAATGGCTGTAGCATCCAGCCTAATCCTTTTACAACTGATTAATTAATCACATCAAACTGTCAGATTATATCATGTGTCTAACTGCCAAGTTAACTAGGGTCATAGCCTAGAAAAATTGACACATATGTTGGAGGAGACACAATTCAATTTATGACAAAGGTTATTTAATACAATTATTTGCTAAGTGCTGGACCTTATCATATATTAGTGGTTATCCGTTGGCTGCTGACTGCAATGTCAGCAGTTTGAAACCACCAGCTGCTCGGTGGGAGAAAGATGGGGCTTTCTAATGCCGTGACGAGTGACAGTCCCAGAAACTCACAGGGACAGTTCGACCCTATCCCACAAGGTCTCTCTGAGTCAACATTGAGTAAATGACAGTGGGTGGAGGGAGTTTTAATTCAGGAATTGATCTGAAATCCTTATAAATGCAAATATAAGTCACTTTATGACTTGGTCATTTCACTTCAGTCTTTCCCCATCACTCAAAGCTCCCACTTTCCACCCTCTCCCTCACACACTATATTACAGTCATTTGTCCCCAAAGCCCTCTATACAATTAGTCCTTGTTGTGAAATCATCCTTTCCAAATGGAATTGCTCACACATATGGCATCTCATGGGACATTTAAGGGATTGCAATGAAATACCTTTATTCTTTAAATATGAAATGGCTGACAGAAGAACTAGAATAGGTTTTCTGTGATGAGATGTCTAACAACATCCCGATAACTTAGATAAGGCACTGTATCAGCTGCTGTACTACCATAGGACTCGGTCAGAATGAACACCTTGATGCTGTCGACGTCATCCGATGGAAAAGGTGCATTCCATTCTGGGTGGGGCTGTGCATTTCCTCAATGATCTCAGAAAGTTGAGCGTAACAATGGTTTGTAGGCACATTTCAAAGCCAGGGCTCACATGCTTGTTTTTCCATTCCAAACCTCTTTTATTTGTCACATTTATGTTATTTAATTCTTTATCTTGAATAGACCCTGTAAAACAGAAGGCAACCCATTCAATCCCAGCAGCTGATAAAGCCCGTGTATTCTTAACACAAGTAATAAGGTAACTTCTGTTTGGGCTATTTTGCTAGAAAAAGCAGTTTTTCTTTTACAGGATGTCATGCTCAGCTTTCTCAAGGTCATTGCCAGTTTGGGGCCTCATGAAAGACAGATGAGGGGAGGAAAGGAAAAACCCCACAAGGCGGTCAGATACCCACAACTTCAGCCTCATTTCAGAGACCCACAGCTTCATACCCAGAAGTGGTTTGGTGTATGGCTGGGTTTTCTGCAATAACACAAACTGTGCTGCAGCCACAGCCCCAGAGACATGTGGGTTTGCTTTCTGAGTTAGTCTGCAACAAGAGCGCCTATGCTGCACACACCAACCACAACCACAACCTCCAAAAACATGACTCTTCCCTCTAAGATTTTCATATTCATTAAATAGCACCAAAGAGAAAGGACTGTCCTATGGGTGTAATGCTTCAAAAGCCATCAGAGGGAGCAATCGCAGGCTGGCAAACCAGAAGCAGACCTCTATTGGCTAGCTCATGGAGCTCAAGTAGCTTCCTCCAGGCTTACTCTGAGCACTCAAGATCTGGTAAGCCCAGCGACCAGTCTCTCCTGGGGACAAAGGCTCTCTCTCTCCACACCCCCTGGGTTGTGGCAAACTCTGATTGCTTCCTGGGTAGAGCCGGGATTAATACATATGGCCTGGTAAGAATCAGACTCTCTTTGACAGGTCGCTAGATCAGGGACAAAGGAGGTTATCTTCTCGAATGCCTACAGTAAAGGAAAATTAGCTGTCCATGCCACACCAATGGGGTTGGAAAGGAATCAGGCACCCATCCCATTAGACACCAGTGGGAAACTCCAAACTGAACATGTGCAGACTAAGCCTCCTAGGCCCAGGTAAAACCAACTTAGGCACATCACCTAGGCCCAAGAAGGCCAGTAAGATAGGCCAATGCCTTCCACCACACCTCTCTAGCCAGAGGGGTTAAATGCACAGGCCACAAGCTCCTCAGCCCCTATGACTCTGCTCTTGTTCAGGCGCATACTGTAAGCAGAGGATGCAGTTCCTCACTCACACATTGATGGGACCCGCTCCGAGCCACCAGCTTTCTTGTCCCCACTGTGGGTTTGGGCTCCTGGTCCTGGGTGCTTCCCAAGTGATTTTTCAGCCGTGAGCCCCTGCGTGGTTTCTGTGTAGCCTTGTACACTTTCCACAAGCAGCGTGTGTTTCTGAGATTGTCAACCTGAAACTTCCCTTTCCTCCTAAAACTCGCATGGGTCACAAAGGTGCTTCTTTCCCGCGCCCTGCACCGAGGTAGCCCACCCTAGGACCCTACCATCTCTACTCCTCATATCCAAGATGCTACCTGCTGGTTGCTGTCCCTGCTTTCTGCACGCACGCCATCGAGTCTGTACAGATGCATAGTTACCCCCCCATGGGTTTCCAAGACTGTAAGTGTTTGCAGGGGGAGAAAGCCCAGTCTTTCTCTAGGGCAGCAGCTGGGGATTTTGAAATACTGACCAGGTCAATCGCCACTCAACGTGTAGCCACTATGCTGCCCAGACAGGGCTAAGTGTGGTCAACAGGGCTCTTTAATTGGTTACCAGTTTGACCATCCACAGCAAAAGCCATGACCTTGACTTGGCAATTCGAGACGTTCAGGCAATCTTCAGTCCAGGAGAGCGTGGGCTTCCTAAACAACAGGCGTCCCCAGAGTCCACCCTGTACCTGACTAGTTTGAGGCACGCCTCACGCTATCATTCCCATTACACCAACATTTGGGGGGGCCTTAACCTCCCTGGCAGTAATCCCGAGTGTGACTCAAGGTAAATGTTAACTGTGTATTAAAGTTTATCAAACCTGGAATATCTACTACAGAGATTAAAATGAGTAATGTCTTAAGAATTACAGGCCTACAATATAAAACAACAAATTTTATGCAAAACAATGTATGGCTTTGGGTACAAAATTGCTGACATAATTAGACTGCCAGGGAGGTTAAAGGGAAGGATATTGGCCAGGTTCTCAGCCTTGACGTGTTTCTGTAGAAATGACTTTAATAATTATAACACACCACATATCACAATAACACAAGAGCAGAAACTGCTGTTTAGCATGCTATAATAAATCAATTGATAATACGAACCAAAATTATTAGTTCACCAAGTAGGACAAACTCACAAAACGCTGCTATTTCCCATCTGCATTGAAACGGTATTGTTATTTATAAAGGTGCGAAATGCACCACGGCAGTGTATTGGGCTGCTAAATAAATGGCTGATCTTCATAGCCAGAGGCCAGAAGTGACTCAGGAGAACCTTCAGCCTCTGACAATGAAAACATCAAACTCAAACAGAGAGAGAGTTCTATTCTCATTTTACACTGGAGGAGACAAGGCTCAGAGGGATTTCACAATTTGTCCACAGCCACAAATCAAGTCAGTGTTTGCTCTATAGACCATGTCTCCGCGCTCCACTTTCCTGCCTCTCTTGGGACGAGGAATTGAGCCCAAGGAGAAGCAGTCCCCCGAGAACCCTCTGGGGTATTATCTCATGCAGAAGTCAGCAAAGACAATGAAACAGGGGCAGCCATGCATGTTCATTTAGGAAGGGAAGTCAGAGCCGAGTGAGAGGGCTTTGAGTGCCACTAGGACTTTACACTTGATTTGTTAGGAAATAGGAAGCCAGAGGCTTCTCAGGGGGAAAGGGGCACAATCAGATACCTGGCTTAGAAATCTGATGTTGGTTACCAATTAGGAGGTTATTGTAAGAATTTGATACATTAAGAGAGAGGCCGACAGGCACTATGAAGGCAATGAAGTTCAGGTGACTTGGCGATGTGAGCGAAAGGGTTTTTCCTTATTCATCCACTTTTATCCAAGGCTGGCAATTTGTACGTCTTTAGCACATTTTTGCTGAAGGAAAGGAGCCCTGGTCAGGGTGTAGCTTACATGTGGGCAGGCAAGTGCATCTGGTTGGGTATTGGTTTGTCGACAGAAGGAAGCTATCTGGAAATAATAAGATGTATGATAAACCATACTGAAACCTAAACAAACGCACTGCCATCAAATTAATCCCAACTCATCGTGGCCCTCTATTGGACAGAGCAGTACTGCGCCCTAAGGTTTCTGTCAACCCTTACCGGAGCACCAGCCTCGCCTTTCTGCTGCAGAACGGCTGCTGGGCATGAACTGCTATCCTGTGCTTAGCAGCCTAATGCCTAACCCACTGTGCCATGAGGACTCCTTCTGGTAAACTACAGCATGGGATCATTGAAACCATTTCCTACATCACTATGAGGAAAATTTTTTTCAATTTCCAGCATTGATCAGGCTTTTAAATGTATAGCCAAATGTCAAATGCAAAAGACATTAATTTGTCTGAGAAGCAAAGTGTGATTTTTGAAAGCATCCTGTGAATTCTTCACCTCTCTTGTTTCTTTCAAGACATGCCACTCACCTGCCAGTCCCTCCTTTGGCTTCTAATGATTTTGGTGGACGCAATAACCACCACTTTTACCTTAACCTCCAACTCAAATTCCACGAAGACCGAACCTACAGAGAAAAAATAAAAACAAAAACAGGGGGCTGGGTGGGATGATGTTTTCCTATGAAATTCCCTAGCAGCCGTCCCCACCTGGATGGCAGCAGGACGTAATGGGTGCCACGATCCACTGGCATCAGGAAAGCTGAAATTGCCACCTGGAAAATGTAGTTGGGTGAGCACAAATAAATCCCTCAGGTCCCCACTCTGTGAAGTGGAGGTGGCCATCCCACCCCGGAGAGCTGTTGAGTGAACAGAAGCGGTAGATTCTGTGCGTGTAACAAGCAGCACTTGCATTCTCCCTCAGCGCTCTCCACCAACTAAGGCACGTGGTCCTAGGGAAGTGCTGTGCTTTCCCCATTTTTTTTCAGGTTAAACATGCCTGATTAAAAGATGACGTCAGGGTGAACCCAGAGAGACGAAACCCTCTGCCATGGTTTGATGACTATTTGTGGTATGGATTGAACTGTGTTCCCCTAGAAGATAGGCGGAGGTCCTGGCCCCCTGCCTCCAGATGTGCCCTTCTTGGGCAAATGCCGTCTCTCTCTGAAGATACTGTCCACAAATCATACCAGTCCTAATCCCTTCTGACTGGTATTTTACAACTGAGAAGAATAGATTTGGAGAGAGTTACACAAAGATGGAGAAGTGGAAATGCCCTGGGAAATCTATCTTTGCGCAACAAAGAAATGCCCAGTATGATTGATAACCACTGGGAACTGGGAAAGAAGCATGAGTGATCATAGGGAGTGAACTGGGGATGATGCTCATGTGAACCATTACCCTACTGTGATAGATAGGTTTATTGTGCCAACCTGACCAGTAGGGACATGTGGGATTAATCAGGTCACAGGTTGGTTGGAGGGCAAAGAGATAAATGTCTCTGCAGGGCCTGCCCCCCTCTCTTGCTTTCTGGTGATTGGAGCCTGCTGGAGCATGCATGCTGCTACTTTAGACAGTTTTCTGCCTCATCCTGTGAGTTCCACTACCTGTAGGCCAGGCCAACCCATGAATCCTGTAGCTAGAGCTGGAGACTCCTTCAAAACCAGCTTTGTCACCCTGCTGGTGCGTACCTAACCTGAGCTTGAGACTGGTGGATCCTGCCACCTTGCATTGCTTGTATTCAGTAACTCATCCAGCTGTGCTTTGCTAAGCTCCCGAACTACTGACTGCTGATGACCCACCCTGCTGCTTGCTGCCTGTGGCCAGACTCTGCCTGCCTTGCCCAATGGAGGACTCTGCTGTCCACTTCCTTGACCTTGGACCCAGCAGCCCACGTGAGTTGAAGGACTTCCAGTATACTAACTAACTGTTCCACGGAAGTGAGTTGAACTAAACCCTCTGTACTGCTGTGTGGACTAATTAGCTATAATATTCCATATATATATATATATATATATATATATATATATATATATATATATATATATATATATATATAAATCATAAGTGTCCTGGTTTTGTTTCTCTAGAGAACCCTGTCTAACATACTCACAGACTTGGTATTAAACCTATTCCTAAAATCCTGGGTTGGCATCTTCAGATCAACTTTGTGGGTGTGTCCAGTGACTCATCCATGCCCTCCTCTCTCCGCTGAAAGGCAAACCTCTCGTTGCCATCCGGTTAGTGCTGACTCATAGAACCCCCCTTCCTGGAACCCCCCCCCCCCCCTGCCACCGGGTTTCTGAGACTGTCACTGTTCACAACAGTGGAAAGCCCAGCCTTTCTTCCCCAGAGCTACTGGTAGTTTCAAACTGCTGACCGTGCCGCTCGATGGCAACCCCATACATAAGCACTACACCACCCTTAAAACCAAGTCATGTTTGAACAAGGGCCAAAGACAGAGGAGGACAGAAGGGGATAAAGAAAGATGCACTGAAAACATGGCCGGTAGTCACCTAGGCCAGAGGGATATGCCCTGACCAGGTCAGCTTTCCATGTAGATGTACATTCTCCTCCATACTCCTTCTGGATTCGGATGACCGGCAATCTACCCCAGTGATTCTGCTGCCCCTGTCTTTTAAGGCAGGCTCCCCGATCATTGAGAAGGGGCTCTAGGAAATCAGACAACACAAAAGGTCC